>NC_054472.1:189705243-190035898 GCF_017639515.1 Carcharodon carcharias
CATGGTATTATAGCCATTTCATGGATATCCCCGCTGATGTACCTGCTGCAATGGCAACCACACCCCTCCAAATGAAGGTGCCCCCATGGCGATGTTGCCCCTCCTGAGCTCCTGAGAAAGAGGCTGGAGGCCCTTTCCACAGGACATGCTGAATCGATCTCCCAGTGCTGGAGCCCGGCCTCCATTCCCAATTGGAAGGGTGCCCGGAGCTCTTACTTGGCCTCCTCTGGAGTTCCACCACAGCCACTTCTGGGTTTGCGATCAGGAATTGAGCCCAATGTTGGGATTGCCATCCACCTGGGAAAATTCAGGCCCATAATACTATATGATCAAATGAAAGTTAGAACTGGACAAATATTTGAAAAGGAAAAAAAGAATGGTACCAGAGATGAGGAACTTCAGTTATGAGGTAAGATTAGAGAAGTTGGGACTCTTCTGTGGAGAAAAGAAGACTGAGAGGGGATGTGATAGAGGTATTCAAAATCATGAGGGGTCTGGGCAGAGTAGATAGGGAGAAATTGTTCCCACTCATGAAAGGATCGAGAATAAGAGGGCACAAATTTAAATTAATTGGCAAAAGAAGCAAAAGCAACATGAGAAAAATCTTTTTCACAGAGCAAGTAACTAGGGTCTGGAATGCACTGCCTGAGAGTGTGTGGGTGGGGGTTCAATGGAGGCATTCAAGGGGGAGTTAGGCTGACTATTTGAAAAGAAACAATCTGCAGGGTTATGGGGAGAATGCGCGAGAATGGCATTAGGTGAAAGGCTCATTTGGAGAGTCGGTGCAGACACGATGGGCTGAATGGCCTCCTTCCGTGCTGTAACAATGCTGTGCAAATTTTACAAGGTTCTTTCAAATAGCTCATGCAGCTACAATGAGCTGAATAGCTCATTCTTTACTGTATCACTACAATTCTACAATCACATCATCAAGGGAGGGAGGCAGCAATAGACAATAGGACTGTGCTTGTCTGGTGATGCTGCTATGTCTCCTGTCTTTGATAGGATGACCTCATTACCAGGGAAGTCAATTTAGGATATGGATTGAGTTTTACAATTTCATCTCCAAAAATAGAACATAAATTTATAACTAGATAGAATTTATTGTGCCTTGTTATATTGTCAAAACGTCTCAAAGTGCCTAATATAACTCTCCTGCCTGATTATTTTGCAATTGTACAGATGCCTACTTACGTCGGCAATTGGGAAACATAAAATAGCCAGTGGCACATCTGTCACATCGACGTCCAATAACATTTGGCCGGCAGGAACACTGGCCTCCAAATGGATTACATGCAGGGCTGGTGGCACCTTCTTCATTACACTGACAGGATACAGCTCCATTATTGTAGAATGCCACGAGTGACTTTGCAGAATCTGTACAGAATCGGGATGATGTAGCTGGACTGAAAAACAGAATTACATAGAATTTCCAGCACAGATCTAAACTGGTATTTATGCTCCATTGAAACATCCTACCAGTTAACTTCATCTCATCCTATTGGCATAACATTCTATTCTCCCTCATGTACATTTCTAGCTGCCCTTTAAGTGCGTCTATAGTATATAGGGCAGCAGCTGTTTAGGAACACCACCACCTGTAAGTTCTCCTCCAAGCCACAAGCCATCCTGACTTGGAATTATTTTTTTTCTTTATTCTTTCATAGGATGTGGGTGTCGCTCGCAAAGCCAGCATTTGTTACCCATCCCTTGTTGCTCTTAAACTGACTGGCTTGCTAGGCCATTTTGGAGGGCAGTTTTAAGAGTCAACCAGATTGCTGTGGGTCTGGAGTCACGTGTGGGCCAGACCAGGTAAGGATGGCAGATTTCCTTCCCTAATGAACATTTGTGAATGAGATTTTTTTTTATGGTGATAGCTCCATGGTCATCGTTAAATGGTGGCTCACCACCACCATCTTCTCAAGGGCAGATTTATTAATTGAATTTAAATTCCACCAGTTGCCATAATTGGATGTGAACCCATGTCCCTAGGATATTAGTCTGTGCCTCTGGATTGCTAGTTTATGAAAGGACAGCTGATGTCCAGATTTATTAATAGAATTTAAATTCCACCAGCTGCCATAGTGGGCATTACTAATTCAGTGACATTACCACTACATCACCATCTCCTCCAATGTCACCATGCTTTCACTGTCGCTGGGTCAAAATCCTGGAACTCCCTCCCTAACAACACTGTGGATATACCTACATCATAGGGCCTGCAACGGTTCAAGAAGGCAGCTCACCATCACCTCCTCAAGGGGCAATTAGATATGGGCAATAAATTCTAGCCTAGCCAGCGATGCCCACATCCTATTTTTAAAAATTAATTCCTGAATTGTGGGCTTGGCTGGCTGTGTCAGCGTCAATTGCCCATCCCTAGTTGCTCTTGAGAAAGTGGTGGTGAGCTGCCTTCTTGAACCGCTGCAGTCCATGTGGTGTAGGTACACCCACAGTGCTGTTAGGAAGGGACTTCCAGGATTTTGACCCAGCGACAGTGAAGGAACGGTGATAAATTTCCAAGTCAGGATGGTGAGTGACTTGGTGGGGGGGGGAACTTCCAGTCGGTGGTGTTCCCATCTTATCAGCTGCCCTTGTCCTTCTAGATAGTAGTGGTCGTGGGTTTGGAAGTTGCTGTCGAAGGAATCTTGGTGAATTCCTGCAGTGCATCTTGTAGATGGTACACACTGCTGCTACTGTGCGTCAATGGTAGAGGGAGTGAATGTTTGTGGATGTGGTGCCAAACAGGCAGCTGCTTTGTCCTGGATGGTGTCAAGCTTCTTGAGTGTTGTGGGAGCTGCACTTATCCAGGCAAGTGGAGAGTATTTCATCACATTCCTGACTTGTGCCTTGTAGATGGCGGACAGGCTTTGGGGAGTCAGGAGGTGAGTTATTCATCACATGATTCCAAGCCTGCTCTTGTAGCCACAGTATTTAACTGGCTAGTCCAGTTCAGTTCCTGGCCAATGGTAACCCCCAAGATGTTGATAGTGGGAGATTCAGTGATGGTGATGCCATTGAACATCAGGGGTCGATGGTTGGATTCTCTCTTGTTGGACATGGTCATTGCCTGACACTTGTGTGGTGCGAATGTTACTTGACACCTGTCAGCCCAAGCCTGCATATTGTCCAGGTCTTGCTGCATTTGGACATAGACTGCTTCAGTATCTGAAGAGTCATGAATGGTGCTGAACATTGTGCAATCATCAGCGAACATCCCCACTTATGATCTTATGATCGAAAGAAGGTCATTGACGAAGCAGCTGAAGACGGTTGGGCTGAGGACACTACCCTGAGGAACTTCTGCAGTGATGTCCTGGAGCTGAGATGACTGACCTCCAACAAGCTCAACCATCTTCCTTTCTGCTAGGTCGTCTCCAACCAGCAGAGAGTTTTCCCCCTGATTCCCACTGATTCCAGTTTTGCTAGGGCTCCTTGATGCCACACTCGGTCAAATGCTGCCTTGATATCAAAGGCAGTCACTCTCACCTCACCTCAGGAGTTCAGCTCTTTTGTCCATGTTTGAACCAAGGCTGTAATGAGGTCAGGAGCTGAGGTCCTGGCAGAACCCAAACTGGGTGTCAGTGAGCAGGTTATTGCTAAGCAAGTGCCGCTTGATAGCACTGTTGATGACTAATTGGTGACCATTGATATGAAAGAATATAAAAATTGTCACCACTTTCTGGGTAAAGCAGTTTCTCCTGAATTTCTTATTAAGTTTATTAGTGACTAACTTATATTATATTTATATTCTTATATTAATATTGATGTCCTCTTGTTTTGGACTCTCCCACAAGCATTAATATTTTTATACATCTTTCCTATTAAACTCGGTCTTTTTGGATGCGATCAACCAAGACACCATCCGTCCTTCAGGTGAATGTAAGAGATCCCAAATCCTATTTTGAGGTACAGCAGGGGAGTTCTTCCCAGTGTCCTAGGGCTAATATTTACCCATCAATCAACATCATATTAAAAAAACAGATTATCTGGTCATTTTCACATTGCTGTTTGTGGGAACTTATTATGTGTAAATTGGCTGCTTTGTTCTCTATAACAGTGACCACACTTCAAAGTTATATCTGTAAAGCCTTTCCTAAGTTGTGAAAGGCGCTATAAAAATGCAATTATTTCTTTATTTCATCATATTATCTAAACAATAATAATTGTGAATGTTCAGGTATTTGTTTTTAATTTTAGTTTCCTCTCTTTTATTCTGCTAATTATGGCAGTCCTAGCTTAATCTATGGCCGGGAAGGCAAAAAGATCCTGGGTTTTCCAGATGCTATTTCCTATTCAGTCATGAAGAGGTGAAATAGAGAGGTACAGGTGCTTCATGACATGACTGCTTTTCTCACTTTATAAAAATATGTAGCCGAAACCTGAGACTTGCTACTTCTCTACAGTGTACTACCTGGGCAATTGATATTAGCTGTCCGTTCATGAGTAGAAAAAGCTGCAAATGCTACAAGTACTGGATCATTGAATCACAAACATGGAACAAGGCCATTTGGCCCATTATGCCTGTGCTGGTTATTTGAAAGAGCTATTGAATTAGTCTCATTTCCCTCTGTTCCTTACCTATTGCCCTGTAAATTTCAAAGCCCTGCTATTTAACTCAAATATTTTCTGTTTTTGTTTCAGATTTCCAGTCTCTGCAACATTTTGATTTGTACATTTAAATACTTACTCGTTCTGCAGGATTTGTTTCCAACAATCTTGTGCTTCATAGAACATTTCTGTGGGAATGCACAGCCCAATTCCAAAAAGATTGCACGTGCCTCTGGCAGCTTAACATTCCTGTATTGCTAAGACAGTATATTTAGGTCCTGGCCTTATATTCTAGTCTTCATATGGGACTCCAACTGTATTTAAAGTGGGAGACTGAACAGCTAAGGCTGTTTGACCTTTAAATAACAGAACTTTATAGCAGTTGTGGCGTAGTGGTGATGTCACTCGGTTAGTAAGCGTAGGCCCAGTCTAATTTCCTGGGGAGATGGGTTCAAATCCCATCACAGCAGCTGGTGAAATTTAAATTCAATTATCAAATCTGGAATTGAAAGCTGTTCTCGGTGATGGTGACCTTGAAACCATTATGGTAAAAACCAATCTGGTTTATTAATGCCCTTTAGGGAAGGAAATCTGCTGTCCTTGCCTGGTCTTGCCTACATGTGACTCCAGTCCCAGAATAATCTGATTGACTCTTAACTTCTCCCTGAACTGGACGAGCAAGCCACTCAGTTGTATCAAACTGCTACAGAAAAGTTAATAAGGAATGAAACCAGATGGATCATTCCGCATCGACCTAGGCGCCAGAAACAGCAATGGCAAACCAGACCTGGTTGACACTGCCAAGTCCTCCTTACTAACATCTGGGGCCTTCTGCCCGAATTGGGAGAGCTGTCACACAGACTGGTCAAGCAACAGCCTGACACAGTCATAGTCACAGAATCGTACCTTACAGACAATGTCTCAGGCACTATCATCACCATCCCTGGGTTTGTCCTGTCCCACTGACAGAGGTGGAAGGCAGTGGCGTACACTCAGGAGGGAATTGGCCTGAGAGTCCTCAACATTGACTGTGGACCCCATGAAGTCTCATGGCATCGAGTCAAACATGGGCAAGGAAACCTCCTAATGATTACCACCTAACTTAACCCCCCACCACCTTAACCCCCACCCCACCACCCCCCTCCCTCAGCTGATGAATCAATGCTCCTCCACGCTGAACACCACTTGAAAGAACCAAACTCATGACCTTGACCACCTAGAAATGGCTAATCCAACCTGCAAGTCGCTGCCCACAACCCACAGCCCTCTATGTGGTCCCTGGAGCGATTGTTGAAAACAACAGTAAGATGGTCATTGAGGTTGAATATTTCTGTGGGGAACTGCTCCTCCAACCACAGCCTGTTTCTCTCCTGTGTTTGCTGCTGATAGGCTCAATAGCTTTCCCGTGGCTCTAGTCGCTTTTTCCTGGTTCCCAGTGCTTCTGCTCAGCTTCAGCCACCTTCCGCTGGCTCCAGATGCTTTGACCCGACTCTGGCTGCTATTCCCCAGTTCTCGCTACGTTCCAACGGCTCTTGGCGCTCTCCTTGGCGAACATCCACATTCAGGCGACACTAGGCCACAGGCCTGGGTCTAGGTCTCTCTTCCGCTCTCATTGCACCTACACCACCCCTGCCTCAGCCAGCCAATTTACCAATTGAGAGTGAGTGAGTGAGTGTGAGGGTGGGTAAGCGTGGGTGAGTGTGGATCAAGTGGATGAGAGTAGGTGAGTGAGTGTGAGGGTGGGAGATGCAGTGAGGGTGAGGGTGGGTGTGTGAGTGTGTGTGTGAGGGTGGGTGGATGAGTGTGCCTGTGGGTGGGAGGTTGAGTGAGCATGAGGATAGGTGTGTGAGTGAGTGAGTATGAGGGTGAGTGAGCATGTTTGAGGGTGGGTGAGAGTAGGTGAGTGAGCGAATGTGAGGGTGAGTGAGTGAGTTGAGGGTGGGTGAGTGATTGATTGAGTGTGAGTGACTGTATGGGAGCGTGAGTAAGTGAGTGCATGTGAGGACGGGTGAGTGAGTGTTAGGTGGGTGAGTGAGTGTTTGTGAGGATGGATGAGTGAGTGTTAGGTGAGTGACTGTGTGTGTGAGGATAGGCGAGTGAGTGTGAGTGAGTGAGTGAATCAGTGTTCATGAGGGTGGGTAGGTGAGTGAGTGAATACGTGAGGGGTCGGTCAGTAAATAAGAGGATGTGACTGGCTGGGTGAATTAGTGTGTGTGAGGTTGGGTGAGGGGTGTTTGGGTGTGTGAGGGGTGGTTGGGTGTATGAAGGGTGTGTTGTAAGAAATTGGGGTCTTTAATAAGTGGGTATTTTTTACATTTTATGGAATTAGCTAAACAGTATCGATTCTCTCCCTGGAAAGAGGATGTTGACATTCCTAAGATGACAGAATGGCACCTTGTACACCCACTTATCTATGCAAGTATTTAGAAAGGGCCAGGATATGACAATCAGTAAGATGTAAACTAAAAAGCTGACCTTGAGCAGCACCATCCTGACTTGGAAATATATCCTTCACTGTTGCTGGGACAAAATCCTGGAACTCCCTCCCTAACAGCACTATGGGTGTACCTACACCACATGGACTGCAGCAGTTCAAGGCGGCAGTTCACCACCATCTTCTCAAGGGCAACTAGGGATGGGCAATAAATGCTGGCCCAGCCAGCGACGTCCACATCCCGTGAAAGAATTTTAAAAATTACCTTAAATCTGTCCTCTGGTTATTGACCTTCCTGCCAGTGGAAACAGTTTCCCCTTAAAAACTTTATCAAAACCATTCATGATTTGGAACATCTCAATTCAAATCTCCTTTGAATCTTCTCTGTTCTGAGGAGATTATTCCCAGCTTCTCTCATCTCTCTATGTAACTGATCTCTGGTACCATTCTAGTAAATCCCTTCTGCACCCTCTCTAAGGTAGATGAATTAACAAGGCAAATAGATATAAATGGTTATGATATAGTTGCAATTATAGAGACATAGCTGCAGGGTGACCAAGGGTGGGAACTGAACATCCAGGGGTATTCAATATTTAGGAAGGACAGACAAATAGGGAAAGGAGGTGGGGTAGCACTGTTGGCAAAGCAGGAAATCAACGCAGTAGTGAGGAAGGATATTGGCTCAGAAAATCAATGTAGAGTCTGTTTGGGTGGAGATAGGAAATACTAAGGGGCAGAAAACGTCGGTGGGGGGTTGACTATAGGCCCCCCAAACAGTAATGGAGATGTAAGGGAAGGCATTAAACAGGAAATTAGAGACGCATGCAATAAGGGTACAAGTGTAATCATGGGTGACTTTAATCTACATATAGATTGGACAAACCAAACTAGCAATAATACTGTAGAGGAGGATTTCTGGAGTATGTGCGTGATGGTTTTTTAGACCTATACGTTAAGGAACCAACTAGGGAGCAGGTTAGCCTAGGCTGGGTATTGTGCAATAAGAAAGGATTAATTAACAATCTTGTTGTGTGGGGTCCCTTGGGGAAGAGCGACCATAAAATGATAGAATTGTCCATTAAGATGGAGAATGAAGAAGTTGAATCTGAAACTAGGGTCCTGAATCTAAATAAAGGGAACTACAAGTGTATGAGGTGCAAGTTGGCAATGATGGATTGGGAAACCTTACTGAAAGGGTTGATGGTGGATAGGTAATGGCTAATATTTAAGTAAGCATGAATTACAACAATTATTCATTCCTGTCTGGTGCAAAAATAAAACAGGAAATGTGGCTCAACCATGGATTACAAAAAAAAAATTAGGGATAGAAGTAGATCCAAAGAGGAGACATATAAAATTGCTGCCAGAAAAAGCAGCAAGTCTGAGGATTGGGAACAGTTTAGGATTCAGCAAAAGTGGACAAAAAGATTAATCAAGAAGGGGAAAATGGAGTATGAGAATAAACTTGCAGGGAACATAAAAACTGACTGTAAAAGCTTCTATAAATATATGAAGAGAAAAAGATTAGTAAAGACAAATGTAGGTCCGTTCCAGTCAGAGACGGGGGAAATTATGATGGGGAACAAAGAAATGGCAGAAGAACTGAACACATATTTTGGTTCTGTCTTCACAAAAGAGGACATGAATAATTTCCCAGAAATGTTAGGGAACCAAGAGTCTAATGAGAGGGAGGAATTAAAGAAAAACAGAGATAAAAACAAAAAAACTGTGGATGCTGGAAATCCAAAACAAAAACAGAATTACCTGGAAAAACTCAGCAGGTCTGGCAGCATCGGCGGAGAAGAAAAGAGTTGACGTTTCGAGTCCTCATGACCCTTCGACAGAACTTGAGTTCGAGTCCAAGAAAGAGTTGAAATATAAGCTGGTTTAAGGTGTGTGGGGGGGGGCGCGGAGAGAGAGAGAGAGAGAGAAGTGGGGGGGGGGTGTGGTTGTAGGGACAAACAAGCAGTGATAGAAGCAGATCATCAAAAGATGTCAACAACAATAGAACAAAAGAACACATAGGTGTTAAAGTTGGTGATATTATCTAAACGAATGTGCTAATTAAGAATGGATGGTAGGGCACTCAAGGTATAGCTCTAGTGGGGGTGGAGGGAGCATAAAAGATTTTAAAATATTTAAAAATAATGGAAATAGGTGGGAAAAGAAAAATCTATATAATTTATTGGAAAAAAAAGGAAAGGGGAAACAGAAAGGGGGTGGGGATGGAGGAGGGAGCTCAAGACCTAAAGTTGTTGAATTCAATATTCAGTCCGGAAGGTTGTAAAGTGCCTAGTTGGAAGATGAGTTGTTGTGAAGCCCAATGAAGCCCAGTGAAGCCCAAAGCTCAACAACACCTCATCTTCCGACTAGGCACTTTACAGCCTTCTGGACTGAATATTGAATTCAACAACTTTAGGTCTTGAGCTCCCTCCCCCATCCCCACCCCCTTTCTGTTTCCCCCTTCCTTTTTTTTTCCAATAAATTATATAGATTTTTCTTTTCCCACCTATTTCCATTATTTTTAAATATTTTAAAATCTTTTATGCTCCCTCCACCCCCACTAGAGCTATACCTTGAGTGCTCTACCATCCATTCTTAATTAGCACATTCGTTTAGATAATATCACCAACTTTAACACCTATGTGTTCTTTTGTTCTATTGTTGTTGACATCTTTTGATGATCTGCTTCTATCACTGCTTGTTTGTCCCTACAACCACACCCCCCCTCCACTTCTCTCTCTCTCTCTCTCTCTCTCTGCCCCCCCCCACACACCTTAAACCAGCTTATATTTCAACTCTTTCTTGGACTCGAACTCAAGTTCTGTCGAAGGGTCATGAGGACTCGAAACGTCAACTCTTTTCTTCTCCACCAATGCTGTCAGACCTGCTGAGTTTTTCCAGGTAATTCTGTTTTTCTTTTTGAAGAAAAACAGTATTATTTAAAAAATGGTGCTGGAGGAATTAATGGGGTTAAAGGCTGAAAATCCACAGAATTTTATAATCGACATCCCAGAGTATGAAAGGAAGTGGCCTTGGAAATATTGGATGCATTGGTGGCCATCTTCCAAAATTCTATAGACTCTGGGGCTGTTCTTACAGGTTAGAGGGTGGCAAATGTAACTCCACTATTTAAAAAAGGAGGGAGGAAGAATTACAGACCGGTTGGCCTAACATCAGTAGTGGGGAAAATGCTAGAGTCCATTATAAAAGATGTGGTAACAGAACATTTGGAAAGCATTAACGGGATTAGACAAAGTCAGCATGGGTTTATGAAAGAGAAATCATGCTTAACTAATCTACTGGAGTTTTTTGAAGATGGAACTAGTAGAATAGATAAGGGAGAACCAGTGGATGTGGTGTATTTGGATTTCAAGAAGACTTTTGATAAGGTCCCACATAAGAGGCTAGTGGGCAAATTTAAAGCACATGGAATTGGATGTAATATACTGGCATGGGCTGAGAATTGGTTGACAGACTGGAAACAGAGGTCAGAATTTTCCCGTCGGCGATTTGTGGGTGGGGCCCACTCGCCGATGGGAAAATGACCCGGGATGATGTTGGGAGCCCCAGCAGGCTTCTGATAATACATGAAATCTCATCCACTGGCGGGATGAGGTTTCATGTTCCTTTTTAAAAACTTTAATAAATGTCACATTGTCACATGAGGGGGACATTAATAATATTTTTATTTCTCTATTTTTTACATTTCTGACAGTGTCACTAATCTCCCCAAGGCAGTACTTCATCTCAGGGAGCAGTGCGCTCTTTCGTGAGAGCATGCGTGAAACAGCGCACTTTGACAGATGGGGAATCCCTACCCCCCTGCACAGGAAGCGCATAGCGCATACAGTCGGGCAGGCCGCTGGGTGGGCCTTGATTGGCCCGCCCACTCAAAATGGCGATGGGCCCCATGTCAGCAGTGGGGGTTGGCTGTTTGCCCGCCGCCGAGCCGGTGGGGTCCGCACGCCAACCGAGGGCAAAATTCTGCCCAGGGAGTGGGAATCAATGGGTCTTTTTCCAGATGGCAGGTGGTGACTAGTGGTGTACCTACCGCAGGGATTAGTGCTTGGGCCCCAGCTATTCACAATATATATAAATGACCTGGGTGAGGAAATCAAATGCAATATTTCCAAGTTTGCTGCTGACACAAAAGTGGGCAGGGTTTTTAGTTCTGAGGAGGATGCAAGGAGGCTTCAGGGCGATTTAGACAAGCTGTATATGTGGGCAAACAGATGATGCAGAAAAACGTGGATAAATGTGAAGGTGCTTTGGTGTGAAAAACAGAACGGCAGAGTATTACTTAAATGGTGATATATTGGGAAATTTGGATCTACAAAGGGATCTGGATGTCCTTGTACACCAGTCAGCAAGCAATTCGGAAGGCAAATGGTATGTTGGCCTTAATTACAAGAGGATTTGAGTTCAGAAGTAAGGATGTCTTACTGCAGTTATACAGGGCCTTGGTGAGACCACACCTGGAGTATTGCGTGCAGTTTTGGTCTCCCTACCTAAGAGAGGATGTACTTGCCATAGAGGGAGTGCAGTGAAGGTTCACTAGGCGGACATCAGGGATGGCAGGACTGTCGTATGAGGAGAGATTGGTTCAACTGGGCCTGTGTTCACTAGAGTTTAGAAGAATGAGAGGGGATCTGATTGAAACGTAAAAAATTCTAACAGGGCTAGACAGACTAGATGCAGGGAGGATGGTTCCTCTGGTTTGGGAGTCTAGAACCAGGGGTCACAGTCTCAGGATATGGGGTTGACCATTTAGGACTGAGATGAGGAAAAATTTCTTCACTCAGAGGGTGGTCAACCTGTGGAATTCTCTACCACGAAAGGCTGTGGAGGCTAGGTCACTGAGTATATTCAGGAAAGAAATTGATAAATTTTTGGATATCGGGGCATCAAGGGGTTTGGAGAGAAAGCGGGAATAAGGCGTTGAGATAGACGATCAGCCATGATCATATTGAATGGCGGAGCAGGCTCGAAGGGCCAAATGGCCTATTCCTGCTCCTAGTTTCTATGTTGACATCCTTCCGACAGTGTGGAACCTAGAAGTGGACACAATACTCCAGCTGAGGTCTAACCAGAGCATGTAAAATTCTATTCTACACTCATGTTAGCTGCTTCACAGTTATTGCCAAGACAAGCCTGATCAAAGTAAAACAGCAGTTTAGTTCTAGGAGATTCCAGCCAATTATTTTCTACTCGGCTGTAAGTGAATATAAAACACAAAGGACACCAAAGAGTTAATTATACTCACTCGATGTGAAAGCTATTTCCACCACATTCAGTAATGAAATCAAATGATTTATCCAGAGGTTTTTCATTTCTTAAGTCAGGGTCATAACTCTCTGAAGGAAGAATTAAGATGTAGTCCTAAGAAAGAAAAGTATTTTCAGACAGTTATGCTTTTGGAAGTAAATTAGCACTACAAAGAGATTCCTACATAGAAATTTCAATTCAGAAGCAGGCCAACTGGTCCATAGTGCTTCTGCTTGTGTTAATCGATATACTGAACTCAATGTGGTGGGCACAATCCCAGCTTGAAGTGCACTGCCTGCCATATTCGATAAGATTGGTGTGGAATTAACTGCCTAAGTTGGTGGTTGAGGCTGAAACATTCAACTCATTTAAAAGGTACCTGGATCTGCATCTGAAGTGCTGTAACCTGCAAGGCTATGGACCAGGTGCTGGAAAGTGGGATTAAAATGAGTGGCTAGTTTCTTTTTTCTCTTTTTGGCCGGCGTAGACACGATGGGCTGAATGGCCTCTTTCTGCACCGCAGTCTTTCTACGGTTCTGTGATATGCTAGCGGCAGGGGTACATGATGGAACATTTGCAGAATAAGGTATTCAAATTAGAGTCTGCTGCTCTTTGGAGGGCCACTTTCAATTAGCGCTCACCCTCAGATTTCAATCTCTGTGGGCTGAACTCACACAGCACATCGTGGCATGAACCAGCAGAAGGCCTTTTTCATATTTGTCTGAATATAGAGCTGCATGGAGCAGGTGTGACCCCTCCTACCTCACATTACAACAATGCAAACCACCTCCCTCTATCTCATCCTCAAAAGCACCTTGGATATCATCATCCAGGGTCAGGAACAGTAACTGGCATTCCCACCTCCAATACTGGAAAACAATTTTCCAGGTCATCTGCTTTTATTCCCTTTTTCTGCTTTACTCTTGAATTCTTTATAGGTTTCTTCTTCTAGTGCCTATCAAAATTGCTCTTAGATGTTAAGATTAACTATGCAGGATATTCCCTTCCTGGATAACTTTTTGCTATAATAACAATCTTTGAACAAAGCCCTTCAATTAAAAGCGAGGTAGAAAGAAAACAGGGAATTATAGACCAGTCAGCCTGACGTTAGTAGCGGGGATAATTCTAGAGTCCATTATAAAAGATTTAATAGCTGAGCAATTGGAAAACAGTGGCAGAATCGGACAGAGTCAGCATGGATTTACGAAAGAGAAATCATGCTTGACAAATCTACTGGAATTTTTCGAGGATTTAACTAGTAGAGTTGATGAGAGGGAGTCATGGATGTGGTGTATTTGGACTTTCAGAAGGCTTTCGACAAACTATCACATAAGAGATTAGCATGTAAAATTAAAGCGCATGGGATTGGGGGTAGTGTATTGAGATGGATAGAAAACTGGTTCGCAGACAGGAAACAAAGAGTAGGAATAAATGGGTATTTTTCCGAATGGCAGGCAGTGACTAGTGGGGTACCACAGAGATCGGTGCTGGGACCCCAGTTATTCACAATATATATTAATGATTTAGATGAGGGAACTAAATGTAATATCTCCAAATTTGCAGATGACACAAAGCTGGTTGGGAGGTGAGCTGTGAGGAGGATGCAGAGATGCTTCAGTGTGATTTGGACAAGCTGAGTGAGTGGGCAAATGCATGGCAGATGCAGTATAATGTGGATAAATGTGAGGTTATCCACTTTGGTAGCACAAACAGGAAGGCAGATTATTATCTGAATGGCTATAAATTGAGAGAGGGGAATGTGCAACAAGACCTGTGTGTCCTCGTACACCAGTTGCTGAAGGTAAGCATGCAGGTGCAGCTGGCGGTAAAGAAGGCAAATGATATGTTGGCCTTCATAGCGAGAGGATTCGAGTACAGGAGCAGGGATGTCTTGCTGCAATTATACAGGGCCTTGGTGAGACCACACCTGGAATATTGTGTGCAGTTTTGGTCTCCTTATCCGAGGAAGGATATTCTTGCTATAGAGGGAGGGCAGCGAAGGTTTACCAGACTGATTGCTGGGATGGTGGGACTGACATATGAGGAGGGATTGAGTCGGTTAGGAATATATTTGCTGGAGTTCAGAAAAATGAGGAGGGATCTCATAGAAACCTATAAAATTCTAACAGGACTAGACAGGGGCAGGAAGGATGTTCGTGATGGTAGGGGAGTCCAGAACCAGGGGTCACAGTCTGAGGATACAGGGTAGACCAGTTAGGACTGAGATGAGGAGAAATTTCTTCACCCAGAGAGTAGTGAGCCTGTGGAATTCGTTACCACAGAAAGTAGTTGAGGCCAAAACATTGTATGTTTTCAAGAAGGAATTAGATATATGTCTTGGGGTGAAAGGGATCAAAGGATATGGGGAGAAAGCGGAAGCAGGCTATTGAGTTGGATGATCAGCCATGATCATAATGAATGGCAGAGCAGGCTCGAAGGGCCGAATGGCCCACTTCTGCTCCTATTTTCTATGTTTATATGTTTCATGGTTCTAAAATACTTTACAGCTTTAAGGCAGAATGAAAGTGGTCACCTTATGAGAACCTTGTTCCCTGGTGCAGTGCAGAAGAAAGAAAGAAAGAAAGATTTGAATTTGTCTTGTGCCTTTCACGACCTCAGAACATCCCAAATGACTTTACAGCCAATTAAGAACATTTTGAGATCTGGAATTCCGTTCCTAATCCTCTTCCTTTTTTTCCTCCTTTAAAACGGGCTAAAATCCTGGAACTCCCTTCCTAACAGCACTGTGGGTGTACCTACACCACATGGACTGCAACGGTTTAAGAGGGCAGCTCACCACCACCTTCTCAAAGGTAACAAGGAATGGGAGACAAATGTTGGTCTATCCAGTGATGCCAACATCCTGATAAAGTTTGAAAAAAGGCTCCTTAAAGCTGCTTCTGCTCATCTGTCCATTATGTGGCTCAATGTCAAAAGTAGTTTGATCGTCGCTCCTGTGAAGTGCCCTGGAACATTTTACTACATTAAAGGCACTATATAAATGCAAGTTATCCAAGAAACCCAGCAGCAATAATTCTGGTAGTATTTGTTCAAAACTTACCACCCAAAGTGCTTTCTCTTTTGGAACAGTAAGAATGATGGACAACTCCAGGTTGTTTATATCCAATTCTATTCTATTCCCTGAAATGACCTGGTTGCGGCATCCAAAACCATGTGGACAGAAGAAAGCAGTAAAGAATCCTAAAAAAACAGATGAAGTTCACAACCAAAATTAAGGACTGCCCATAGGAACAGGAGTAGACCATTCATCCTCTCAAGCCTGTTACGCCATTCAATTTAATCATTGTTGATATATATCTAAACTTTGTTGACCCCACCCATAGCCCTTAATCCAAGAAAAATCCATCAATCTCAGTTGTGAAATTTTCAACTGACTCCCAGGGCTGAATCTTCCGCTGAGCTTGGGAAAACCCAACCTGTGCACTTTCACAGCTCACAAACTGCACTCTCAACCCGCACGGGACTTCACATGGCATTTTGTCTTTTGACACCAGGGTCGGGTTCAGAGTGCAGTTGGCAAGCTACACCGGAGTGCGTCAGGAGTGTGGGTGTGGAGGTGGGCCAGTTAGAAGGCCCCCTCCATTCTCCAACCCAGCTCTCAACATTGATTCAAGACCCCTAAACCTCACTTCTCATATCCATTGCTCCCCTACCATGTGACCTCTATGCCCCCATGTATCCTCCATGCCCTCAGATTACTCATGCCACCTCTATGCCCTCCCCCCACTATGTATCCTCCATAGCCACTGCAGTCCTCAGACTCCATGCAGTATCAATGGAAAATATTTTAAATTTCTTGGGAAAAAATAAACCTATCACCATCGAATAAAAGCCTCCATAATCATTGATACTGAGAAAAAAGTACATTCCTCCATGTGAAAAAGCTTACATGGTCGACTCTTAAACGCTCTCCGAAATGGCCTAGCAAAGCACTCAGTCCTCAAGGGCAATTAGGGATGGGCAATAAATGCTGGCCAAGCCAGCAACGCCCTCATCCCATGAGCAAATTAAAAAAAAACACTTGTAATCCTATTAGTTTGTGTGAAAAAACCAGAAACCACATCAAGGAGGCAATCTTGTCATTATAACTTCTCAAAACTGTTATTCATTCTCTGATAAATGGAAAATCTACTGTGATGAGACCCATTAGCATTTGAAACTCAGTGAAGCATTGATAATGACCACAGCAATAGACTATTCACTGGGAAGGAAAGAACAGATGCTTGTTTCAATTTTGAAGTCTGTGGTTGGATACTTTTTCAAATGTCACAACCAACTGTTTTTTTTTAAATCAGAAAAGATGAAAGCACAGGCTGATTGGACATTTTGCAATATTTTTCACTGCATCATGGTGCTTTTTCCATTGGAAAACTACTGTAATGCATGTGAACAAATACACAAGGCTGGTCAATGTAAGGGTCACTTGACCTTTAAAGGCAGATCCTCATGATGAATCACTGCATTAAAAATACATCTACATTATAACACTGCACCTAATAGTATCATTTGAAGGTATGAAACACTTCACACTTACCTTTCAGAATGTTTCAGACTCCTCAGTAGGTTTTCCATTTTCTTCACTAACTCTCAAACCTGGGCTGCTTCTTTGTGATGAAAATGCTTCCTGACATCACACTTATGTGACCTAGCTCTAACTTTAAGGTTATGAGTCAATGGTGTAGTGATATTGTTGCTGGACCAGTAATTCCAGGGTAATGCTTTGGGTTCGAATCCTGCCATGGCAGACGGTGGAATTTGAATTCAATAAAAATCAGGAATTAAAAGTCCAATGACCATGAAACCATTGTCAATTGTTGTAAAAACCCATCTGGTTCATTAATGTCCTTTAGGGAAGGAAATCTGCTATCCTTACCTGGTCTGGTCTACATGTGACTCCAGACCTGCAGCAGTGCAGTTGACTCTTAAATGCCCTCTGAACAAGGGCAATTTGGGATGGGCAATAAATGCTGGCCTAGCCAGTGACACCCACATCCCATGAACAAATTTAAAAAAACCTCCCTCACCAGATGAAATAGGTTCTCATCGCCAAGGCTATCAAATTCTTTAATTGTCTTAATTAGATCACAACCTTCATCTTGCACACTGGAGAGAATACAAGCCTAGTCCATGCAATCTGTTCTCATAACTGGACAGTATTATTCTGGTTTTTCTTCTTCTTTCGTTTGGCTGGGTATAGAGCAACAACTATAATTTTACAGCAAAGTGGTGAAGCCAGGATATTACATAAGTTGTGGCATTGTGTATCGCTGTAATATCTCCTTTGTATTGATGAGTCAGGCATTGAGTTACCACAGTTGCACACAGGAGAGTTTTTAATTTTCCTTTTGTGCATCAGGTATCAGCATCTGCCATGGTTTGTACGGATGTGGTTTAGGGAGGCCCATGAGCTTTGTGAGAAGTTGAAACCAGGGATTTCTGTGTTGAGTCTTCCACAAGGTGTTTATTCGTGATTTCTTGTAAGGAACATTCATTTTTCCAAGCTTCTTCAGGGTTGAAATCGCATTGCCTGAGATCGTGTGCATGGGTCCAAAAGGGCTTCAAGTGGAGGTGAGGAACGATGGTGAGATCCTGGTGGACAGGGAGGCGTTTGTTTTTGTTGATCCGCTGAGCTACATGGAGGGTCACTGCGTCACAGCGGATCAGTGGCTGGGGACGGGGGGGGGGCGGTGTGGGGGTTCGTGACGACTTGTGCCAACGTGGGTATTATTGTTATTCTGATGAGTCTGTGCTACACCAATCTAAGGCCAATATACCCATCCTGAAGTGCAGTGGCTGGAGAATGTTCAAAAACAGCACAGTCCAATTATTGAATAATATACTCACCATCATAGGGACGGCCTCCATCCACCATCACCTCAACTGGGAATGCTGGGTACAAAGGCTGATAAAAATGCACCATAACCACATGTTTGCCTGCATTTGGCACTCTTGTTCTGAAGGTGATCTGATTCTATAAAATAAATAAGCCTTGTCTTGGTAAAGGAAAAATCCTCATTTATAAACTTATTTCCAAAACTTTCAGCAGGTATGCACAACGTACACTACTTATTATTCCCAAGCCTATAAATTATTATGGTTATCTAGTTTGAACACTGGTGTTACATTGAATGTTTTTCCAATTCACATTCAACTGAATTCTTTTCCCTATTAAAACTGTTTTTAATTCAGAAGGAAGGAAAATTTTATCCGTACGCAAAATCATAAACCTGTTTAGAGATAACTTGTTTATAAACTTGTCAATACAGAGTTGTAACAGAATGTATTTGGAGAGACTGGATTAGCTTAGATTGTTAAGCAGGGATTTAATAGATGTGTTCAATTTAATAAAGGTTTTGATAGAGTGAATAAGGAGAAACAGTTTCCATTTGCAGGAGTATCAGTAACCAGTGCACACAGGTTTAAGATAATTGACAAAAGAAACAGAAGGGAGAGCAGGAGATATTTTTGACATGGTCAGTTTTGTGGTCGGAAAGGACCTGTGATTCAATAATAACTTTAAAATGGGGATTGGATATAAACTTGGAAAGAAAAAATGTACAGTGCTATGGGGAAAGAACTGAGGAGAGAGGGACCAATTGAAGAGCTCTCTCAAATAAGCAGACCAGGCACAATGGAACAATCAGTGTCCCACAGGTTGTATGATTCTGGGTGGAATTCTTCATGCTGGTTGGCAGCGGGTGTGTTTGGCAGCGTGAGCAGACAATGTGGTGAGAAGGCCAAAAATCAGTTTCACGGTGTCATGAAACCTGTTTGCAATCTTCCGTTCTGCCCGTCAATGGCGGGCCGTGTTTCCCGCCACCAGATGTTGGGAACTGCATTGTAATACATCTGCATTATATTATACGGCTAGCCCGCCAGAGTTGTCCCCCCCACACTGGATCATTCAAGCGTGCCAGTGTGTTTCACAACTGTACATAAGCGACGTGCACATGGCAAGCTGCACTTTGCTTGGGACTTTGAGGAGTGTTTGCCTATATTGCTTTGGTCATCAGCGCCAGGCTTTGCAGACAGCACCACATTACTTTTAGAGGGGCTCACGGGCAGGTCTCCACCTACCAGACCAGTCGCAAAGTGGGGTTGACTTTTCAATGGCTGCATGGCTAGGGCTTGCTTGGGGCAGGGGGAGATGCGGCCTCAGGCAAGGGAAGAGACTGCAGGGCGAGGGCTGTACTGGGAAAGTGGGGTAACCCAAGGTGTGTGTGGGGGCACAAGTTGATCTGTAGAAGTGGCCTCAGGATAGTGAGTGCCGAGGAGGCAGTCTCCAGGGGAAATGAGTCCAGATGGAGATGTGAGGGTGTGTGTGAGAGAGTGAGTGGTGATGTCCCTTGTGCTGGCAGTGAGTGAGATGCCAGTGAATGTGTGATGGGCTTGAGTGTGGGAGTTCAGAGTGATGAGATGGCCGCCTTACCCTGGCGGCACAGATGAGATCATTCTGCATTGGATAGTCACCCCCCTTCTGTGCAGCATTGGTACTGATCACCACTGCCATTGCCTACCAAGCCGGAGTGGTGAGATTGCTGGACCTCTTGTGGCCAGAGCCAGGGTAGAGGACATCATGGCAGGCCTCCAAAAGGAATTCCAGTGACAGGTCATTGAGCTCTTCTTGATCTCATCCTCACCATGGCTGGAGGTGCTTGGATAGGAATTGTGGATCATTAGGCATCCAAAAGGCATTTCAGGGATGCATCACTGAATCAGGGGGCTGCAGTCTTCTTGTCCTGTGGGTCCATGTTTTCTGTGCAGCAATCCAGGCCAGGATTGCAGCACAGAAGACATGGACCCACAAGACAAGAAGACTGCAGCCCCCTGATTCAGTGATGCATCCCTGAAATGCCTTTTGGATGCCTAATGATCCACAATTCCTATCCAAGCACAGAGAGGTGTGCAGGCGTCAGCACTTTAAATATGGCACTCGGTGTGAGGAAGTAGCAAGGTGATGGCGTGGCAGGCAAATGAGAGCCTGCCCACCATTGAAACAGCGTGTTTCCTGGGAATGCATGATTAATGAGGCAGGATTGGGATGATAAGGCGTGAAAAGCCACCATTACAGCCGGCAGGCAAAATGTTATTTTTCCCGCCTGCTACTGCACTTAGTGCAAATCTGGGAGGATTCCGCTTTCTGTGCAAATCCGGAATTGGAAGGGAGGGAGGAATTCAGGAAGATTACAATCACCAGGCAAGTGGTACTGAGCAAACTGTTGGAGCTGTGGGCTGACAAATCCCTGGGTCCTCATGGACTTCATCCTAGGCCTTAAATGAAGTGGCTAGTGAAATAGTTGACACGTTGGTTTCAATTTTCCAAAAATTCCCTGGATTTGGGGAAGGTGCCATTAGATTGGAAAATAGTGAATGTAACTCCTTTCTTCAAAGAGGGAGGAAGACAGAAAGCAGGACACTACAGGCCACTTAACTTACCATCTGTCATAGGGAAAATGTTAGGAGCTATAATTAAAGATGTTATAGTAGGGCACTTGGAAAAATTCAGGACAATCAGGAAGAGGCAACATGGTTTTGTGAAAGGGAAATCATGTTTAACCAATTTACTGGAATTCTTTGAAGGAGTCACATGTGCTGTGGATAAAGGGGAACTGGTGGATGTACTGTACTTAGATTTCCAGAAGACATTTGATAACAAACCACATCAAAGATTATTGCAAAAAATAAAAGCTTGTGGTGTAGGGGATAACTTATTGGCATGGATAGAAAATTGGCTGGCTAACAGGACACTGAGGCTAGCCTCTGGATCTTTTTCTGGTTGGCAGGATTTGGCGAGTGGTGTACCACAGAGGTCAGTTCTGGGGCCTCAACTTTTTACAATTTATATAAATGACTTAGATGAAGGGCCAGAAGGAGTGTTTGCTAAATTTGCTGATGATACAAAGATAGGTAGGAAAGTCAGTTGTGTAGAGAACATAAGGAGGCTGCAAAAGGACATAGATAAGTTAAGCGAGTGAGCAAAGATCTGGCAAATGAAGTACAATATGGGAAAATGTGAAATTGTCCATTTTGGCAGGAAGAATAAAAAAAAGACGCATATTATCTAAGTGGTGAGAGATTGCAGAGCTCTGAGATGCAGAGGGATCTGGGTGTCTCAGTACATGAATCACAAAAGGCTAATATGCAGGTATAGCAAGTAATTAGGAAAGCTAATAGAATGTTATCGTTCATTGCTAGGGGAATTGAATATAAAAGTAGGTAGGTTATGCTTCAATTGTACAGGATACTGGTGAGACCACATCTGGAGTGCCGTATTATTTAAGGAAGGATGTAAACGCATTGGAAGCAGTTGAGAGAAGGTTTACCAGACTAATACCTGGAGCGGGTGGGCTGTCTTATGAGAAAAGGTTGGACAGGCTAGGCTTGTATCTGCTGGAGCTTAGAAGAGTGAGAGGCAGCTTGACTGAAACATATAAGATCATGAGGAGTCTTGAAAGGGTGGATGTGTAGAGGATTTTTCCACTTATGGGAGGATCTAGAACTAGGGGTCACTGTTTAAAAATAAGAGGTTATCCATTTAAGAAAGACGTGAGAAGTTTTTTCTTTTAGAGGGTGGTGAATCTTTGGAACTCCCTTTGTCAAAAGTCAGTGGAAGCAGAGTCTTTGGCCAGGATTTTCCAATTGTTGGGTGGGCTTGGCGGGAGCGGGCAGGGGCAGTTAGGGAACCAGCCGCCGCCCGCGATTGGCTGTGCTCCGCGATTTCACACGGGCGGGCCTCCTGGGTGGATCGCAAGCGGTATACCTGTGCAGGCGTGGGGAGGAGGGAGAGTGGGTCTGGCACCAGGTTCGTGCATACGCACGAAAGAGCGCTTCAATCTCCGACGCACGGAGCTGTCTCAGAGAGATTGAAACGATTTTTGGAAAAATTAATAAATACAATAAAAATTCAATGAAATGTCCCCTCATGTGACTGTCACATAAGATGGGACATGTTTTTAATTTCAGATGAAAATTTTTATTAAATTTGCAATAGCTTTAGGAAACCTCATTCCGCTCATGGATGAGGTTTCCTAAAAAATGTGAAGGCCGCTTGGCCTTCTGGTCTTGGGAGCAGCGTAAAATTCAGGTTAATTAGGTCCCTAATGGCCTTAATAGGCCTTTCAATTGTCGGCGGGTGTGCGCCGGAGTCAGCTGGCTCCCGCCGAGCGAAATATCGCACGAATTTGCGATGGTGTCGGGACACACGCCCAACGTCATCGTGGCTCATTTTACGTTCCGACGTGTCGGACGCAAGCCCGCACGCCAAATGTAAAATTTTGCCCTTTGAATGTCTTCGAGGCAAAGCTAGATAGATTCTTGATACACATGGGGGTGAAGGGTTATCAGGGGTAGGCTGGAGGTTAAAATCAGATCAGCCATGATCTTATTAAATGACGGAGCATGTTTGAAGGACCAAATGGCTTACTCCTGCTCTTCACTCGTATGTTTGTGCATGTGTGACTTGTGAAGCAAGGACGAACACCAAATCGCAAATATTCTGAATGAAAAGGGAAAGATTGAGTAACACACCCTTGCCAAAGATGTCCCCAAGTTTTATCAATTAAATAGATGTTCTGGATAAGGTAAACGGACTGAAAATAAATAAATCCCCAGAAATAAATGTATTTTATTCCAGCGATGAGAGAGTATGGAAAAGATTTGGGAGGCATTGCAATCATTATGAGACAGCCAGAGGAAACTAATTAGATATGTGAAGATTGGAAACAGGATAATGTGGTGTCCATAATCAGAACGTGTGACTAAACAGATCCATGCGTGGGGAACCAGCCTGATGTGGCTCCACACCATTTTTCTGGCCCCCTGCCTCCATTCACGCTATCCTGGAGCCAGGAAAATTCTACTCTAAGTCTTTCTTTCTATTTTGCAGATATTCTTTCACATTAACACATTTCCACACTTAAAACAGTTATTACCTGTGGTGATTTTAGTAAAATAATGTCTCCTGGTTCCACCATGGTTGTAGGGTGCTTGGATAGGAGTTGTGGATCATTAGGCAAGTTAGGTTGTGAAGGAAAGCCTGCAGTTGAAAGCAGTCCATTCTTCACCTTCACTGAAGACACAGGTATTTCATACTTGGATGCAACACAGGAACTGTTCAAAAATTCAAAATAAAGTCAATGCCATTTATAAGGACAATATTCTGGTCAATCACAATGATGCATAAATTTGTGTTCAAAATTATGAGGGGTCTTGATGGGGTAGATAGTGAGAAACTTTTTCAGCTGGTAGAAAAGTCAGTGACACAGATTTAAGATAATTGGCAAGAGGACCAGGAGGTGGATGAAGAGATTTTGTTTTTACTCAGCAAGGTGTTACGATTTGGAATGCACTATAGAAAAGGGTGGGGGACGCAGATTGCATAGTAACTCTCAAAGGGAATCAGATATACGCTTGAAAAGGAGAATATTGCAGGATGATGGGGAAAGAACAGGAGGGAGTGGGACTATTGGATTAAGTCACCTGTCACAAAATTGATCTATTTTTTGGGCAAAAGCAAAATAAAGAGGATGAATTTCTCTTGCGAACAACATGAGTACAGAACTGGATTTTCTAAACTCTGGTTAGGCCTCAGAAAAAGTATTGTGTCCAGTTCTGACCACACCTTAGGAAGGAGAGAGTGAAAAGGAGATTTACTAGAATGGTAACAGGGATGAGAGACTTCAGTTACATGGAGGGACTGGAGAAGCTGTCCTAAGAGAAGTTTTTTAAAATTATTTTCATGGGATATGGGCATTTGTTGCATATCCTTATTTGCCCTTGTTAGAGGTCATTTCAGAGGGCATTTACAGTGAGAGTGCGAGAGAAATGGCGTGGTCATTTACAGTGAGAAAGTGCGAGAGGAGCAATTGCTCACTTACAGTGAGAGTGCGCGAGAGAAACAGTTGCTCATTTACAGCGAGAGAGTATGAGAGGAGTGGCGCCTTTAATAATGACAGAGTGAGAGAAGCATGTGAGACTATTAAAGGGGTCGAGGCTCCTCAAATGCTATCCCCTGGGTCCCCATAGCTGCTTCATCTGCAGTCACACCTTCCTGTCCCTGATCACAGACCAAATTTGAATGACCTAATCTGAGAGATGTGACTGCCTACTGGGGCAAAGTGTCCAGGTAACTTTGCCCCTCCCTGATGTAGTGCAATGTCTGTGGCTCAGAATCCAGGGAAAAGAGTGTGGAGAGCAGCTGACTGGTGAGTAGGATTGGTGAGGATTTCTAGTCTTTAAAGTGAAGTCTTTAGTTTGTGTTTAGATCTCTAGTCTTTTTTTCTCTTTTTCTTAAAGTTAGCTTGTTAAATATAAGTTTGATATCGTTGGATATAAAAATAATTATAATAAAAATTGTAAAGAGTGGGGATACAAGAGTAGTAAATTAATAAATTAAATAAAATACGATAGCGATGGCAGGATGGGTGATGTGTTGCTGCTGCAGCATGTGGGAAGTGCTGGACACCAAGATGATCCAGAGCGAACACATCTGTACTGAGTGTTTACAGCTCAAGGAACTTCAGATCTGAGTTAAGGATATGGAGTCCGAGCTGCCAACATTGCGCCACATCAGGGAGGGGAAAAGTTACCTGGACACTTTGCCCCAGGAGGCAGTCACATTCCTCAGATTAGGTCATTCAAATTTGGTCTGTGATCAGGGACAGGGGAGTGTGACTGCAGGTAAAGCAGCTATGGGGACCCAGGGGCTAGCGTTCGAGGAGCCTCGACCCCTGCAACTGTCCAACAGTAACAAGGTTCTTGCAAGCTGTGTGGATGAGAGCAGGGACTGCAGGGAGGGTGAATGAACTGACCATGGCACCATGGTACAGGGAGACATTCAAGTGAGGGGAGGAAATGGGAATGTAGTAGTGGTAGGGGACAGATACTGTGCTCTGCAGCTGTGAGTGTGAGTCCTGAAGGCTGCATTGCCTGCCCGGTGCCAGGGTTAAGGACATCTCCTCAGGGCTGGAGAGAAACTTGGAGTGGGAGGGGAGCGATCCAGTTGTTGTCATCCATATTGGTACCGATGACATTGATAGGACTAGAAAGGAGGCTCTGCTGAAAGAATTTGAACAGTTAGGAGCTAAATTAAAAAGCACAACCTCCAAGGTAATAATCTCGGGATTGCTAACTGAATCATGGGAAAACTGACGTAGGGTAAATAAAGTCAAGGAATTAAATGCGTGGCTCAGAGATTGGTGTGGGAGGAATGGATTTCAGTTCATGGGGCACTGGCACCAGTACCAGGGGTAGAAGGGAGCTGTTCCATTGGGATGGGCCTCACTTGAACTGTGCTGGGACCAGTGTCCCGGTGAAACAAACAACTAGGGCAGTAGAGAGGCCTTTAAACTAAATAGAGCGCGGGACGGTTCTGGAATGGGGATACGTAGGCTTACAAAGCTAAAGGATATGGCAGCCTTGCAGGGCAGCTATTTAGGTAATGATACCCAAAGTATGACAGGAAGGGACAAAGTGTACAAACATAAAAAGAGCAGCAGCAAATAGGGTCAAAAGGGGAAAAATGGTAAAAAGGCAAAATTAATGGCTCTTTACTTAAATGCAAGTAGTATTTGGAACAAAATTAATGACTTAATGGCAAAAATAGAGGATAATGGTTATGATCTTATAGCCATTATGGTGACGTGGTTACAAGGAGAGCAAAGCTGGGAACAAAATATTCAGGGTATATGACTTTTCAAAAGCACAGGCAGGGAGGAAAGGGTGGTGGGGTAGCTTTGTTAGTACGAGATGGAATAAGTATGATAGCAAGAAAGGATCCTGGGTCAGAAGATGTCGAATCCATATGGGTGGAGGTAAGAAATAACAAGGAGAAGACGACATTGGTGGGAGTAGTCTATAGGCCCCCTGACAGTAGCTATACTGTAGGACAGAGAATAAATCAGGAGAAAATGAGGGCATGTAAAAAAGGCAGTGCATTAATCATGGGTGACTTTAATCTTCATGTAGATTGGGAAAATCAAATTGGCAGAGGTAAACACAAGCCAGAATCCATAGAGTGTATTTGGGACAGTTTCTTAGAATAATATGTTGTGGATCCAACCAGGGATCAGGCGATTTTGGATCTGGTAAGGTGTAATGAGGCAGGTTTAATAAATGATCTCAGAGTAAAGGATTCCCTAGGAAACAGTGACCATAATATGGTAGAATTTAGCATTCAGTTTGAGAGTGAGAAACTTGGGTCGGAAACAACTGTGCTAAATTTAAATAAGGGAAATTACAATGGAATGAGGGAAGACTTGGCTGGAGTTGATGGGGAAAGCAGTTGAGCAGAAAAGATGTTTGATTAACAATATCAGACGTTTAAGAAAATAGTTCATGACTCTCAACAAAAATATACCCCAGTGAGGGAGAAGGATTCAAGCAAGGGGATAAGCTAACCATGGTTAACCAAGGAAGTTAAGCACAGCATCAAATTGAAAGAAAAAACATACAATGTGGCAAAGATTAGTGGGAAGCCAGAGGATTGGGAAAGTTTAAAAAACCAACAAAAGAGGACCAAAAAGAAATAAAAAGGGAGAAAATAAACTTTGAGGATAAACTAGCAAGTAATATAAAAACAGACAGTAAGAGTTTCTTTAAATATATAAAAAGGAAGAGAGAGGCCAAATTGAACATAGGCCCCTTAGGGAATGAAGCTGTGGAAATAATAATGGGGAACCAGGAAATGGCAGAGGAGTTGAATATATACTTTGCTTTAGTCTTCACGGTAGAAGATACTAATAGCATTCCAAAAATGTCAAATAATCAAGGGCAAAGGTTAGCAGGGGTGGATTCGAAATGAATACAATAAATATCACTAGAGAAAATGTACTAGGGAATTTAATTGGGCTAAAGGCCAATATGTCCCCTGGACCTGATGAGTTGTATCCTAGGATATTAAAGGAAGTAGCTACAGAGATAGTGAGTGCACTGGTAGTAATCTTGCAATAATCCTTAGATTCTGGAATAGTCCCAGCGGACTGAAGAACAGCCAATGTAACACCCTTATTCAAAAAGGGAGGGAAACAAAAAACAGGTAACTATAGGCCAGTTAGCTTAACATCTGTCATTGGGAAAATGTTGAAGTTTATTATAAAGGATGTAATAGCAGAGCATTTAGAAATACATAATCTAATCAAGCAGAGTCAGCATTGTTTCAAGAAGGGGAAATCATGCCTACCAAATTTAATAGAATTCTTTGAGGAGGTAACAAAAAGGATAGATAAAAGGGAACCAGTAGACGTAATGTATTTGAATTTCCAAAAGGCATTTGATAAGGTACCACACATAAGGCTACTTGATAAGATAATTCGGTTGTTGTTTTGTTACTTGATAAGATAATAGCCCACAGTGTTGGGGGTAGTATATTAGTATGGATAGAGGACTGGCTAACTAATAGAAGACAGAGAGTTGGGATGGGGGGGGCATTTTTGGGATGGCAACCTGTGACTACTGAAGTGCACAGGGATCAGTGCTGGGGCCATAATTATTTACAATATATATTAATGACTTAGATGAGGGAAGTGAATGTACTATCACCAAGTTTGCGGATGACACAGAAATAGGTGGGAAGGCAAGTGGTGAGGGTAACACAAAGAGTCTACAGAGGGACATAGACAGATTAAGTGAATGCGCAAAAACTTGGCAGATGGAATATAATGTGGGAAAATGTTAAGTTATGCACTTTGGCAGGAAGAATAGAGGAGCTGAATGTTATTTAAATGGTGAAAGACTGCAGAAAGCTGCAGCACAGAGGGATTTGGGAGTCCTTGTGCATGAATCCCAAAAAGCTAACATACAAGTTCAACAGGTAGTAAGGAAGGCCAATGGAATGTTGGCTTTTATTTCAAAGGGAATGGGGTGTAAAAACAGGGAAGTCTTGCTAAAACTATACAAGGCACTAGTTAGACGACACCTAGAATATTGCAAACAGTTTTGGTCCCCTTTTCTAAGGAAAGATATACTGGCATTGGAGGAAGTGCAGAGAAGATTCTCTTGGTTGATCCCGGAGTGATTTTCTGATGAGGAGAGGTTGAGTAGGTTGGGCCTGTACTCATTGAAATTTAGAAGAATGAGAGGTGACCTGATTGAAACATATAAGATTCTTTGGGGGCTTAACGGAGTAGATGCTGAGAAGTTGTTTCCCCTTGTGGGAGAGTCTAGGACCAGAGGGCATAATCTCGGAGTAAGGGGGCGCCCAATTAAAACAGAGATGAGGAGGAATTTCTTCTCTCAGAGGGTAGTCAACCTGTGGAATTCTTTACCACAGAGGGATATGTTAAGTATATTCAAGGCTGAGATAGAGAGATTTTTAATCAGTAAGGGAATCGAGGGCTATGGGGAAAAAGCAGGAAAGTGGAGTTGAGAATTATCAGGTCATAAATGATCTCATTGAATGGCGGAGCAGATTCGATGGGCCGAATAGCCTTTTTCTGCTCCTATGTCTTATGGTCAGTTGTGGGTCTGTAGTCACACATAGGCCAGACTAGATAAGAATGACAAATTTCTTTCCCTAAAGGTCATTAGTGAAACAGGTGGATTTTTGCAACAATTGAAAATAGTTTCATGGTCACTATCACTGAGACTAGCTTTATATTCCAGATTTATTAGCTGAATTCAAATTCCATCAACTGCCATGGTGGGATTTGAATCCATGTCTCCAGAGCATTAGGCTAGGCCGCTGGATTACTTGTCCAGTGACATTACCACTACACTACCGGTTAAAGTGAAATATAATAGAAGTGTTTATAATCTTGAGGGGTTTAAAAGAGTAAGTAAGGCAAAACTGCTTCCACTAGCAGGAGGGTCAGTAACCAGAGGGACACAGATTTAAGGTAATTAAGGTAAAAGAGTCAGAGGCAACTTGAGAGATACTTTTGCATAGCAAGTTATGATGATCTGGAACAAACTGCCTGAAAAGATGATGGAAGCAGATTCAACAGTAATATCCAAAAGGCTGTAAGATAAATATTTGGAGGGGAGAAATTTACAAGGCTATGGGGAAAGAGCAGGCAAAGTGAGATAAATTGGATAATTTTTTTCGAAGAGCTGCACAGAAAAGAAGGTTGAATAGCCTCCTTCTGTGCTGTCTCATTCTATGTTAAATGCATGGTGAAAGGCATTCCTTCCTAACTGCTGTAGAAAAACACTGCCATTGTAGACATAAATATTGTAGCAGTTTCATGGATCTAAACAAAACAAGCATTTTCATGCAACTCAGGAGCTAAGCCTGTACTCTGGTATTTTGCCAATGTTTTCTATTATGGATTTGATCTCTGATGGCCCAAATGTTCTTGATCTAATCAAGCTTGCTGTGTTATTACTTTCAATAGCTATCCTTAAAAGCTGGAATCATTTATGTTTGAGTAACTTGCATAAATAAATGTTATTCAATCAAGCCTGCCTGAAGTTGATGAACAATGCTATTTTCAATTACCCTTTTACCTCCAGATCTCCAAATCAGTGAAACCCCCGTAGCATAATTTTCTTTTCCATTTTATCAAATGAAACCATTTCACCCGCTCTTTACTCGTGCCTTTTCTAAATAGCTACCAAAAGAAGCCTTCCCCAAAGTAATGCAGTTTATTTGATATTGTAGAATGATACAGCACTGGAAGGAGGTTATTCAGCCCATCATGCCTATGTTAGCATATTAACTATCCCCACTCCCCTGCTCTTTCTCCTTAGCCCTGTAAATTCCCTTTTGAAAGTTACTATTGGATCTGCACCAACCACTGTCTGAGGTAGTACATTCCAGATCATAACAATTCATTACTTAAAACAATTTTTCTTCATCTACCCTCTAGTTCTTTTTGACAATCACCTTCAATCTTTGCCTCCTGGTTACTGACCTGCATAATTTACTTGATCAAAACCCTTCGTAATTTTGAACGACTCTTATACATTTCTTTCTGCTCCAGAGAGAACAATTCCAGCTTCTCCAGTGTCTCCACATAACTAAAATCACTCACCCCTGGAACAATTCTAGTAAATCTCCTCAACACCCTCTCGAAGCCCTTAACATCCTTCTCAAAGTGTGGCACTCAGATTTGGACCCAATACACCAGCCTAACCAGTGATTCATGTAACTGAGTGAAATATTGGGCTGTATTTTAACTTTTCGACCCGTTCACAGCAGAGACCAGCAGCAGGTCGGGAAACTAAGTTCATCAAGTGGGCTTTTCCATGCCTCTTTAACTGAGGCATGGCATTAGCTTCTGGGCTTTTAGAGCAGGCGAGTGTGATCACAACCAGTGACTGACTGTTGAAGCCTCAGTATTTAAAGGGACCCCAGTGAGGGACAGAATGGAAGCATTTTACAAATTCCAACGGAGAGACAATTAGAATGAGGGGAGTCTCAAAGGGAAAAGACTGCCCTCCAGTCCTCTAAGGCATCCCGGGGGATCTGCTGTGGGCTATCAGGGCCCACAGAGACATCTTGCTCCCAGCTGATGGGAGGACGAAGCTTGCCTCTGAAGCCAAGCTTGCATGGCTCGAAATGACTGAGGTGAACAGCTGGAGTGTGGTTCCGCGCTCATGGATAATAGTGCTGCAAGAGGTTCATTGACTTCATCAGGGCAGGAAAGGTGAGTGGCATGCCACAATCAAGTGCCAACACCCTCATTATGTATTAGAGCTTTCTCCTGCACTGCACTACTCAAATCAACACACCTGGTCCACCATCACATCTGAAAAGCCTTCAGCGATGGTCTCCCTCATCTCATTGCCATTCACACCCTTTACTCAGTCTCCAAAATGGTCATGAGCAGGGCTGACTGGATTGCTCTGCAGGGAGCCGCCGTGGATTACGTGGGCTGAATGACCTCATTCTGTGCTGTAAATGACTCTATGACTCAACACAATACATTTCTCACATTCATAGCTCTCTTCTTTCTCTCCCCTCACAGAAGAAAGCAAAACACCAGGGTGAGACAGAGAACCAGAAGTGTTTCTCTGGTGATTGCCACCTTGAGTGCGTCAGAGGAGGATTGCAGTGGAGAAACACAGAGGCTCAGATTTCTGGTTGGGTTCAACAAGTTGGGAGATTTCCCGGCTCGGCAAACCCGACCTTTAAAAATGTCTGCCCACTGAAACAGGAGCCGGACGGGGGAACCCCAGAACGAATGTGTAGCTTGCCAGGTGCCTCTGTGCCCCAGCACTGTGTTTAAATAAATAAAAATGAATAGTAAAACAAAAGACATTCCTCTAGATCTCAACCGGACCCCCAAACACTCCCTATGCTCTAAGCATGCCGACCTTTGCCAACCAATTCCCCCCACCCAGCCTCGTTGGCCCCCATACCCTCATGCCAAATTAATGCCCCTCTAGCCACCCCCACTGACCCATACCTCCTATGCCAACTTAATGCCAATTCATGGCATGCCCCTCCACCCACCACACTTCGCCCCTACTTCCTCCCTGCCAACTCACCTAGTATCCTTGGACAGTTTGTGACAGCTTTGACACTTCCTGGATAACTTTGACAGCTTTGATAGGTTTGACATTTCCTGGATAGCTTTGGCAGTTTTGACAGCTGAAGAGTTCTTTAACAGTTCCTTGATAACTGAACAGTTCCTTAGCAGCTCCTTGACAGCTAGACAGCTCCTTGACAGCTAGACAGCTCAATGACAGCTGCTCAGGGTTTTTGACAGCTGGACAGTTCCAATGATTTTGTGCGTAAAAAGTGCATACTCATGTTCATTTTTAACAATCCCAAAAGGTGCCTTACCTCTCCCAAGTGCAAACCTATCCAGGGGGTATCTTAGCGCTGCAAAGGTTATCTTGGATATCTCTTTTGGCTGTCTAAACATATCTACTAAGTCCAGACCTCCTCTTATCTGTTCTAATCTGCACACTCCATATTCCACACTCCTGTTCTTCCAAAATGCACTTCAGTGGAGGCAGCTGGTGATTTAAATGACCAGTTACCTCCATGAATCGCCCATGTACAAACCCCAGCCTGACTCCAGTCCCAGCCTCGCTAAGATGGGAATGGCCAGGTTCAGGGGCGGGACCTAACTATTTTAGCCACTTCTGGATTTTCACATTGATGAAGAGGCTCTCAGTCGCGTCAAAAATCTGGGCCAGAGTCTCAGATTGCACCCTAGCAGACTAAAATTCAGCCCACTGTCTCTATTTTACTGGCCACACCCTTGGAGCGGCTGAACTAACTTCACCTTCTAACAGTTGGGAGCTCTAAATTGAGTAATTGTTTCACCAGCAGTGAATATGACAACAGAGGAAGCAGAAAAGTTGTTGAAAGAGAAGAGCTGACAAAGCAAATATGACACAGGAGAATGTTCCCTCATCAATGCTGTGTGATTCTATGAATTAGATAGTTCTTTCAAAAAGCTGGCACATGCATGATATTTCAAATGGTCTCCTGAACGTGCTGCATCATAAGAAGAAACTGAAGCAGGATTAGACCATATGGCTCATCGAGCCTGCTTCGCCATTCAATGTGATCACGGCTGATCTTGGGCTCCAACTCCATTTTCCCACCCACTCCTCATATCCCTTAATTCCGAGAGACCAAAAATATGTCCATCCCAGATTTTCTATAGGAAACATTTGGTCCAACAGGTTCATGCTGGTATTTATGTTCCATGCAAGCCTTGTTCCACCTCGCTTCATCTCATCCAACCAGCATATCCATCTAACCATAAAAAATTATGATGCAGAAAGAGGCCATTCAGCTCATCGTGTCTGTGCCAGCCAAAAAAAAGAATAAAAGAAACTAGTCGCTCATTCTTAATCCCACTTTCCAGCACCTGGTCCATAGCCTTGCAGGTTACATCACTTCAGGTGCAGACCCAGGTACCTTTTCAATGAGTTGAGCATTTCAGCCTCAACCACCAGCTTAGGCAGTGAATTCCAGATGTCCATCACCCTCTGAGTGAAAAGGTTTTTCCTCATGTCCCCTCTAATCCTTCTCCACTAACCTTAAATCTATACCCCCTGGTAATTGACCCCTCAGCTAGGGGAAATAAGTCTTTCCTGTCAACCCTATCTAGGTCCTTCATAATTTGTATATGTCAATTAGATCACCCCTCAGCCTGCTCTGTTCTAAGGCAAACAACCCTAGCCTACCCAACTGTAGCTGCAACTTTCTAGCCCTGGCAACATTCTTGTAAATCTCCTCTGCAATCTCTCCAGAGCAATTAAGTCCTTCCTGTAATGTGGTGACGAGAACTGTGCACAAAATTCCAGCTGTGACCTAACCTTTTATTCCTTTCTCCCTTATGTGTTTATCTAGCTTCCCCTTAATTACATTTATACTATTCACTTCAGCCATTCCCTCTAGTAGCAAGTTCCACATTTTCACCATTCTCTAGGTAAGGAGATTTCTCATGAATTCCCCCTTGGATTTATATTGGGTAGTCCCTTAGTTTTGAATACCCCACAAATGAAACATCTTCTCTATGCCTACCCCATCAAACTGCTTGACAGAATAGGAAAGAGATAGAGAACTATAGTGGGGGAGAAAGGGTGATATCAACCGAGAAATGGCAACAAAACAAACAGCAAGAAAGATTTGAGGCTCAAAATAGGATGGCAAGGGATTTTGTGTTACTGGGACAAAAAGAAAATTAAGGCAGGATTTATTATAAATTATTTTAAAAACCGCAATTTCTTGAACTTATACATGACTTCTGCATGTCTGGATAAGTTATAAGCTACACCCTTAATTGGAATTTGCTCTAGGTTGCAAATGACATATCAAGTTTGTACAAGGTTGGGAATTTTTAATCAGTAAGAGAATCGAGGGTTATGGGGAAAAGGCAGGAAAGTGGAGTGGAGGATTATCAGATCAGCCATGATCTCATTGAATGGCGGTGCAGACTCGGTGGGCCGAATGACCTACTTCTGCTCCTAAGTCTTATGGGCTTATGGTTTTAGGGCCTGCCCTGTGCCAGGATTTGGGACATCTGCTCAGGGCTGGAAAGGAACTTGCAGTGGGAGAGGGAGGATCCAGTGATCATGGCCCATGTAGGTACCAACAACATAGGCAGGATGAGGAAGGGGGCTCATTGTCAGTATGATGAGCTAGGCACCAAATTAAGAAGCAGAACCTCAAAGGTAATAATTTCTGGATTATTACATGAACCATGGGCAAATTGGCATTGGGCAAATAAGATTAGAGGAACGAATGCGTGGCTCAAAGACTGGTGGGGGAGAAGAGCATTCAGGTTTGTGGGGCATTGGCACCAGTATTGGGAAAAGTGGGGTCTGTACCATTGGGATGGTCTACACCTGAACAGTGCTGGGGCTGGTGTCCTCACGAGCTGCATAACTAGGGAAGTAGAGAGGGTTTGAAACTGAATAGTAGGGGCAAGGGATCAAATCTGGGAAGATGTGGTAAACCAAAGAGTAGAGACACGGCAAGAGAGACAAGTATTAATGCGGGAAATAATAATAAACACACTGTGACATGAGAGGACAGAGTACAAATCTAAGAGTAAATCAGCAGATAAGGCTGGATGCTACAAGAATAATAGAAGGACTGAACTGATGGCTCTGTAACAAAACAGAAACTGATAACGCAAATAGAAATAAATAAATACGATTTGATAGCCACTGCAGAGACATGGCTACAAGATGAGATTGATTGGGACCTGAATATTGAAGGGTATGTGACATTTAGGGAGGACAAGAAGTTGGGAAAAGGTGGAGAGGTGGCTCTGTTAATTAATGATGGTATTAGCACATTAGAGAAGGATGACCTAAGTTCAGGATACCAGGATGTAGAAGTGGTTTGGGTTGAGATGAGGAATGATAAAGACAAGAAGTCACTTGTGGGAATGGTGTACAGGCTCCTAATTATAGCTACATAGTAGGACAGAGTATAATAGAAGGGAAAATGGGAGCTTGCCAGAAAGGTAAGCAATAATCATGGGGGATTTTAATCTACATATAGACTGGAAAAATCAGGTGAGCAGAGGTAATGCAGATAAGAGGTTATTAGAATGTTTTCGAGATATTTTCTTAAAACAGCACATTCTGGAGCCAACCAGAGAGCAGGCTATACTAGACCTGGTATTGAGCAACAAGATAGGATTAATTGATAACCTCCTAGTGAAGACACCCCTAGGTAGCAGCGATCATAATATGACTGAATTTTACATTCATTTTGAGGGAGAAATGATTGCATCCAAGGCTATTATTTTAAACTTAAATAAGGGCAATTATGAGGGCATGAAAGCAGAGCTAGCTATAGTGAACTGGCAAATGAGGTTAACGGATATGCCAATAGAAGTTCGGTGGCAGACATTTAAAAAGATATTTCAGAATATATACATTCCAATGAGAAAGGAAAAATTCCAAGGGGAGGGCCCACCATCTGTGGCTAACTAAAAAAGCTAAAGAAAGTATCAAACTTAAAAAAGAGCATATAATTGTGCAAAGATGGGTGGCAGGTTAGAAGATTTGAAAGAATTTAAAGAACAAAGAGTGACGAAAAGATTAATAAGGAGAGAAAAATTAGAGTATGAGAGAAAGCTATGTAGTAATATAAAGATGGAGAGTAAGAGTTTTTATACATATTTAAATAAGAAAAGAGTTACCAAAGTGGGCATTGGTCCGATAGAGTGTCTGGGGAATAGATAATGGAAAGTAGGGAGATGGCAGATGAGTTAAACAGATATTTTGCTTCAGTCTTCATTATAGAGGACACAAGTAACATCCCAGAAATAGCTGTAAATCAGGAAATGGAAGGGAGGGAGGAACTTGGGAAAATTACAATCACCAGGGAAGCGGTATCGAGCAAATTATTGAGGCTGTGGGCTGACAAATCCCCAGATCCAGATGGATTTCATGCTAAGGTCTTGAAAGAAGTGGCTAGAGAGATAGCTGATGCAATAGTTTTAATTTTCCAAAATTCCCTAGATTTGGGGAAGGCGCCAGTAGATTGGAAAGTAGCAAATATAACTTTATTCAAAAAGGGAAGGAGACAGAAAGCAGGAAATTATAGGCCAGTTAGCCTGATATCTGTCATAGGGAAAATGTTAGAAGCTATGATTAAAGAGGCTATAGCAGGGTACTTAGAAAAATTCAAGGCAATAAGGCAGAGTCAACATGGCTTTGTAAAAGGGAAATCATGTTTTTTTTAATCAATTTATTGGCCTTCTTTTGAAGGAGTCATGTGTGCTGTGGATAAAGGGGTACCAGTGGACGTACTGGTTTAGATTTCCAGATGGCATTTGATAAAGTGCCACATCAAAGGTTATTGCAGAAAATAAAAGCTCATGGTGTAGGGGGTATCATATTGGCATGGATAGAAGATTGGTTAGCTAACAGGAAGCAGTGAGTAGGCATAAATGGGTCTTTTTCTGGTTGGCAGGATGTGATGAGGGTGTGCCACAGGGGTCAGTGCTGGGGCCTCAACTTTTTACAATTTATATCAATGACTTGGATGAAGGGATGGAGGGAATGGTGGCTAAGTTGGCTGACGACACAAGCATAGATAGGAAAGTAAATTGTGAAGAGGATTTAAGGAGGCTACAAAGTGTTAGCTAGGTTAAGTGAGTGGGTAAAGATCTGGCAAATGGAGTATAATGTGGGCAAATGTGAAATTGTTCATTTTGGCAGGAAGAATAAAAAGGAAGCTTATTATCTAAATGGTGAGAGATTGCAGAGCTCAGATTCAGAGGGATTGGAATGTCCTACTGCATGAATCACAAAAGGTTAGTTTTCAGATACAGCAGGTAATTGGGAAAGCTAATAGAATGTTATCACTTATTGTGAGGTGAGTTGAATACAGAAGTAGGGAGGTTATGCTTCAGTTGCATCTGGAATGTGTACAGTACTAGTCTCCTTATTTAAAGAAAGATGTAAATGCATTAGAAACAGTTCAGAGCAGGTTTACTGGACTAATACCAAGAATGGGCGGGTTGTGTTATGAGGAAAGACTGGACAGGTTAGGCTTGTACCCACTGGAATTTAGAAGAGTAAGAGGCAGCTTAACTGAAATCTTTAAGATCCTGAGGGGTCTTGACAGAGTGGATGTAGAAAGGATGTTTCCTCTTATGGGAGAACCTAGAACTAGGGGGTCATTGTTTAAAAAAAAGGATCGCTCATTTAAGACAGATGAGGATTGAAAGTCTTTGGAACTCTCTTCCTCGAAAGGTGGTGGAAGCAGAGTCTTTGAATATTTTTAAGACAGAGCTAGATAGGTGGGTGAGAGGTTATCAGGGGTAGGCAGGAATGTGGGGTTGAGGTTAATTCAGATCAGCCATGACCTTATTGAATGGCAGAGCTTGCTTGAGGGGCCGAGAGGCCTAATCCTGCTCCTAATTCGTATGTTTGTATCTTAAATACCTCAAACACAGTATCCTTTAATCTCCTATACTTTAAGGAATAGAAGCCTCACCTATACAATCTGCCCTTATAATTAAATCTTTCTATCCCCAGTGTGATAGAATACTCTCCACTTCCCTGATAGGCTTAGCCACAACAACTTTCAAGGAGCTCAACGCTATCTGGTATGAAGCAGGCCACTTAATTTCTGCCCCTCCCCTGAACCCAATATCTACCTCTTCCACCACTGGCATAGTTCAACTGCAGTACTTACAATCTATACAATGTACTGCAGCCCTTTGCCAAGTTTTCAGCACCGCTCAGCACAAGAATGGGAACAGCAGCAATGTTATGGGAATATCATCTCCTAGAGGTTCCCCTCCCAGTCACACATCAACCTGATGTGGAAATATATTGTTGGTGCTTCATCATTGCTGAGTCAAAATCCTGAAACTCCCTTCCCAACAGCATTCTGGGTGCGCTTCACGCCTGGACTGCAGCAGAAGGTGGCTCACTATGACCTTCAGAATCTCAAGGGCATTTACAGATGGTCAATAAACTTTAAGTTTGCAGCATTCCCACATTCCAAGAATCATAGAATCTCACAGTACATAAGGAAGCCATTCAGCCCATTGTGCCTATTCTGGTTCTTTGAAAAGGCTATCCAATTAGTCCCACTCTCCTGCTCTTTCCCCATAGCCCTGCAAATTCCTCCTTTTTAAGTATTTATCCAATTCTGTCCGATAGGTTATTGTGGAATCTGCTTCCACTGCCTTTTTAGCCTGCACATTCCAGATCATAATAAATATAAAGTATTTCAACACTCTTTTAATAGGGGGCAATAATACCAAGGTATGCACCAGCCCTCTCACCCTAGGTCGTGGGAGCTCTGTTCTATTTTTCAGCCTCCATCGTGCACTTGCCTGGTTAATTTACATGGATTAATGAAGTGACCTTTGGCAAGGTCACAACAGGCTCAACCTAAGACTGATGAGATAATGGCCCCCTGGATTTTTACAGCCATTGTTTTATAATTTTCCCCATTTTGAAATGTGGAACAGGAAAGTTCATATGATAGGTTTTACCTCCTGTTTGTGACAGGTCCATGAGTGGCGACGCAGTGGACTTTGGGTTCTATGTGTTCAATGCAGAATTCTTTAAATGGTATGAAATAAACTTTGTGCTGTCAATGGAAAGGAATAAAAAATGCAAAATATTAATAAATATCATGTTATCTTAATCTGTTCAGCAAATCCAAGTCAGTTCAGAAATACAAATGTGCTGTCTTAAGAACAAAAGAACTAGGAGCAGGAGGAGGCAAATCAGCCCCTCAAGCCTGCCCCACCATTCAATACGATCATGGCTGATCTCATTTTGGCCTCAACTCCAATTTCCTGCCCTCTCCCCATAACCTTTCAACTCATTAAGAATTAAAATCTGTCCATCTCCTCCTTAAATTTATTTAACGTCCCGGCGTCCACTGCACTGAGGTAGTGAAATCCACAGATTCATGACCCTTTGAGAAAAGTAATTACTCCTCACCTCTGATTTAAATCTACCACCCCTTAGCCTAAAACTATGCCTCTCATTCTAGAATGCCCCTCAAGGGGAAACATCTGCTTCACATCTACTTTGTCTATCCCCTTCAGCATCTTGTCGGGATATTTTAATGCATTTGATAACAGTGAGTTTCCCTTTATGACTCATAGCACATATGTCATGCAGGTCTGGTTGCCACATTATAGGAAGGATGTGATTGCACTGGAGGGGGTGCAGAGGAGATTCACCAGGATGTTGCCTGGGATGAAACATTTAAGTTATGAAGAGAGGTGGGATAGACTTGGCTTGTTTTCGTTACAGCAGAGAAGACTGAGGGGCGACCTGATCGAGGTGTACAAGAGTATGAGGGACATGGACAGAGTGGATAGGGGGCAGCTGTTCCCCTTGGTTGAAGGGTGAGTCACAAGGGGACATAAGTTCAAGGTGAGGGGCAGGAGGTTTAGGGGGAATGTGAGGAAAAACTTTTTTATCCAGAGGGTGGTGGATGTGGGTTGCCTCAATCCTTCAAAAAGTACTGGATGAGTTCTTGGCACATCTTAACATTCAAGGCAATGGGCTAAGTGTTGGTACATGGGATTAGGTAGGTCAGGTGTTTCTCATGTATCGGTGCAGACTCGATGGGCCGAAGGGCCTCTTCTGCACTCTGATTCTGTGAATGACAGAGCCATGTAAATTAAAAGGTAGCAGGATCAATTCCCATTCTGTGTAGAGTCAGCAGATCCCAACTAAAGCAGCAGTGGGGGTACTAATAACTTTTTATACCTGTCCACCTAGTATTGAAAAGACAAATGAAATATGGAGCTTTATTTCAAGGGGGTTGGAATACAAAAGGGGTGGGGGTGAAAGTAAAGTAATAGCTATACAGGTTAGACCCCAAGTGGAGAAACTGCGTTCAGTTCTGGGCACTGCACCTCAGGAAGGATATCGTGACCTTGACTGAAATGCAGTGTAGATTTACCAGAATGATACTCTGGCTAAACTGGTTATATTATGAGGGCAGATTGCATAGACTAGGAATGTATTCCCTGAATACAGAAGATCTATCAAAATACATTCCTCGAATTCACAAAAACCCAGCAAGGGAAGTATTTCAACCATGGCTAACAAAAGACAGCAAGGGAAGAATTTTCGCCCTGTTGGGTGGGCTGGTTGGGAGTGGGCACGGAGCTGATCGCCACCCGTGATCGGCTGTGCGCCACCATTTTATGTGGGCAGGTCAATTAAGGCTCATTGCTACCAGTGTGGGTGGGAAGAGGACGGAGAGTCGGGGCCTGCCCTCTTTAGCACATGCACCCGAAAGAGCGCAGCAATCTCCCTTGGTTACAGAGCTGCCTCAGAGATTAAATTCAACTATGAAAGGTCAAAGTAAAAAAAGTTAAAACTCATTTACACATGTCAGTGTCGCATGAGCTGGGACATGTTTATGAATTTTCATAATTTTTATTTAACTAAAAAAAAAACCTTCATGAAACCTCATCCTGCCCGTGGATGAGGTTTCATGAAAAATGCAAAGGCCGCCTGTGCTCTTCGCCTGTCCACCAACCTTAAGGTTGGACGGCAGCTTTCTCAATTGGGTTAACTGTTTTATTTAGGGCCTTAACAAGCCTTTGACAGTTCGGCGGGAGCGCAGCTGACTCCGGTGCAAGCCTGTCTAACAGAAGATCAGAATGATGCGAGATAACGTCAGGACGCACATCCAACATCACCGTGCGTCATTTTATGCATCGGCGAGCAAGGCCCACCCACGCACACCAACCAGAAGATTCTGCCCCAAGAGTTGCATCATATCAAAGGAAGAGGTGTATAAAGTCACCAAAAAAAATGGTAAGCCTGAGAATTGGGAGCATTTTAGAATTCTGCAAAGGAGGACCAAGAAAAGGATTAAGAAAGGGAAAATAGAATGTGAGAGTAAACTAGCATGAAACATAAAAATGGTCTGTAAAAGTTCCTAACTATGTAAAAAGGAAAAGATTAGCAAGGACAAATGTGGGTTCATTACAAACAGTCAGGAGAATTTATGAAACAAAAACAGAAAATGCTGACCCTTCTTCAGAAACATTAACTCTGTCTCTCTTTCCACTGATGCTACTAGACCTGCTGATTTTTTCCAGCATTTTCTGTTTTTGTTTCAGATTTCCAGCATCCGCTGAATTTTACTTTTGTCAGGAGAATTTATAATGGGGAATAAGGAAATGGCAGAGAAATTAAACAAATACTTTGTGTCTGCATTCATGGAGGAGAATACTAAAAACCTGTCAGAAATCATGCAGGATCAATGGACTTGTGCAAGTGAGAAACTGCAGGAAATTAATATGAGTAAATAAAAAATAGTCCTAGAAAAATAAATGGAATTTAAAGTAGTTAGTTCCCCGGGACCTGACGATTTATATCGGAGAATGTTGAAAGAGGTGGCTGTAGAGCTTGGCAGTCATCTTTCAAAATTCCATGGCCTCTGGAATGGTTCCTTCAGATTGGAAGATGGCAAATGTATCCCCACTATTTAAGAAAGGAGGGAAGGAGGAAACAAGGAACTACAGACCTGGTGGCCTAACATCAGGGAAAATACTGGATGTCTATAATAAAGGATGTGATAACAAGACACCTAGAAAATAATGGTAGTGTTGGGCAAAGTCAACATGGATTTATGAAACGGAAATTATGTTTAATAAACCTGTTGAAGTTTTTTGAGGATGTAACTAGCAAAATAGATAAGGGGGAACCAGTGGATGTGGTACATTTAGATTTTCAGAAAGCTTTTGATATGGTCCCTCAAGATGTTGGTAAACAAAATTGGAGCACATGGGATTGGGGGTAGTATACAGGCATGAATTGAGAACTGGTTAATGGACAGAAAACAGTAGGAATAAATGGGTCATTTTGAGGTTAGCACGCTGTGACAAGTGGGGCAGCTATTCACAATCTGTCAATGATTTGGATATAGGGATTAAATGTCATATTTCCAAGTTTGCAGATGACACAAAACTAGGTGGAAGTGTGAGTTGTGAGGAGGATGCTAAGACACTAAAGAGGATTTGGAGAGGCAAAGCAAGTGGGCAAAAATTTGGCAGATAGCTTACACTGGAGAATGTGAGGCTAACCACCTTGGTAGGAAAAACAGAAATGGTGAGAGGCTGGGAAGTTTTGAACTTCAAAGGGACTTGGGAGTCCTTGTTCATGAGTCACTGAAAGCTAACATGAAGGTACAGCAAGCAATTAAGAAGGCAAATGTTATGCTGGCCTTTATTTCAAGAGGATTTGAGTATAGGAATAAAGATGTCTTACTGCAATCATATAGAGCCTTGGTGAGACCTCATCTGGAGAACTGTGCGCAGTTTTGATCTCCTTACCTAAGGAGAGATATACTTGCCATAGAGAGAGTGCAACAGAGGTTCACTAAATTAATTCCTGGGATGGAGGGATTGTCCTATAAGGAAAGATTAAATAGACTGGGCCCGTATTCTCTGGAGTTTAGAGGAATGAGAGGTGATCTCATTCAAACATACAAAATTCTTACAGGGTTCGGCAGGGTGGTTCCGGAAGGATGTTTCCCCTTGCTGGGAGAGGTGGTGGGGTGGGGAAGGGGTGGTTCTAGAACCAGGGGACACAGCCTCAGAATAAGAGTCAGGCCATTTAGGACTGAGATGAGGAAGAATTTCTTTACACAGAGTGGTGAATCTTTAGAATTCTCTGCCCCAGAGGGCTGTGGAAGCTTAGTCATTGAGTATGTCCAAGACTGAGATCAATAGATTCCTACATGTTAAAAGCTTCAAGGGATACAGGGATAGTGCAGGAAAATGGTATTGAAGTAGGAGGTCAGCCACTGAATGGCAGAGTAGGCTCAAAGGGCTGAATGGCCTAAACGGATAAACTGAAGAGACTAACACCTTCATTAAAATAGTAAACAAAGAGGTCACATGAATGCAATGAATGTTTGTTGCTATAGTATCCTATAATTTCAACCTATTAAGATTTTAGAGCAGCTCTTTAATTAATTATGGATTTTGTTTTTATTCATCTACGGGGGGATGTGGGCTTCACTGGCTGGGCCAGCATTTATTGCCCATCCCTAGTTGCCCTTGAGAAGGTGGTGGTGAGCTGCCTTTTTGAACTGCTGCAGTTCATGTGGGTATAGGTACACCCACAGTGCTGTTAGGAAGGGAGTTCCAGGGTTTTGACCCAGCGACGGAACGGTGATATATTTCCAAGTTAAGATGGTGAGTGACTTGGAGAGGAATTTCCAGGTGGTGGTGTTCCCATGTGTCTGCTGCCCTTGTCCTTCTAGTTGGTAATAGTCATGGTTTTGGAAGGTGCTGTTGAAGGAGCCTTGGTGAATTCCTGCAGTGCATCTTGTAGATGGTACACACTGCTGCTACTGTGCATGGGTAGTGAAGGGAGTGAATGTTTGTGGATGTGGTGCCAATCAAGTGGGTTGCTTTGTCCTGGATGGTGTCAAGCTTCTTGAATGTTGTGGGAGCTGCACTCATCCAGGCAAGTGGAGAGTATTCCATCACACTCCTGACTTGTGCCTTGTAGATGGTGGACAGGTTTGGGGAGTCAGGAGGTGAGTTACTCATTGCATGATTCCTAGCCTCTGACCTGCTCTTGTAGTGACAGTATTTCTATGGCTAGTCCAGTTCAGTTTCTGGTCAATGGTAACCCCCAGGATGTTGATAGTGGGGGATTCAGTGGTGATAATGCTATTGAACATCAAGGGGTGATGGTTGGATTTTCTCTTGTTGGAGATGGTCATTACCTGGCACTTGTGTGGTGTGAATGTTACTTGCCACTTGTCAGCCCAAGCCTGGACATTGTTCAGGTCTTGCTGCATTTGGACATGGACTGTTTCAGTATGTGAGGAGTCGTGAATGGTGCTGAACATCTGAAGATGTTACTTTACAGACATTAAGCTGCACAATTGTTACCTAGAGGATTTTTTTTGGTAAAATAATTAATTTTTTGTTCAGTGAATTTTCAGTGTGTACCTTGTCCATCACCAACATATGCTGTGTGCTGTTAGCTGATGTGTTCTAACAGCAGGTATAGCAACTTCTTCGAGATTAGAAAATATATCTTACCTCAAGAAAAACAATAAACTTGTCAAATGCAACTTTTTCTAAAACGTACAGTACTGAAGAAAATACATGGCTTGCACATCTGGTACACACATCACAATGAATTGTGTACCTACCAGTAAAAAACTGATCGATCTTCCCTGTAGAAGGAGGTCAGCATAAGAAGGCAGATCAAAAACCGCAATGCGATTCTGTGAGTCAACTGCAACACTCCGGCAAAGGAAACTGCAGTAAATGCACATGGGCATTAGTTTATCTTTTATAAATACAACAAATCAAAACATTTGTCATCCAGCAGTCCATTGATTTTATATTAGTAAATTACAGTATTTTATTACAATATTTCATTGCAATTCCTGATCTTATTTTGCATTGCTGATGATGCACTAACCAGATTTATCACTATATGTTTCTCTCCACAGATGCTGCCTGATCTGCTTGTTTCAGATTTCCAGCATCTGCAGTATTTTGCTTTTGTTTATTATCACAAGAATAATGCCAGAACCTTGAGCATTTAACCCTCAAAGGCTGGGGCTGCTTTTCTCTAAAAGAGACAAGACTGAAGGGTAACCTGATGGAAGTCTGAAGGGGTTCAATAATCCAATAGGGATTTCATGAGAAACCTCTTTGCCTCTTATTACTATATTTCTAGGATCATTCATGTGGGGTTTAGCCACACTAACTTGTGAAAATTGCTCACTGCATTTTTATGACTATATTGCTGGGTTGTCATGTTGTGTCTAAACACACTAACGAGCAGAGATTCATCTTTACATTACCAATGTCAGACCTGTTGCATGTAGCCACACCAATGAGGCCTCATATTACCTTGGTCCATCCCACTGTGCCTAACCATACCTGTATTTGCAGCCGTACAGATTAAATTCCCCTCGCATTGTTGCTCCAATAGGTTTTTGCAGAGCCACATTAAGCTTGTGCAGTCTCTCATCTTCATTGGCATATTCAACGACAAGAACATATTGGCCTGGTTCAGGAAGCTTAATTCTAAACTGCAACTGAACCTGAGGAAATGACAACTGATGTTAGTGGAAAAAGCTCTAAACATTCTTTGTGCTTTTTTTTATTCATTTACAGGATGTGGGCTTCGCTGGCTAGGCCAGCATTTATCACCCATCCCTAATTTCCCTTGAGAAAATGATGGTGAGCTGCCTTTTTGAACCACTGCAGTCCATATTATGTAGGTGCACCCACAGTGCTGTTAGTGAGGGAGTTCGAGGATTTTGACCCAGCGACAGTGAAGGAACGGTGATATATTTCCAAGTCAGGATGATGAGTGACTTGGAGGGGAACTTCCAGGTGATGGTGTTCCCATGTACCTGCTGCCCTTGTCCTTCTAGATGGTAGTGGTCGTGGATTTGGAAGGTGCTGTCTAATTATTCTGTACATTGATACCCTACCTTCGAACACTTCTAATGCAGTGGTTTCTCTGGAGTCTCACTGTGGACATTTAGCAGTAAAATTTAGTTCCAAACAGGCTGATGGTACTCCATGACAATTAAATAACGTCTTCAATTTCTATCAGACCTAACAATAATTAGAAGAATGAATGGCTCAGACAATAAAAACAGATGGACACTGAGGAGACAAAGGAATTCCTGGGAATGGAACACACAAGTGAAGAAAGAAATTATAGCAGCTTTTTAAACTGCTGGCAAGAATCTGATGTGTTATTCCCATTATACATTTTGATATATCATCCAGATTAATTAACCTCATTTTATATGGTACAGCCTATGCTTACTGAGCAAAAAGAATGACCCAAAACTTCCTATCAGAACCTCTGTATACGATGCTGATCAGACCCACTTTACCCACCTCACTCTCTCGCCACACCCCACCCCCAGTCCCGGAATCAAAGTTGACATGGAGCTAACCCGCTCCATGCCAGCCCATCCCGTGGCCATAACATGCTGCGGGCAGGCTAAACAAGGCCCCTCTGGAGCTCCATTGGCTGGCAGCTCCATCAGTCTCGGCAGCGCCAAGAGCGTGTGAGTAGCTGCTGCCAGGACGGCAAGAATAAGATGACAAAGAAGGTCCATGTATCTCTGCAGCAGGTAAGTCCAGGGTCTAGGGCAGGTAGGGTCATGGCTGCTCAGGGAGGGGGACTGGGGTGAGGATGAGGGGCGGTGGTTGAGTTTAAGGCTGCGGGAAGGCAGGAAGAAAGGGGGAGCTTCCATCTTAGAGGGGCTGCCCCCAATCCACAAGGAGCATCCCTCAAAAGGTTGAAGCCCCCTCTACCTTCCCGTGCTTTAAAGGTTAGACTTAGAAAAAAATTGGGCTGTCCAGTCCTGCCTGGCTGCCCATGCCAAACGTTTTATCACGTGGGCAGCGTATTATCAGGGTCAAATGGCTTCCTAACAAGCCTAATTGACGCTTGATTACCATTTAAATATGGCAGGTGGGTTTCCATTTTCACCCCCTATTATGGGGGTGAGCTCAGGGATGGATGGGAAGGTGGTGGGATCGGACCCGCCCTACTTGCACCGCCCCCTCCACCCACCCCCCTCCCCCACCGACATTCCCCCCCGCGAGAAACACATCCAGCAGGGGCATGTAAAATGCAGTCCAATATATGAATGGATGAGTGTGTAGGTGTGTAAATGGGTATGTGGTTAAGGTAAGTGGGTAGGGTGCATGAGTCAGTAGATGGGTCAGGGGATAATCGGGTTGGGTTGGGAGGGGTTGTCAGGTCAGGAGCTAGTCAATCATGTTGGCGGCGAATTGGGTGGTGGGAGCTAGTCATATCGGGTCGGTGGATTCAGGGGGTTGGGGGGGAGGAGCCTGGGAGTCGGAGGGAGTCGGGGGTGTCAGGGGGTTAGGTCAGGGATTCAAGGGGATGTCAGTTGTATTGTTACACAGGAGTTAGGCTAGTATTTTTCTGTCTAACATTTCCTGGATAACTATCCAGGTAAGTTGGAACTATCCAGGTAACTCAGAATGGATGGCTTTTTCCAAGGGTCTTGGAGCAGGGGAATAGCCTAGCAGAAGTTCAAACTTACTAGGCAATTCCCACAGAGTCAGTGTGTCGGGACTTAGCACCATAGAAAATTTACAGCACGGAAGGAGGCCATTTGGCCCATCTTGTCCATGCCAGCCCAAGGACACCCAGGTGCCCTTTCTAATTCCACCTTCCTGCAACCAGCCCATAGCCCTGCAGCTTACAACATTTTAGGTGCAGATCTAGGTAATTTTTAAAAGCGTTTAAAGTTTATGCCTCAACCACCAACTTGGGCACCAAATTCCAGACACCCACTACCCTCTGTGTAAAAAAAAAAGTTCTTCATGTCCTCCCTACACCTTCTGCCACTTATCTTGAATCTATGTCCCCTGGTTCTAGAATTTTCCACCAAGGGAAACAATTTTACCCTGTCCACTCTACCTATTCCCCTCATAATTTTGTACACCTCAATCAAGTCAGCTCTCAGCCTTCTAAGGAAAATAACCCCACTCTATCTAATCTTTTCTCATAGCTACACTTTTCTAACCCTGGCAACATTCTTGTAAACCTCCTCTGCACTCTCTCAAGAGCTATTATGTCCATCCTGTAATGTGGTGACCAGGACTGCACACAATACTCCAGTTGTGGCCTCACCAGTGTTTTATATAATTCAACATTATATCCTTACTTTTATATTCTATACCTCTGCCAATGAAGGAGAGCATTCCATATGCCTTCTTTACAACCTTGTCTACTTGAACTGCTGCCTTCCGGGACCTGTGTAGTTGTACGCCAAGATCTCGCCCTTCATCTACCCCTCTTAGTATATTTCCATTTATTTTGTAATCCCTGTAACTGTTTGACCTCCCTAAATGTATGACCTCACACTTCTCTATGTTAAAATCCATCTGCCACTTTACCACCCACTCCACCAGCCCATCTATATCATTTTGGAGATTATGGCCATCCTCTACACTATCCACTACTCGGCCAATCTTTGTGTCATCTGCAAATTTCCCAATCGTGCCCCCCAGGTTCACGTCTAAATCGTCAATATATAACACAAACAGCAAGGGTCCCAACACTGAGCCCTGTGGAATACCACTTGAGTCAACTTTCCATTCGTAAGGGCATCCACCAACCATTGCCCTTTGTTTCCTGTTACAAAGCCAACCTTTTATCCAGTTTGCCACATTAACCTGAATCCCATGGGCTTTTACTTTCCTGACCAATCTGCCATGTGGGACCTTGTCAAATGCCTTGCTAAAATCCATGTACACAACATCCACTGCAATACCTTCATCAACCCTTCTTGTCACTTCCTCAAAGAATTCAATCAAATTTGTGAGGCAAGACCTTCCTTTAACAAATCCATGCTGACCATCCCTGACTAGTCCATGCCTTTCCACATGACAGTTAATCATATCTCTCAGGATTGATTTTACTAATTTGCTCACCACCGATGTAAGACTAACTGGTCTATAATTATTTGGCATTACCTTTGATCCCTTTTTAAACAATGGAACTACGTTTGCATTTCTCCAGTCCTCTGGTACCTCCCCTGTATCAAGTGAAGATTGGAAAATCATCCTCAGAGCATCTGCTATCTCCTCCCTGACTTCCTGCAGCAGCCTCGGAAACAATCCATCTGGCCCTGGTGATTTATCAACTTTCAAGGATTTCAATCCTTCGAGTACTTCCTCTCTCTTTGTGACTATCCCGTCTAATATCTCACAGTGTTCCTCCTGGACTACTATATCTCCATCCTCCCTTTGCTTTGTAAACACAAAGACAAAATATTCATTCAAAACTCTTCACACAACCTCTGCATCTACACACAAGTTTCCATCTTCATCTCTGATAGGTCCCACCTTTTCTTTAATTAACCTTTTAGCATTAGTGTATTGGTAAAACATCTTTGGGTTATCTTTAACTTTACTTGCTAATCTTTTTGTCATGCCCTCTCTTTGATTTCCTTATTTCCTTTTTTACTTCACCCCTACACTTCCTATAGTCGTCTAGGCTATCTGCAGTGCTTAGTTCTTTGTGCCTATTGTACGCTTTCTTTTTCTGTTTGATCTTCCCCTGTATTCCTCTAGACAACCAGGGAGGTCTAGATTTGGCAGTAGCACTCTTATTGTTGAAGGGAACATGTCAACTTTGTACAATTAGGATCTCGCTTTTTAGTGCTTACCACTGGTTTTCCACTGTTTTACCCTCCAGCAGTGCTGTCCAGTCCACCTTAGCCAAGTCCCTTTTCATTTCTGCAAAATTTGATTTCCCCCAGTTCAAGACTTTTACTTCTGCCTTATATCTGTCCTTTTCCAAGGTAATGCTAAATCTAACTGAATTGTGGTCACTGTCGCCAACTGTTATTTCACCCACTTGCCCTTCTTCGTTCCCCACGACTAGGTCTAAAATTGCATCTTCTCTCATTGTCACTAATTGGTTGAAAAAACTTCCATGGGGTCCCAAAACATACCTTGGGAGTATATCCGGTCTCCAGCAATACAAAGACGAAAAGATCTGGGCCTCATTCAAGTGAAACACTTTAGGACTATATTTTACGGATAAACTGCTCATATAGTATAGTACTGCATCAGATCATCCCATCTCCACAAAAATATTAGCAACATTTATGGAAGAAATGTTGACACTCAATTTTCTTTCAGCCCCAGAATTATTGCTTGTTATACTGCTGTGCTGAAATAATTATTTTTGGGAATTCTCCAAAACATCAATTAAACATTAATTGATTGATTCAACATCAATTGAAAACAAACTAAACAACAATTACACTCACTCATATAGCTTCTATCCCAGTGGAAGTCAGCAGTCTAAGTATTAGAGTGGATATTTTTAGGAAATAGAGATAGGTTAAGTAAGTTATATTTGTGGGTGTTATGAATCAGTTTTAGCTTTAAGGTTTAAGTTTGATTTATATTTCTGTATCGGTGTGTTAAGAAAGGTCAAACAGTTTTCACTTTAAAATGCTTGTATTTCTAATGAGGCGTTTTACAACTCCTAAACAGAAGGTAAACATACAAGGGTAGAAGAATTGGACTGTTGCCGAGCAACAGAGGGCCAGACAGGCAGGTCCCTCCCACTGATAAACACAGAAGAAAAGACAGCAGTTTGATTTGGAAGCTGTTGGAGTTCAGCTGGTTTGGAAGACAGCTGCCAAACAGAAGCCACTTTGACGCCTGAGTTGGTGAGAGAGAGTGCGTGGAAAACAGCTTGAATACATTGAAAGGAGAGTTCGAAACTCTGGAGGTGAACCCTTGCGGCAGGTGTCTGAGAGAAAATGTCAGTTTGGGAGAAGATTCCAAGGCGCAGTCTTGGAGAGTGGAGATTGGAAACCCTCACGTGAAGGATGGAGTTCAGTGAGACTGGTTGGTTCATGGTGAGACAAGCGTTTGGGAGCTGAGGAGAGATCCATAGCATCTTGTTGAAGTGGCATCTATCACTTGGTTTCAGAGTGTGGTGTGTCTGACCAAAGGGTGCTATAGGTTTACACTGACTGACTGTGTATTTACTGTGGACGTTTAAGTATAAGATAGCTTTTGTAACTTGGGTTATCTTTACAAATCTGTATATATCTGTAAAGGTACAGTTGTGGGTGAAGGAGTATTGTAATATAGTTAATCTTTTCTTGTTGAATAAATGCTTCATTCTTTTGTAAAAATGTTGATCAGCTGACTCCTGTGACTCTGTTCAGTAGCTACTCTCCAAGTATCTAAGCAAACAAATAAAAATGAGGATTTATCAAGCTGGGTTCCACTTTGGGATCAGGCTCATCTAGGGGTAACCTCAGCTGGGATTGTAACAATAGGGGTCAACATGACACAAGTTGTGAACAGTCTGGTTAAATCTCAGACGGCCACCAGAGAGCGGGATGGAGTAGGTTGGTCAGGAATGGAGTTTGCACCTTCCGTGAGCGGAGACAGCCAGACCTGTGAGGGAAACCACTACTTTGGCAACAGGTAGGTAGAGGCCAAGGCTCAGGGCCTTCACTCACCTTCCAGGAGCGGAAACAGCTGGACCTGCGAGGGACATCTCTACTCAGGCAGTGGATAAGTAGAGGGCAAGGCTTGGGGCCTTCACTCACCTTCCGGGAGTGGAGAAAGCTGGACCTGAGAGGGACATCTCTACACAGGCAGTGGGCTGAGTTTGGGGGAAAAAAATCCAGGTGTGACATCACAGGAAAACTAAGTTTATTGGTTGGTGAGAAGCTGCTGTTAGGGAGCGTGTTTAAATAGTTTAGAGCTAGAAAAATGTATCATTTATAAAGAAGTAGCTATTTGGATTTCAGTAAGGAATGCTAGCAATAGGAAAGTAAAGTTAAATCAAGTCAAAGCGAAATAAAGTAAACCAAAGTAAGATAAAGTTAGCGTAAGTGGAGTAAAGTTATAAATAGTTTATTCTACTCATTCTACTTACTGTAAGTGTAATCATTAGCTTTTAGAGTTACGGAATGGCAGGTCAGCTTGGCCAAGTGGAGTGTACATCCTGCAGTATGTGTGAAGTCGTGGACACACCAGCTGTATGACGTGTCACCAACTGCACAAGCTTGAGCTCCAGGTTTCGGATCTTGAGTGGTGGCTGGAGTCACAGTTGTGCATCCGTGAGGCAGAGGATTACATGGATAGCATGTTTAGGGATGTGGTCACATCACAGGTCAGAAGCATACAGCCAGAGAGGGAATGGGTGACTGCCAGGCAGTCTAAGAGAACCAGGCAGGAGTCCTTGCTTGCTAATCAGTTTTCTATTTTGGATGCTGATGAGTGCGATGGTTTCTCAGTGAAGTGCAGCCAGAGTCAAGCCTGTGGCATCATGGGTGGCTCAGCTGTACAGGGGTGCGGGAAGAAGAATGGAAGGGCAATGGCGGTAGGGGATCCATAGTCAGGGGATCGGACAGGCATTTCTGCGGCAGTAAATGTGACTCCAGGATGGTGTGTTGCCTCCCTGTGTGCCAGGGTCAAGGATGTCACAGAGTGGCTGCAGGACATCCTTCAGGGGGGAGGGGGATCAGCCAGAAGCCGTGGTCCACATTGGTACCAACGACATAGATAGGAAGAGGGATGAGGTCCTGAAGGCAGATTTCAGGGAGTTCAGAAGCAAATTAAAAAGCAGAACCTCAAGGGCAGTAATCTTAGGATCACTCCCAGTATCACGTACTAGTGAGCACAGGAATAGGAAGATTGATCGATTAAATACATGGCGGGAGAACTGGTGTCGGAAGGAGGGCATCAGATTTCTGAGGCATTGGGTCCGGTTCTAGGGCGTGGGACCTGTACAAGCTAGATGGATTACATTTTAACAGGACTGGGACTGATATACTCGCAGGAAGATTTGCTAGTGCTGTTGGGATGTGTTTAAACTAGCTTGTCCGGGGCAGGGGGGGGGGACCTGAGGGGTGGACCAAAATGGAAAAAAGTAAAATTGGTAACAGGAAGTAGTAGTGAGACTAGAAGGTAGGAGAAACCAAGCAGAGTACTGAGTATGCTTCGAATGTGGAATGATGCCAAAAAGACAAAGTTATGGGCACTCTACCTGAATGTGCGCAGCATTCACAATAAGGTAGATGATCTAAAGGCACAAATAGGGATAAAAGGGTATGATATAATTGCCATTACAGAAACATGGCTGTACGGTGATCAAGACCAGGAACTGAATATTCAAGGAAGAGTTTCAGATCGGAAGAACAATGGGGAGGATTTTTCCCTCGTTGCGTGGGCGCGACAGGAGCAGCTGTACAATGGTCCACCACCCGCGATCGGGCCCCAACCACGATTTCATGCTGGCTGTTCAATTAATGGGCCAGCCAGAGCGAATCATGCGCTGAAAGGTTCAGTGCTGCCTGGGTGGGGGGAGGGGAAGAGGGTGATGGCGAAATGCAGCGCATGCACGAGGGTGTGCCCAGTAAAAGCTGCCTGAAGGCATAGAGCTGCCTCAGGGAGCTGAAGGTTTGTAACATTAAAAGTAAATATTTTAAAATTTAAGGTAAACATGTCCCTTTGTGTGACTCTGTCATATGAGCAGAGACATGTTAAAAATGAGATTTAAAATCCCACCCGTGGATGAGGTTTCCTCAAAAACCCAAAGGTGGCTTGGCCTTCTCACCCACCTGCCAACCGTAAGGCTGGATGGAAAGGGAAAAATTCACTTTGGGCAGAATTCTCCCGTTGGCGTGCAGGGGCGAGACCCACACACCAACTCATAAAAAGATCGGCGGGGACGTCGGGCAAGCTTCCTGATGTCACTGCACCATCATGATATTTTGGTGGGTGGGCGTGCGACAATCTCCCATTCATGCCCACTATTAAATGGGCCACTTAAAGCCCCTGAGGCACCAATTGATGGCGATTTGTCGGGGCCCATCTGATCTTCAGGTCGTCACACGGGTGAGACGGGCAGGCGGGTAGGATACATTTGTATAAACCTCATCCACGGGTGGGATAAGAGGGCTCAGTGGGGTCGCAAGTTTGCTCTGTCAAATATTTAATTTGGGAAGTAACTGATGCTTGCCTGTGAGCTAAAATACTTCAAAACACATACCAGCTGCTTGGACCAGATCTGTTGAAGGGTCATTAGGACTCGAAACGTCAACTCTTTTCTTCTCTGCCGATGCTGCCAGACCTGCTGAGTTTTTCCAGGTAATTCTGTTTTTGTTTTGTATTTCCAGCATCCGCAGTTTTTTGTTTTTATCTCAACCTTCAGGTCAGCACTCTGCAGTGAAGAATCGTTTTGGGACCTGCAAGTTTCAGAAAGCCTTCCCTTAGCCTGGGAATGGGAATTGAACTCTCCACTGGGGGCAACTCCTCTGAGGAGGAAGGGAGGGCTAGAAGGGGGAGAAGGCCAGGAGTACACATGCAGCCTCCAGGGGAGCCACCTTTGGGAGGAGAGGCGCAGGCACAAGAGCTGCAGGGCCAAGGGGTAGTCCAAGGCGGAAGGGGCCGCAGATGATGCCATTATCCTGCTGCCAGGGTATGCAGGCGGCAAAGCAGCTACCTCAATATGTCTGAGGTGCAGTGCCGAAGAAGGCTCCGGGAGACAGTTAACAATATCTGTCAGATGGTTGGGCCTGAGATCTCTGTAAACTGTGTAGGTGGACACCCCGTGCCAGTGGCTCTAAAGGTCACAGCTGCCCTCAACTTTATGCCTCTGGCTCTTTCCAGGGGTCGGTGGGTGATCTTTGCAGTGCCTCCCAGTCAGCTGTCCACACTTGTGTCAAACAGGCTACAGACACTCTGTTCAGGCGTGCATTGACCTTCATCTACTACCGTTGTGACCAGGCAAGCCAGATGCATAAGCCAGTGGCTTCGCAGCCATTGCTGCCTTCCCCTGCGTCCAGTGTGCAATAGACTGTACACACGTGGCCATCAAGGTGCCAGCGGGTGAGCCCGGTGCCTTCGTCAACAGGAAGGGCTTCCACTCCATGAACGTGCAGATAGTGTGTGATCACAGGATGCTGATTCTACAAGTCTGTGCAAGGTACCCAGGCAGCTCCCACGACACCTACATCCTCAGACACTCCCAGGTGCCGGGGCTCTTCAGTGCTCCAGCCCGGCTGGATGGATGGCTGCTGGGTGACAAAGGCTATCCCCTCAGAAGGTGGCTCATGACACCTCTCCCCATCCAAGAACAGAAGCTGAGCAGCGGTACAATAGGAGCCACGGCTCCACAAGGGCTGTGGTGGAGAGAACCATTGGCCTTCTCAAAATGCGCTTCCGATGCCTGGACCGCTCAGGGGAGGCATTCCAGTATCCCCCAGATCATGTGTCGCTGATAGTGGTTGCACGCTGCACTCTCCACAATCTTGCACTGGAAAGGGGGGATGCTGTGGGTGAAGAAGATGTCGACGCTGTGGATGCAGCTGCACACGATGAGTCCAGCAGTGAGTCCGAGGATGAGGACACACTGCTGAGGAGGTAGACGCTGACCCGGGCATACTCCAGGGAGGCAGGGACACCTAGGAGGCTTTAATCCACTGAATCTTCAGCTAGCACACCGCATATGGACCTCCTGCACAAGCCTGGGCTGCAGGCTCCATACTCAATTCCTGAGTGCTGAGTCTGCCTGGATGGGAACAATAACTAAGGTCCTCATTAATAAAGCTGAATGTCACACGAATCACTCATAACATTATTGGTAACCATCCACCTGCAGAAGAAAAGAGGTACCCTCAGCCATGGTGACATGTCTGAATTTAATGGTATAACAAAAGGAACTTAAGAAAACAGAATGACAAAGGTGTTAAACATCACACCAACTCATAAACACCACATTGCGGGCCAACACAAAAGCAACAATGATAAACCCGTGGTGTGCATGAGGTGCCTTATGTTTACGCTTTCGGGTGCTAGGTCTTGGTGCTGCCCCCTTGCTGGGCCTGGCACCTGAGACAGACTGCTCACTGTCTTGTCCTGTTGGCCTCGATGATCTTGATGGGCGTCCTCTGGCCCGTGGAGCCTGTGCTGGCCCTGCCTGGAAGGAGGCTGCCAGTTCCACAGCTGGCATCTCCCCAGTCACCACAGCCTCATTGGATGCAACGGTCACTGGCAGAGGGGCGGAGGAGCTGCCGCCCTCATCTGGAGCAGCCTGAGAGGCGCCCGCAGAGATGACTGGCAGCTGCTGCACCGACGTGAGTTCCCTCTGGACCTCCCTGCTCAGCGTGGATGGATGGACACCGAGCTGGGAAACCTGGTGCCCAGATCATCTCCCACACCGGCACTGACCGGCTGAGGTCAATGTTGATGTGAGGGCTTGCTGGTCTGAGCGCACCCCAGGAAGCCCTGTTTGGTCTATTGGAGGATCCTCTCCATGAGATTTGCCACTCCCTCCATGGAGTTCACATGGCGCTTGGACATGAGGCTCATTGCATCGGCGATCATCCGCGTAGACTCCTCCACCACGGACACCAAGCCGAGCATAGCCTCATGTATCTCCTCTAGATGCTCCCGCACACCTGGCTGCATTTCCTGTGCTTGCTGCATCAGTGACGACTCCAGAGGCACATCAACAGGCACCGACTGAGCATGTGCCTGGTCCCCTGCAGTCCTTCGACTGCTGGCGCCATGGGCACTCTCTGCCTCTGCCAGCTCCTTCAGTGACTGTGAAGTGCCCTCACTGCTGTGCCCCAGGACACTAGCTGATGATCTAATTCCCGCTGAGGTGCTAGTATCTGCGTTGGTGCCTGCCTGGCAGAGATGGTGTGATGCTGGTGAGTCCGAGACTTCAGGGCCCTCAGTTGTGAGAGGGGGCCTCTGCTGCTCCTCCTCCCGGCCCTGCTCTGCTGATGCAGAAAGGAAGAACAAGGACATTTGATTAGTTAATATGGAGATGTGCATAATGTCAATGTGCATTTATGTCCCCCGGATCATTATGCGCTCATCCTTCCATAAGCGATGGTCAAGCCATGTTGCAAACTTCAATCACTGAACATTCAGCACTGCCATGGCTGTTGGGAGAACAATGGTGACCTCAGTGCTGGGCAAACATACCTGCCCGTGGCAGCCCAGCCTCACCGACACCGTTGGACCCTGGCGCATCTCCAGACCTAGGGCTTCCTGCTCGAACCGGGTAAGCATCACCACCTGGGCCGACCCTCCGCCAGTCCTCATCTGCCTGGTGGCATTATGTGCATTCCTCTCCTGAAAAGGAGAGAAGAGCATTGATTAGTGCTAATTGTATATGGACTCTCTTCGCGGCCGGCCCACCCCAACCAGAGTGGGACATTGCAGGGCTCCAGTGCCTCCTCACCCCGAACACTGATACAAAGTTGCCAGGCCTGTCCACCACCTTGGCCAAATGCTGTCTACATCGCTTGTGGCACCACACGGCCTAACCTTCCATAGCAAGGAGGCGCAAGCACATGGAGCGCAGAGGGCAGCAAATCGATCGGCGCCACGCCACCTTGAAACTCCCCTCCCAGAATGTCATCACCCTGACTTTGACATGTTCTGGAGTTCCAGCACTGCACCTTGGTACAGCTCCTCCAGGTTGCCCCCAAAACCATAATGTTGGTCTCAGTGTATCACATGCTGTGGGGGCAGAACCTGTCTTTCCACCACCCTCTCAGGGTGACCTAGGCGCCAAGAGGGAAAGCCTACCTGCTGGGTTAAGTGACCAATGCCAACATGGTACTCACCCTTCCTGAGCTCAACAGGTCATTGAAGAGCTTGCGACATTGGATCCAGGTGCATCGCACCACATCGTGGGAGCTCACCACCTCCGCAACCTCCTCCCAGGCACATTTGGTTATCTGGGGGGTGCCTCCTCCTCCCGTCCTGGGTTACGAGGGCCTCCTGCCGTGCTACCACCTCCTCGAGGAGGGCAACAAGGCAATCATCCAAAAAATGAGGGGCACACTGGCCCCCCCCCCCGCTCTACCCTTCTGCCTGGCCTGCTCACCAGCAGCCATGTTTGACAGCCTTTGAAAGGCTGCAGCAGCTTTTTCAAACAGGCCGCTGGGTCGCCATTGGACCCGGTGGTCATTGCAGACCTGCCGCTGCCTGCCCACTCCCGCTGTCCTCGGGAGCCACGATTCATGCTGGGTGGGCCTTAATTAGCCTGCCCGTGTAATATGCTGGCGCGGACCTGAGCTTGGGCCTAACAGCCCTCTTAATTGTCGGCGGGTGCGCTGCCAACTCCCGCGTGCGCCCGTCGACTGAAATATCACGTGAGTGCGTGATGACGTCGGGATGCTCACCTGATGTAGTCACACACAATTTTACGCTCGTGTATGTTGGCCGTGCACTCGCATGCTGAACTGAAAATCCAGCCCAATGTGTGGAACCTGTTTGGCTGGGGCCTAGAAACAGCAAAGGGCAGCAGACATTGGTTGGAGTTGTTCATAGGCCACCAAACAGTAGTAGTAATGTGGGGCATGGTATTAATCAGGAAATGACAGAAGAATGTAGCATGAGCAATATGGTAATCACGGGTGACTTCAATCTGCATATAGACTGGGTAAGCCAACTGAGCAGTAATGCTGTGGAAGATGAGTTTCTGGAGTGTGTTAGAGATGGTTTTCTAGAGCAGTATGTTGAGGAGCCGACTAGAGGACAGTCTATTTTAGATCTAGTATTATGTAATGAAGAAAGACCTATTAATAATCTTGTTGTAAAAGAACCTTTAGGGATGAGTGACCACAATATGGTCGAATTTTACTTTATGTTTAAAAGTGAAGTAGTTCATTCTGAAACAAGGGTGTTAAAGTCAAATAAAGGAAATTATGAAGGCATGATGGGCAAATTGGCTGAGGTAGATTGGGAAAATACATTAAAAGGTATGACGGTACATAGGCAATAGATAGTCTTCAAAAAACTATTACATAGCTTACAGCACCTATACATTCCTTCAAGGCACAAAAATGCAAAAGCGTTGCTGACGAAGGAATCTAGCAAAAACATAAAAACAGGCTGTAAAAGCTTCTTTAGGTATATAAAAAGGAAGTGGTTGGCTAAGACAAATGTGGGTCCATTACAGGCATGGATTCACAATGGGGAATAGAGAAATGGCAGAAAAGCTAAATGATTACTTTGTGTCTGTTTTCACTGAGGAAGATACAGGAAATCTCCCAGATTTAGAGATCCAAGGGACTAGGAAGAATGAGGAGTTGATGGAAATTAGTGTAAGTAAGAAGGTTGTATTGGAGAAATTAATGAGACTGAAAGTTGATTAAGTCCCCGGGACCTGATATTCTGCATTCCAGAGTGTTGATAGGGGTTGCTATATAGATAGTGGATGTATTGATGATCATTTCCAAAATTCTGTAGATTCTGGAATAGTTCCTAAAGATTGGGAGGTATCAAATGTCACCCCACTTAAGAAGGGAGGGAGAGAGAAAACAGGGAACTACAGACCTATTAGCCTGACATCAGTAGTAGGGAAAATGCTAGAATCTATTATAAAGGATGTGATAAATGAACACTTGGATAATCATGATCTGATTGGACTTAATCAGCATGGATTTGTGAATGGGAAATCATGTTTGATGAACTTGTTGGAGTTTTTTGAGGATGTTACTGACAAAATTGATAAAGGAGAGTCGATGGACGTAGTATATTTGATTTTCAGAAGGCTTTTGATAAAGTCCCCCACAGGAGGTTTATTAGCAAAATAAAAGCACATGCTTGGATTAAGAATTGGTTAATAGGCAGAAAACAGAGAGTAGGAATAAATGGGGCATTCTTGCATTGACAGGCAGTGGGGTACTGCAAGGATCAGTACTCGGGCCCCAGCTGTTCACATTATATATCAATGATTTGGATGTGCAGACCAAATGTAATATTTCCAAGTTCGGGGATGATACAAAGCTAGGCAGGAATGGGTGTTGTGAAGAAGATGTAAAGCAGCAACAGAAGGATTAGGACAGACTTAGTGAGTGCGTAAGAATGTGGCAGATGGAATATAATGTGGAAAAATGTGAGGTTATCCACTTTGGTAGAAGGAACAGATGTGCAGAGTATTTCCTAAATGGTAAGAGATCAGAAAGTGTGAATGTACAAAGGGACCTGGGTGTCCTTGTCCATAAGTCACTGAAAGCTAACATGCAGGTACAGTAAGTGATTAGGAAGGCTAATGGAATGTTAGCCTTTATCACAAGAGGATTTGAGTACAGGAGTAGTGAAGTCTTGCTTCAATTGTATAGGAGTTTGCTTAGACCGCACCTGGAGTACTGTGTGCAGTTTTTGTCCCCTTACCTCAAAGGATATTATTGCCATAGAGGGAGTGCAATGAAGGTTCACCAGGCTTGTTCTGGGGATGGCGGGACTGTCTTATGAAGAGAGAATGGGAAAACTGGGCCTGTATTCTCTAGAGTTTCGAAGAATGAGAGGTGATCTCATTGAAACCTACAAAATACTTAAAGGAATAGACAGGGTAAATGCCGGTAAGGTGTTTCCCCTGATTGGGGAGTCTGGATCCAGGGGACACAATTTCAAAATAAAGGGGAAGCCACTTAGGACCAAGATGAAGAGAAATTTCTTTACTCAGAGGATTGTGAATCCTTGGAATTCTCTACCCCAGAGGGCCATGGAAGCTCAGTCATTGAGTATGTTTAAGGTAGAGGTTGATGGATAAAGGGTTATGGGAATAATGTGGGTAAAAGGCATTGACGTGTTCGATCAGCCATGCTCGTATTGAATGGCAGAGCAGGTTCGACGGGCTGAATGGCCTTCTCATGTTCCTGTTTAGTTATAATTCCTCTAGCGCCTCTCCTGTGGGGAGATGATGGTGTAGTCACTGGACTAGTAATCCAGAGACCCAGGTTAATGCTCTGAGGAACCGGGTTCGAATCCCACCATGGCAGATGGTTGAATTTAAATTCAATAAAAATCGGGAATTAAAAGTCTAATGATGACCATGAAACCACTGGTTCACTAATGTCCTTCCTTTAGGGAAGAGAATTTGCTGTCCTTACCTGGTCTGGCCTCCATGTGACTCCAGACCCACAGCAATGTGGTTAAACGCCCTTTCAACAAGGGCAATTTGGGATTGGCAATAAATGCTGGCCTAGCCAGTGACGCCCACATCCCATGAATGAATAAAAATAAGCAGAAGCCAAATGCAATGGGCTGAATTTTGCTGTTGGTGAGCAGGGTTGGGGCCCGCTCACCGATGCGCAAAAAGACACCATCATCCCGCCCTATTTAAGTCTTCAGGAAGGCGGGGGCACAGCCAAATCAGCTGGGGGCCAGCCGACCTGTCAATGGCCAATTCAGGCCATTGACAGGATCAGTTAAACAATTAAAGGACCTGCCCATCCAATCTTAAGCCTGGTGGGCAGGCCAGGAGCCCCGGCGGGCAATAGACAAAACAGGAAACCTCATCCACCGGCGGGATGAGGTTTCATGTCGGAATTTAAAAAGTTCAATAAAGTTTTAGTGAAATTTATGAACATGGCCCATCTCATGTGACTGAGGGGGACATGTTAAGGATGTTTTCTTCTCTATTTTCACTGTTTTTACAACTGTCAGCGATCTCCCTGAGGCTGTACTTAGCCTCAGGGAGATGAGCGCATGCACGAAAGAACACACTCTCGCTTTTGGGGAATCCCCTCTCCCACCCACCAGGGAGCTCATAGTGCTTCCCACCAGGCGTCACGTTGGGCGGGCCTTAATTGGCCCACCCACTTAAAATGGCGGTGGGGCCCGGGCTTCTCCGGCGGGTATCGGCTCCCCACCCACCAGAGATTGGGTGGGGCCCACCCGCCCGGTAGGCAGAAAATTCTGCCCGATGTTTTTGCAATATTTAATTGGAAGAAATTTCTGCTCATCCAATACTGAATATTGGACATGCAACATAACGATTCAAAGTAAGATTTAGTGATGTGGAGCTGAGTGTTGTTAGTGTGCATGTGGAATCTAATGTGCTTTTGGATGGTGTCACTGAGGGGAAGTATGCCAATAAGAAATAGGATAGATTCTTGACAGAAATCAGAGGTAATTGTATGGAGATAAGAACAGAAACAATTCAGTGCAACTGGACTACAGAGGAAAGAAATTGGAGGAGGTTGGCGTGGTTAACCCTGTCGGACAGGTCAAAAAGGATGAAGTGGGGTTGCCTGCTGTGGTCACATGGTGTAGTTTGTGACTTTGATAAGGGCTATTCCACTGCTGTGGCCGGGGCAGAAACCTTATTAGGGAGGCTCAGGTGAGACATTGCAGGTGTTACTAATATAAATTTTATAAGATTGTGATGTTTTGGGACTGTCTCTTTAATTTAGGGTAAAATAGAGGAATGAAGGGAGTCATGTGACCTGTTCTGAATCCTGCCCGACAATAAGCTTGGGTGGCTTGGTTGTTAAAGGTGAAAAGAGAGTCCAGGTTGTCTTACTGTGAAGAAGGTGCAAGATACTCATACCTGTAGACAATGGCAAGAGCATCTACGCTGACTGTGGGCAGACCATTAGTCTCCAAGTCTCACAAAGAGGTGTTAGGAATGTCAGGTTTTAAGACTGGTTATATTTTAAATGATCTATTTAATTTCAAGATAGAATGGAGTTGCAGGTCTCAAGCATAGCTAATTAGCATTTCTACCTGGATACAAAGATCAAATGATTTATGTTGCTATGTGGATGGACTTTGGGAAGGAATAGTCCATACAAAGCCATTGTAGGATTGGCTTATAGGGTTCTCTAAGATATCGCTGTATCTGACAGAAACTGTCAGATACAGTCTGCAGGAACCTGAGAGAGGGAGGGCAGATAGATAGAGGCACCCAGTCTCTGTTGTTCGCCATGCAGAATGCAGGTGGGAGCTCATGCTCGGATTGAGAAGGCCAAGTCCATGAATATTTAAATGAGACTGGAAGATTAGGGATCTCCAGGGTAACCCTAACCATGAAAGTCAATTCAGGGATTAGAAGTTACCCAGCTGGAAAAGGAAAAAAAGGAATCAAGTTATCAGGAGCTGAGAATAGCTTTAGACTGATTCCTGGAGAATGAAGTGTCGTTTAAGGGGCAGAGTAAAGTATAATCGTGGAGAGGGATTTTTGGTCATTTAAAAGTTAAATGGGGAAACTTTTCTGATGTTTAGAGTATAAGCTGCCTACTGAAATAGTATTTTTTCAATGTTGCCTTTAATTTGTTTGTTACAGTGACTCTTAAAACTTGAAATGTTGTTGTATGATTCCCTCCAGCCAGTCAGTGGGAATTCAAATATCTCTCTAAAAGTTATCAGTCTCCGTGGAGGTCGTAACACAGGAAAAATATATGAGGATTCAAAAATATTAAGATTTTCCTAGTGGATTTCCTGCCAAACACTGAATTGTTTCGGTATTTGGAGGGACAATGAGAAAGCTATAATTTCACAGCTTTGACTGTATGGTTGGGAAATGGATACAGTGGCATAGTGGTTGTGTTACTGGACTAGCTGTCCAGAGACTGGGACTTTTGATCGAGAAGAAATGAGTTCAAATCCCATCACGTTACAGTGGGGGAATTTAAATTCAGTTAACTGAATAAATCTGAATAAAAAATAGGATTAGTGACGGAGACCATGAAACTATCGAATTAGAATAAAAATCCATCTTGTTCACTCAGGTCCTTTAGAGAAGGAAATCTGCTATCCTTTCCTGGTCTGACTTACATGTGACTTCAGACCTACAGCACCTCAGAAAATGTACTAATAACCCACTCAGTTGTACGCTTGTGGTGTTTCAAGAAGGTGACTCACCATCACCACCTCAAGTGCTACTGGGGAAAGCCAATAGATGCTAGCCTTGCCAACAATGCTCATATCCTAAGGATGGATTAAAATAAACGGTCAGCCACCATCTTCCTCATCAATTGTCCAAACCACGCAGCTGTGACAAAACCTCTCTACAATTTGATAAAAGAAATACAACACTGCGGAAATAATAGGGTCAGTGATCAGAGAGGCAATAAGACCTTTGCGAATGCACCAATATTTCTTTAAAGAAGCACAGAAACATCTGTCAGCACGCTTTTTTTGCTGTTCTTTCGGCTGCAAACACATGAAAGAACAAACATATCTCCCAACGAAAACAAATAATCTGCGCCTATTATTCATGACATTATTCTTAGCCCTAGTAACTTAAACAACAGCAGCTGTCAAAGCTACTTTTCTGGCCTGTTAGACAAACCTATGAGTATTGATAAGGGCTCCTCTCATGTCCCACATCTGCAAGATCCAACATACACTTCAAAAAATAAAGCTTAAGAAAAAAGAGATAAAGGGGTGTCTGGTGATGGAAGAAATGTTTTGTTTAATGAGGAGTTAACTCACAGTCAACCTATCATTCTACATATCGGAACAATTTTTCCACTGCTTAGCTGAGTCTGTTAAGCTACTGCATAAAGGTTCAGAATGCAATAGAAAATGTAAAAAAATTTTCAATTCACGTAAAACCAGCAAGATTTTTACAAAACAACAGAGCAACATTTGTTACGTAAACCAAGAATTAGCAAATCTGACGCATGGAAAAAAATGGATGAATTTTAATTTAAATACCAACACAAATAAAGAGAAAGAAAGGATGAAAAATCCTGAAATGTTTAGTATAAACAAAGTTAATCAGTGACATTATCCTGAACCTAATAATTTCATCCTGGTCTTTAATGCAATAATGACATGATATTCTGACAACCTTCAATAAATGTTATAAACACAAAATTTACACTTTCTTATATAAAGTTTTGCAAAGTATGAATACAGAAATTGTTATATTAACACTCAAGGTTAGTAGACTAACTCTAAATATATCCCACTTAAAAATAATTAATTTCCTCTACATTATTTTTTTTCCTCAATCAGGCCATGACTGATGCCTCTCTGGATATAGCCACAAGGAGGCACTGTGAACTGACACTTTTCATTTACCTTTGGTAAAAAGTCTCTAACTGGTGCCAACTTACTTGAAAAAATGGCTTTAGATCAAAACTGAAAAGTGCTAGTCACAAACTTACATTAACTCTGAGTACTTGTGCTCTACTGCTTAGTTGAGCGTCTCTAAAACGCATGGTCCCTAGGCCAGAATTTGCAGCAGATTCCAAAGAATCTTACTTCATTAATGGTGGCAATGAAATAAACATTCCCCTGATGTTCAGTAAATCATACAGTCCAGAACCAGGTCATACTGCCCATCCTGCCTGTGTCAGCACACTGAAAGCTACACAAGTAGTCCCACCGCCAATCCCCTCCCTGCCTCAGCTCATTCCCCACTGTTCTTCAACATTCTCTGACTTAAGAATGTATTAAATTCCCTTTTAAAAGTTACCATTGAATCTGTTTCCAGATTCAAAAAACTCATTGGGTACAAAGAATTCTTCACATCTCCCCTATGGTTCTTTTGTAAATTATCTTAAACCTGTGTTCTCTGGTTAATGCCCCTCCTGCCATGTTAACAGTTTCCCCTTATTTCCTAAAGCCCATGATCTGATAGCTATAACACAATTGTCAGCTTAGTGACTGTATACAGATGTGATGTTCCTTGTATGTCTTTTCAGGTGTGTACCCATAAACTCTATCTCCCACTTCTCTGAAGCCATGGGCAGCATTCTCCTTTCGGGTGAGACTTTAGACCGTCTGCCCTATCAGGTAAATGTAAAAGATGCCTTGCCGTTATTTCCAAGAAAAGCAGAGGTGTTCTCCCTGATGTCCTGAACCAATCTTTAACCAATATCATTAAAACAAATTAACCAGTCGTTATCACATTGCAGAGTGTTGGAGCTTGCTGTGTGCAGAGTTTCCTACATTACAACAATGACTACACTTCAAAAAGCAGTTCATTGGCTGTGGTAGTTCATTCTGAGATCATGAAAGATGCAACAGAATTGCAGGTTCTTTCTTTCCCCTGAGAAACTGGATCATCTACACTGCTCTCTTACACTCTTTGAAACATGTAACGTTGCGTCTTCACCAACGCACTATAGCTCTCGCATTGCACTTGTCCTTCTGTCCACCTGTCCACACCAGCTTCTTGACCAGAAGTCGTTATTCAGAAGTGGGTTAAAAGGTTGCATGAGCCATCCAGTGCAGTTACTGGACAGTCCCCTGAGCTAAACTTACAAGATATTCCCCCAACCTGCTGTTGCTATAACTTGCAGCCAGACTTACAAGCTACAATTTTAACTTCCAACCACCTGCTGGCACGGAACTGCTGTTTAACAGGAGATTCCCACTGGAGATGTCTCCAATTAACCCCCGATGAGAATTATCTGTGGATGAAACTCAATCATGTGGAATTCCCAGGCCTTTGTATCATTTCTTTTAATATTTGAACAGTATATGGGAAATTGATTTGGCATTATTATGCAATTAGCAAAAATACATTCACTAATTTCTAAGTGCCTGATTTTAAAAAGAATAACATCCCCATAAACTGAATATAAAGTTTGATAGGTATTCTTTGGTACCTGTCTGCCAGTCAGATCAGCCATCTTTGTGCGGTAGGAGGTCGGTTTTTGAATTGAAGATTGCTGTTGGCCATCCACAGTGTACATGACATCATCAACTCCAGCTGATGGGAAGATATCCAAAGGCAGGTACTTGTATAACAAGCAGCTGTTGGGGGCAATTTAGAGTTAAGTTAACTGAATGGCAGGGGTTGTATTAAACTTGAATAGAACCTTGGCTGACCAATCACATTTAAAGTTCTGTACATAGCTCTGCTCTCCATATTACAAAAAAGACATAGAGGCCATCGGGACAATGGGAAAAAAAATTACAGCAGGACAACAGAACAAATGCTTATGAGTTCTTTAAAGGCTGAACCATGTGGGGCTATTTTGAAGGTTGAAAAGTGACCAGATAATATCTATTTAAAATTATGAAGGAGTTTCATAGAGTTGGAATACAGAAAATGCTTTCACTCCTGGGGGACATCCAAAACATATTATACACATACATACATACATACATACATACATACATATATATATTAAGAAAAGCCTCTTATCCAAGGAGTGGTGAGAATGTGAATGGTTAAAGCAAATTGTATTGATATAGTTAAGGGGAAGTTAGCTCTACGTACATGAGGGAGAAAGGGTATGTTGATAGGGCGAGTTAAATAAGTTGGGAGGTGGGTCATGTGAAACATGGAATAGACAAGTTGGGCCAAATGGCCTATTTCTGTATATTGTATCAATAGTGGAAATGAGAAACTACACGCAATCCAGGAGGATATGGAAATAATATTGGAGATTATAGAATTGTACAGCACAGAAGGCCATTCTGCCCACTGTGCCTGTGCTGGCTCTTTGAAAGTGCCACCCAATTAACCTCACTCCCTCTGCTCTTTCCCCGTAGCCTTGCAAATGTCTCCTTTCCAAGCCTATTTCCTTTTGAAAGTTACCATTCACTCCACTTCACGTCCTTTCAGGCAGTGCATTGCAGATCAAAACAACATACTGCGCATAAAAAAATTCTCAAATTCTCATCTCCCCCTGGATTTTTTGCCAATTACATTAAATTTGTTTCCTCTGGTTAACAAACCTCCTGGAAATAGTGGGCTGGATTTAATGTAGCCCATTGCAGCGGTAAGCATGGCTGCCGGATCCTATTAATCATGGCACAGGCCCCACGTCAGTCTCCTGTCAGCAGCAAAACCTCCGCCTGATTAAAATCGGAGGGCAGAAGGGATTGACGTGGGATTCCCGCCCTCCGCCGGCAGGATGTCAATTAGGCTCATAATGAGCCAATTGCTGTTAATAGAATCCAAGCTGGTTGGTGAAGTCAAAACCAAGACACAGAGCTTTTCTTTACTAAGAGAGTTTATTGACTGTTCAGTCTCATATATCTCTTCCCAACCCCCAGTGTCGCAACTGTCCCCTATTTAAATGTGATCCAAGTATTTAATTAAACAAGGTCCTTCACCTTTGTATCTTAACAACATAAACAATATAATTAACACATTATTAACAGATTCCCCTTTCCTTAAAAAATAAACTTTATAACATACTAAAATAATTTCAAAACAAATAAAAAAATTCTTTTCCACATTTCATATAGCCCTCCATAGTACAAAACGTCTCTCTTCTAGGACCTCCAACAATTTCTTCAAGCAGGCACTCCTTCTTGTAAAACAGTCTGATAATTAGTGACATGGGTCAATCTATCTTGTCTTAGGGGGCTCTTTTCTCTCTAACATTTCTTTTATGCTGGCAAGGTCAATTTTTAGCCTTTTCTCAGTCACACTCTTTGTTGAATGTACATGATCCCATAGAGAATGGTTATCCAATATTCAATGGGCCAACTTTTCTCAGAATGATCCTTGAATAGGATTTCCCTCAAAATATTTGAAAAGTAAAATCCCATATCTATTGCTTCTACTAGAACCAGTGTTTCTGCAGCTAAGCTGCTTATAACTACACTTTATTTTCTTTGCTTCCCAGGCCAATGGACAACATTTGTTATTCTTTCTCTTCTAAAATACGATAAACCCTGTTGTACTAGAATATCACAGAATCACACAGTGCAGAAGAGGCCCTTCGGCCCATTGAGTCTGCAAGGACACGTGAGAAACGCTTGACCTACCTACCTAATCCCATTTACCAGCACTTGGTCCATAGCCTTGAATGTTATGGCATGCCAAGTGTTCATCCATCTGGAAGATTGGCATGTAAAGCATCCCTAAAAATGACTAACCTCATATCTTCTGGGTTCATCCAAAGGTTACGGGGAAAAGGTGGGAGAATGGGGTTGAGAAACTTATCAGCCATGAGTGAATGGTGGAGCAGACTCAATGGGCCGAATGGCCTAATTTCTGCTCCTATGTCTTATGGTCTTATGGTCACCCAAGGCTGGAAACTTGAGTGTGCATTTCTCTGAATTTAATTTCTGTAATGTTCTATTTGCCCTCTGAACTTCCTCAACTGTAGCATGTTTCATCATAGTAATCAGTTCCAATATGTCAAAACTAGAATCAGATCTAGCCTGAATGAAGTTTAACTGTCCAATTAAACTTCTTAATTGGTCTATTTTTTTCCTTGGATGCAGGATCCTCTTTTTGTGAGGACCTGGTCCAATTTATTGGGATGCAATTGACATTTTTAAATAAGACTGTTGATTCAAGCTCAGTCCTGACTTATTCTGCTTAATGTCTAACCCTATATATTTATAGCCCACTGACCCTCTTTATTTTATCTATCACCCAGTGCTCAAATTCTCCAGAAACTCCCCACAGAAAACCATCAATGTGCATCATAAAGATGCCTGCTAATTTCTCCTTGTCATACTGATAGAACATTGCTGGGTCTGCTTTTAGCTGGGTACAACTCATTTTCAACAGGATGGACCTAACTGAGAAATACTATACACTTGATGCATCATTTAGCCCATAAACAATACTTATTTAATTTCTACAGTTTCCCTTCCATATCGCCAGCTTTTTTAGGTGGTTTCAAAAACACTTCCCTTTGAAGTTTCTCACCCTGCAAAAATGTAGCTTTTAGATCAATTGATTTACATTCCCAGGAATATGTTGCTAAAAGATCTAAGAAAATCTTCAAGTTCACTTTTCCTTCAGTGGGGGAGTCCACTCTGACATTTTGATCACGAAGTCTCTCTATGAAACCTCGAGCTACTAGTCTGGCTTTCGCCTTATACGTGCCATCAGGAAGAACCTTTTCTGTGCATACCCACTTCTGTGATAAGGCTGGCTGCCTCCTGTCTGGTTTTTCAATGTATACACCAAATTCTTTCCAACTTTTCAATTCTTTTTGTTTGGCAATCCTTCATCAACTTCTAATTTGTTAGTAGCCACTAAAAGTTCTCGATCATAAGGGCTTCTACTTCTAGAGGCATTCTGAGCTTGTTCCATGGTCCTTGTACTTGTTAAACTTCTTGCCCTCCTATCTCTTTCCCTCTTATGATTAAAGTCTCTTTTGTAGGTCTGTAATCTTTTCCTAGGACTGTGATCACTTCCCGGCCCACTTTCAGAACTCACACTGCATTTTCTGGCCTTTCCACATCTCTACCCATCAATTTGCCAATCCATGGGTCTTACCTTCTGTCCCTCATCTTGCACACTCAGCCAATATTTGTATTTGCCAGTGGCTTTTCCTGCTCTGCCTATAATAGTGGCGCCCCTCCATTCGCTGGCCCCTACTGGCATATATGTTCCTCTGGTGCTGGTGCCAACTTTGGGGAATTGTCCTTTGGGGTAAATAATCTTATCCGGCACTTCAGTATCACTTTGTTCATATTCAGTTGGCTCGTTATCTGCCATAATCTGCTCTTGTAATTGTCCAACATATATGTATGTGAAATGCACGGTGCTTCTTCACTTTCTATTACCTGTTCAGATTCTATAAATGTATAATTAGTGCCAATTAGCCTTGAGGAATGTGCCCTAACAGTTTGATTGTCATGTTGTAAAATTACCATTTTTCCATCACTGTCTATAACCTTACCATTCTTTTTGTCTTTCTCTTTTGTAATATACCATGTCCCCGGGTTAAAATGTTATTCCTGATGGCTTTATATGGTGCCATAAGGCTTGCCAAGTTTTGTCTGAAACCTCAGCCTTGATAAATGCCTTTCTCCCTGCATGCAGGGCATTCAAGTGCACAGAAAAATATGAACTAATTGTAGTCCCTACCAAAGCCAGGGGATGATCCCACATCACCGAAGGTATTTTTGGATTTTTCCCACAAACTAATTGATAGGGACTGTAGTCCCCAACCATTTGATGCGAATTCTTTGCATACACTGCCCACACCAGGGCAGATGTCAGCTTACAGCTCGGTTGGTCAGCTAAGATTTTGTGAAGCATCTCATCAATTATTGCATGATTTCTTTCCTATTACTAAAGTGACATTCTGTTGCTGTGTTCATTACTACGATGTTCACATTTTCACACATACATTTAACTTCTTCATTGGCAAACTCCCACCCCCCAGCATTGTCAGTTGGGATTTAGCCAGTGTTGTCAGTTCAGTTCCTATCCATTTTTCCATTATCTTGTCCACAATTACCTTTTTGTCCTTAATACATTTTACTGTTGACAGACTGAATCTAGTTGCTATGTCGATGAACTGCAAGAGAACCTCACCCTATACCTTCAAGTCCATTGCTACAATGTCATTAAAATCTCTTGCTAATGGGAGACTCACTACAGGACGTGATGGTGTTCTCCTATAATTTTACATATGTCACATTTCTCACTGATCTCTTCTGTAAATTTAGTATATTCATCATCCATTACTCCTGTATCCGATAGTAGAATTTTTAACCTATGACAAGATGGGTGAATTGCCAATGTAGTTTTAAAACAATTTGTCTTTTTTCCTTTAAACCCCTAACCCTTGATGTAAACTGTAAATCTACATATTTTCCCAAAAACAATTGCCTTATCATGTTCTGTGTCTAATTTCATTTACAGAAGAACAGAAGAACATAAGAACTAGGAGCAGGAGTAGGCAATTCAGCCCCGCGAGCCTGCCCCGCCATTCAATACGAACATGGCTGATCTCAGTTCGGCCTCAACTCCAATTTCCCACCCTCTCCCCATAACCTTTCAACCCATTACTGATTAAAAATCTGTCCATCTCCTCCTTAAATTTATTCAGCGTTCCGGCATCCACTGCACTCTGAGGTAGTGAATTCCACAGATTCACGACCCTTTGAGAAAAGTAATTCCTCCTCATCTCTGATTTAAATCTACCACCCCTTAGCCTAAAACTATGACTTCTCGTTCTAGAATGCCCCACAAGGGGAAACATCCACTCCACGCCTACTTTGTCTATCCCCTTTAGCATCTTATATACCTCAATTAGATCTCCTCTCATCCTTCTAAACTCTAGCGTGTATAGGCCTAAACTGCTCAATCTCTCCTCATAAGACAAGCCCCTGAAATCAATCTAGTGAACCTCCTCTGAACCGCCTCCAATGCAACTACATCCTTACTCAACAGTAAGGGCATTTCACTGGATACTATATCTGTGCTGATAAAATGGTTTACCCCAGTTATTTTACACAGAATCACCACTTTCTTTAGTAATTTGAACATGTTATCTTCCCCCAAACCTGAAGGAAGGAAAACTTTCATATTCCTTAACCTTACTTTGGTCTTTACTATGTAGAGAATCCAGGTAACACTTTAACTAATCCACTCCTTGATTGCACGTTATAAATGTTCACCCATTGACTAATACAGCATAACTGAATGAGTCTGCAACTAGGCTAAAGCTTCTGGTGACCAGTACAATTCCTTCTGACTGATCAGTATCTCATCTTCCCCTTCTGAACCTTCCTTGACATTTGTCCTTTCAAAAGCCCTGTTATTCCGTTTCGGACAATTCCTCACATAATGATATTTCGAGTCACATCTGAAACATCTGTTTACCATTCCTTGGTTATTCCTGGGGTTCATTCTCCTGCCAGAGTTACCCACTTCCTGTTGTCTGTTACAGCTACCAACAGGGTCTCTATCCTCATTTCTTTTGTTGTGGTTTTTATTTTGTGGTTTTTCTTTTGTATTTATGCAGGCGTCCCATATCTAAATGATCTCAAAATGCTACCAGCATCGAATCCTCCATCTTTTGTGTTACCACTGAATGTCTCATTGGTGCCATGAAAGTGACTGGAAATGAATGTTTCCCCAAAATGTTCTTTAAAGCTTCAGGCATCTGTTCCAAAAGCATATCTCCTTCTGGGAATCTAACTCCAGTCAAGGTCAGGAGTCCATCCATGTTCGATACTTTAGCACAATCCAACTACTTGAAAGCAAGCACGGAATTAGGAATCTCCAAATAGAATTTCGGCAATCTTGTATATAACCTGTTAAATTCCAAGATATATTCTTCAATGGAATAACCAGCCATCCTTCTAAGTTTATCAAAGTTTAACCATGCCTCATATGCATTTAATAGATCATCTTTCTTATAGTTTTTGTCCATAAATTTTAAGAGATTATCCAAACCTTCCTCAGTGTCCAAATGATGAGCCTTTATCTCAGAAAATGCTTTGCATCTGATCCTGTTTCTGGTGGGAAGTGAAAATGCCAAGGCCATACCTTGCTTTCTCTTTGATAAGGACATAATCCATGCCCACTTATCCACTTCATCCTTCCATTGGGCATATGGTTCAGCTTCACAGAACAATGGTGGAAAATCATACCCTGATACTTTACACTTGCTTTCAGTCATTCTTCTCAAAAGTAAGTCCAATTACAAGCTTCTGTCTGAAAAGAAATCATAGTTTCTAATCTTCACCTTTAGGCTAACTATTCTCTGCTACCAATGTTAATAGAATCCAAGCCCATTGGTGAAGTCAAAACCAAGACACAGAGCTTTTCTTTCCTAAAAGAGATTATTGACTGTTCGGTCTCATACCTCTCCTTTCAACAGCCAGTGTCCCAGCTGTCCCCTAGTTATAATGTGATTAAAGTACTTCAACAATCCTTTACCTGTATATCTTAACAATATAAACAATATAATTAATATACTATTGACAACTGACAACCATTATCCCTGAGCCTGAGGTTGCCTGACACCTTCCCTGCCCCCCAAAATATGGGAGACAGATTGGGGGTGTGCAGGAAGGCAGTGGAAAGGCCACCGCTTTATCTTAAGAGCTCCCCCTGCCTTCAAGTATGCCAGCAGGGGCTGTAATATCCAGCTGAAAGAGATAACAGGGCAGGTCACCATGTTTGGCCAAAAAAAGTAGGTTTTATGGAGGGTCATAAAAGTGGAGAGGGAGGCGGATAGGTTTACAGGGGGAATTCCAGAATTTGGGGCGCAGGCAGCTGAAGACACTGTCACTAATGGCAAAGTGATTAAAATTGGGGAAGCTCAGGAGTCCAGAATAGGACGAGCGCAGATATCTCAGAGAGTTGTGGGGCTGGAAGAGTTTACAGAGATAGGGAGGGTGCAAGGGCATGGAGACATTTGAAAACAAGGATGAGAATTTAAAATTGAAGCATTACTAGGCTGGAAGTCTAGGTAGGTCAGCAAACAGAGGTCAATTCTGACTTTTATTTACTTGGGCAGGGCAGAGGGGATGCGAACGGAATCTGATTGGTCACTCATGACTTCTGTGTTGCTGAACCAAAAAAGGGTTTTCATCCACAAAACTGAAAATTAGCATTTCACTCCCAACTATGTCATGTTCTTCACATCTTCAACTATGAAATCTACAGAAATTTTCTATCTGTGTTTTGCTTACTTTTTTCCCACTTGTTCGGGGTTAGCAGCGTAAGTGCAGGGATCGGTTACTTGTAACTGCAGAATCGGAGCTTCATAATAATCACTGGGCAGCAGGATCATATAATCCTAATGTGCAGATTTAAAAATACATTGATGGATTAGACAATCAACTCAAAGGCTGAATCTGACTAGAAATTTACTTTCATCCCAACAGATGTTCAATCCATTTTAAAAGCTACAGAAAGAATTTTACCATCATATAACATATATTGTTCTCACCAAGAGCACTCCATCAGCCTCTATGTTGACAGTCCAAGTCCCGGGTGTGAGCGGGAATGGGTCACCATAGTTACTTCTTGCAACGGTAACAAAAGATGGCTCCTTACTACGAGGAAAGGTAATTTCTTTTGCCTGGGTCAAAACTAGGAACAAGGTCAAAAGGCTGGATCATTCACAAATACTGGACTATAGGCTGGTGCAGCCAAAACAGACAGAGACACGGAATTCGAGCTGCAGAATTTAAGCAGAGAAACACGTTTACAAGTTCATTTATTATGCTTTATGTTGAAAATTTCAGATCATTTAAAATATTTCTGATTTTCCTCCAGATAAAAAAAAAGTAGGCATAGACACATACAGCACAGAAGGGGGCCATTCGAGCCATTGTGCTTGTGTTGCCTCTTTGAAAGAGCTGCTCAGTTAGTCCCACACTCCCCTGCTCTCTTCCCATTACCCTGCAATTTTTTCCATTTTAGGTATATATCCAATTCCTCTTTTGAGGGTAACTATTGAATCTGCTTTCACCACTCTTACAGGCAGGGCATTCCAGACCACAACAGCTCACTGTGTAAAAAAAAATGCTTCTAGTTCTTTTGTCAATTATCTTCAATGAGCATTACTGACTCTGCTACCAGTGGAAGCAGTTTCTCCCTATCAACTGTATCAAAAAATCTCAGAATTTTGACTAACTCTATGAAATCTCCCCTTAGCTGTCCTGTTCTAAGGAGAACAGCCCCTGTGGTCTTCAGTCTCTTCACATAATCTCTCCCTGGTAATGCTCCAATAAATCTTGTCCACACCCTTTCCAATGCTTTAACATTCTTCCTGAAGCGCAGTGCCCAGAATTGGACACAATACTTAACTGAGGCCTAGCCAGTGCTTTATAAAGATTTACTATAAATTCCTTGCTATAGTAGTCCATGTCAGGCATCCTAAAATGGAGGTGGGGGAATTAATTTTAAATTTTCCAACCAATTCTCACCCGCCATCCTTTTGATCAGCATGGGACATGTGGAGGGTTGCGATCTGACGCTCACTCAAAGTGACATTGGGTTAAGCGTTTTAAATGCCTGCCCTAAATGGTGAATTTCCCAGAGATTGCAACCATCAGTGAGGTGGACAGGTTCGTGAAAGCTGTATGAAATATATCAGGTCAGTCAGCTCATGAACCTTGAGTGAAGGCTCTTGTGGAATAAGGAACTTTTTGACTAATAAGTTTAAAAGATCTTTCCAACATCAAATGTCATAATGTAATGATATATGATGATTTAAGCATGATTTTAATTCAGTGACTGATCATAGGGTTCTATCCTTAAGAGGTAAATGACCATAAATTGACTAGCATCGATAAGAGTCCCATGGATAAAGTGGTCTTATGCATTCAACAGTATTGGGAATCTGATTTTGTCAGGACACTATGCTTTGATTTTCACATTGATTTAAAGTCCAGACATCTGTTGAGCCTTTGAAAAAATTGAACAGATGCCAGACTTCTTTAGATTTAAACTCCATCTTGGTAAGCCTTTCAAAACAAAAAATAGATGGTTGGCCATCTAGTCATGCAACTTCAAAGACTGTATTGTATTGAGATCTGTAGGGTTTGCTTAATCGGTTGTCAACGAAATCCCATTGTGAATGCATGGCTGAGTTCTAAACCCTACTAGTGGATTTAGTTCAGATGGGATTTTTGACAAAGCTGGGGACGGGGCTGTGTGCTTTGTTCGATTACAGGAGCAAATGTATTGAAGAGGTTTTTAAATGGCTGTTTGTTTATTTTGACTGATTAATGACCACTCGAGAGAAGGCAGTTTGTTTTTCAAGGGGAATTTCAATGGCTGTGTGTGTTTGTTTGACAGTTTTATGAGTTTCTAAGAGAGGCAATTTTAAAAACTGGAGTATTAATAGATGATTTAAAAAAAAAATGTCATGAGCATTTCAAAGATTTCCCAGTGTTATTATAGGGCTTCTGAGTTCTGTCCATAGGAGATACTGGGTGAGGGGGAATGGAAGGGCATGGAGGGGCCATGGGGAGGCACGGGGGATAAGTAGTTGAGGGATGAAGGCTTAGGAGCCTAACAGCCATTCACAGAACTGGGCTGATGTCCAAGTAGATAGAGGCAGGCCTAACTTGTTAGCTTCAGCATCCACCCTTCTCTGTTCCCACCTCGGGCCTGCATCGGAAGGTGGCGGCTCTGACTCCAGCCCACCCCTGACTCTCCTGGGTGTTAATACCACGTATTTTGTTCAATCAGACTTCGTGATTCTCAAGCCAAAGCTGAAAATTCATTAATAAAGACAAGGATCCCATATGCTTTATCAACAGTCTTATCAACTTGCCCTGCCAGCTTCAAAGATATATGTGTGTGAACCCCTAGGTCACTGTTCCTGCATCCACATTTTAATGTCAACATTTAGTTTATCTTGTTTCTCCTAATTTTTCATCCAAAATGCATCACTTGATTCTGTAAATGACTGAAACACAACTCCAAAATGCCTAGAATCCATGACTTCTTCATGATTATGTGATTAGCTGATTTGGGTAGGCATATATTATGTGATTTGGGTAGACATATCCAGAGACCTAGATTAACAATTCAGAGATATGAGTTCAAATCTCAATATGGCATGTGGGGAATTTAAATTCAATTAATTAAATAAAAATCAGGATATAAATGAAAGTTTCATGGTGTCCATGAAGCTATCAGATTGTGGTAAAAAGCTTACTGACATCCTTTAGGGAAGAAAATCAGCCATCCTTACCTGGTCTGGCCTACATGTGACTCCATACACATAGCAAAGTGGCTGATTCTTAATTGCCCTCTGAAGTGACCTCACAAGCCACTCAGTTGTATTCAAGAAGGTGACTCATCACCACCTTCTAATCCATTTTATGGAGATACGGCAACAAACAACCATTAATTTAAACCTCTGTCCCAGCCAATTCAAAAATAGGAATTAGAATACAAGATAATACTGCAGAATTTACATTTTTTTTCCCACGATATTTTTTGTTGCAACATAGGAAAATGAGCTCTGCAGAAACTTTCGAAAGCTGTTCCTGTTGGGACAAACATCATGGTAAATTCTGCTATTTGGGTGCTCTCTGGGAAATTCCGAGTCAAAAAGGTTTGTTAGCTAACAGCGGGAGCTGCATGTACAGTTAATGTTCAAGTACAACTGCAGCCACTCCAAGACACAGGCTGAAGTCACCATAGTTTATGATGTTACTCAGGTTGCCAACCTTCCGGGTAGTCCTGGAGTCTCCAAGAATTAAAAAGAGTCTCCTGGACACCACCACATTGTTTATACTGTGAGGTGAGATTAAGTGAGGCAAAGAGTCAGGGAGACAAAGGCAGAGAGACTGAGGCTGAGAGAGAGCTTGAATTTCTTTAAACACATGTTTTTTAGTTACAAAAATATTGGAGATGGGCGAAAAGGCTATTTGGCTGACAGTCAAGAATCATCCAATCAAGTGATGAAGAGCCTGTCCTCTTCCCAGTTGGCTGTGGGAAGGTGGGGCATCATGAGGCTGGATGTGTTGTAATGAGGGGGCATGGGGAATGGATGGGATAGGCAGAAGTGGGATGTCATGTAACAAAACCTCCAGGAATACATCCAACAAAGTTGGCAACCCTATGTGTTACCCATGCAAATGCAGCACTGATGGTATGAGGCAAAATCCAAGACGATTAAAAAAATAATTTTGTTACTTACCATAAAACGACAATCAATTCAGGCTGGTTAAGTTTTTGGACCGTCTATACTGTTCATCCTTACCTGTGCTTGGTTGTGCTTGATAAACTGCTACATGGCCGTACACAGTAGTGAATCCTGGGTTAATATATCTGAAGGCGATGCGGAACAAATTGAGGTTTCTATTCTCCACATGCACTGTTACCCTCACGTTATTCTGTAAAAGTGAAGTTAATTAACACTTGACTGGTAGGGTGATCTAGAAGCAGAGTTAGCAGCAGTGCTAGTCGAGGGAGCTCATGCAGAATGAAGACCAGCCAGTTAGAGGGAGATCCTTCAAAGTCAAAGGGAATCACCTCAAATGAATAAATAAGGGTAGTAAGTTGGCATGTTAAGATTTTGGAAAGATGGTGGACAAACTAGGTGCAGAAATGAAAGCCACTTACAGTTACAGCAAGAATCAACATTTACTTCCTCAGTGATTGAGATCCTTCCTCTAACAGGCTTTGGGGTACGGTTCTTGTACCGGAAGATTATGCGAAACAGATTAGGAGAAGTCACAGTGACAGACATGATCACCTCTGGCTGGGAAGAAAAAAGCAGTCAAAGGAGCATAAAGGAAAACCCAAACTCCACCAATAGCAGAAGAATCACACTAAGTAGCATTTGCACGCCATAAAGCAAGCAATGGTGTTGTTTGAACTGGTAACCTCAAACTGTAGCAAGTTAGCAGCAGAGATATCTGGCAAAAAAAATTAAAAGGACACATAACAAGTTCAATTCAATAGCTAAATTATAATATTACATAGGATTACTCCACTTTAATTATAAGATAACTTACAATTTTCAATTAGTGAGCTCTTTATAGGTTGATTTTCATAGGCCTGAATTTTGCATTCGTTGGGCATGCATAATCAGCAGGCCTGGGCGCAGTCGGGAAATGGGACTCCGACCATGCTTTCATGCTGGCTGGCCAATTAACAGCCAGCCAGCATGAAACGCTCGCTGAAAAGCTCAGCGCTGCTAGGGTGGGGCGGGAAGATGGCTGGTGCTGATGTCAACAGCTTCCACTGAGCTCCCTGAAGGCAGACAGCTGCCTCAGTGAGCTGCGGACCTTCAAATAATAAAATAAAACACAAAAATGGTGCAAAAAATGTCCACGCGACATAACCAAGAACCTGAAAACATACCTCTTAAAAATGCTGTCCCCAGATATTTCTTCTAAATTTACATCCTAACGGAGATTTCATCCCCCCCCCCACCCCCCCCACCACCTTGGATGAGGTTTCATCAAAAATGTAAAGGCTGCCTGGCCAATTGGCCCACCCATCAACCATAAGGTTGGATGGGTCACGAAAAATCGTTTATAATTATGCCATGGGCTTAATTGCCCGCTTAATTGTTGACAGGCGCTCTTCCAACTGCCGCACATGCTGGCCACGTGAAATATTGCACGAGTGCATGATGATGTCGGGATGCTTGTCCAACGTCATCTCATGCAATTTTACACCCGTTTGGGTCCGGCACGCACCCGTCTGTGGAACATAAAATTCTGCCCTATTATGATGTACCTGCAAAGATGCCTTACTTATAAGGGCCATAACAATATTCTCGTGGGGTCTGACTGGGAATATCTTATGCAGCATATCACAGAGAGTTCATTCTGGTGCTAAACGCCCATTAGAAAGAATGGAATATAACAAACAAAATAGCATTGAGTAATTTCCATAGAGGTTCTTGCTTTGGGCTAAAAGGGTTAACTATGAGAACAGGTTACATAGACAAGGTTTGTAATCCCCTGAGTGTAGGAGATTAAGGGGTGATCTAATTGAAGTGTTGAAGATGATTAAAGGAATGGATAAGGGTAGATAGATAGAAATGCTTTTCCCTGGTGTAGGGACTTTAGAACAAGGAGGCAGAATCTTAAAATTGAGATTGACCATTCAGGTGCGATGTCAGGAAGCACTTCTGCACATAAAGGGCAGTGGAAATCTGGAACACTCTCCTCCAAAAATGTTGAGGCTGGGGATCAATTGGTAAAATTTAAAAACTGAGATTTATAGATATTTGTTAGTCAAGGGTATTATAGGTCATGGATCGAAGGTGGATTGATAGAGTTAAGATCGAGATTAGCCATAAATGGTGAAACAAGCTACAGGGGCTGAGTGGCCTCGTCTTGTTCCTCAGTCCCAGTGCTTGCCTGACTTAACTTTGGAGGAGGAGCCTTGAAAACCTTGGGAAAATGGCATTAAGGAGTTGGCAGAACTCCCATGGAAATCCGCCTCCGACGTGTCTGTTTGTAGAGTATCTTTCCAGCAATAAGTCCCCCCTAGTGACAATGGCTAACTGGGACACTAATTCTAATTGAAAAAGCAGTGTTATGAAGGGAAAAAAATAAGCACAAATGGAAGTTGCAGGGTACATTGGAACAAAAGAAACAGGAACAGGAGTGGACCATACCCTCCCCCTCCCCTCCACCTCAAGTCTACTCTGCCATTCAATAAGATCATGGCTGATCTCATCTTGGCCTCAGCTCCACACTCCTGCCTGTTCCCCAGAACTCTCGACTGCCCTATAAGTTCAAAAGTCCTTTCAGCTTTGAATATATCCAATGAGTCAGCTCCACAGTTCTATGGATAGAGAATTTCAAAGATTTATGAATCTCTGAGAAGAAATTCCCCCTTGTCTCCATCTTAAATGGGCAATTCCTTATGCTGAAACTTTGCCCCAGTTCTAGATTCCCCCATGTGGGGTAACATTTTCTCAGCATTTACTCTGTCAAGCCCCCTCAGGCTCATATATATCTCAATAAATTCTGGTGAGTACAGGGCTAACCTACTTAACTTTTTTTCATAAGACGACCCCTTCATCCCAGGAATCAATATAGTGAACTCCTCCAATGCAATTTATGCCTCCTTATATAAAAAGTACTCTAAATGTGGTCTCTCCAACATCCTCCACAGTTGGAGCAAGACTTCACTACTTTTCATCCCCCTTGCAATAAAGGCCAACAGAAAGAGAAAGCACAATGGACTCTCAGCAGCATTGACAGAAAGGCTGCTTCTGTATCTGAGGACAAATAGCCAATAGCCAAGTTACTGGTGGCAATCATAATTTTTGAATTTTACGGTCCCCTGATGGGGGGGTTTGCAGGCAGGGGGGGCCTGTAAAATTCCACAGGTGGTCTTCCCTCCGACCTGCCTGCTGACCCCAGTCTGTCCACAGTTTTCTTGGGGTGGGCAAAGCCTTGTGGCAGGGTGGGGGTTCCTGCCAACCCTCACCCCAATTGAGGCCTTAAAAATGGCCACTCCTGCCCAGCCTCAATTTTGAGGCTGGTGGGAGAAGTTCAGGGACAGGGGACAAGCCTGGCAGTTCAACCTGCTCTGGTCTCTGGCAAGAGGGAGGTGCACCTCCATCAAGAACCCCCTTCCCATAACAGGCGCCACCCACTTCAAGGTGTGTTCCCTGCAGGTTCTCCCTGCCTCCCTCACTGGTCTCTTCATCAAGACCTCTACCCTATCTCTCTCTACACACCCCTCCGCCAACCCCCTAACCATTCCCCAGGGCCTCACCTCCCCTCCCTGAAACCACCCACATTAACCTGGTCCTGGATTCTGGGCTTTAAAACCTGATATTCCCATGGCCACTGCTGTCACAGGCACTGCTGGGACTACAGAGCTGCTGGCCAATCAGATTGGCCAGCATTTCCCTGAGGTGGGACTTCTTCCCGAGTGAGGTGCAGAAATCCCGACTCCAGCCAATTAGCTCTTCTCAGAGCATTGGCTGTGGGGCTGCTCTGATCAATCCAGGTGAGTTCCCCATCAACTCTTCAGGTGGCAGGGCAGGTAACAACACCATCCAAAAAATCCTGCCCTATATAATTTAAAAAAAAAACTGCTTGGGGAAGAGGGGGAAATATTTACACTGACCCAACACAAAAGAACAACCAATCCTCTTTATAACCACAAACAGGACAAATGCATGGGAAGTCACATTGTCACCCAATTTAAAAGTCTCAGATTGTGGGGTATAACAGAACTGGGAGTCATTGTGCTCAATTTTGCATATTTGCAAGACTGCATGAAAACTGGGCCAGTTACGCTCCTAAAAACACTGAATTTTGCAACTGCCATGAAACTGCCCAGCTTTAAATCATGCAAAACACATCCCTAAACTCCCTCCTATTTAGAACATTTTTAGTACTTTATTTTCTTAAGTAATTGCCATCTAACTTTGGAAATTGCAAGAAGTTTTATTTATTAAATGGACATATGTTTATAATCTTTTTTCAAACTTAATGCTCTTTAATCTCTTTAAATGGGCAAAAAGTCTGCATTGTGCATATTTAGGCAATATAAAATTGATTATGAAGCTCCTTCCAGAAAATCTGAGGGTTAGACATCCATTTCACCAGAACCTTTAATCACATACTTGCACTGTTGACATTCGTACATAGCCTCTCCAGCTGAAGTGCAGGAACTCCTGTGGATCAAATCCAAACCGAACAGCTCTTCCATTGGGCGTGGTGCCATCTTCAATTTCATACTTCAAATGGTGAAGATCTGGGAAATAGTGGTTCTTCCATGGCCTTCAAATACAGGTTCGATACTTTAGTCTCCGTGCAAATAATATCCATGCAAAAGTTACAATTTATTTAGTAGTATTTCTCCATAAAGAAAGAACATGCATTTATATCGCACCTTTCACAATCCCAGGGTGTCCAAAAGTACTTTACAGCCAAATGAATTGCAGGCACTGTTGCAATGTAAGAAATACGGGTTTCAATTTATGCACAGCAAGATCCCACAAACAGCAATGATCTGTTTTCGTAATGTTGCGGGATAAATATTGGCCGGGGAACTGGGGAGAACTCCCCTGCTCATCTTCAATGCAACCATGGGATCTTTAATGACCGCCTGAGAGGGGAGATGGCCTCACTACAAAACTAAAATCCTGTTTTCTCTCCATTGCTTCTTGTTTAAAACACACATCAATCAGAAGCTGGATTGTTCCTGTGATTAATAAATGCACAAGAGTTGTTTTCAATGCCATTCTTCTGGTGAGACTTTAAACACATCAAATTTCAATTAATTGGACCTTCACCGCTCAGGAGTAGCTAATTGGGCAGTTAGGCATTTGTGATAAAATGTTAGGCAGCATCCTCCTTAAACCGCTCCAAGTATCCATACCACCTGGATTACAATTAGGAACTTGGGAACGGCAGCAGATCATTTGAGGCCCTCAAGTCTTTTTAGCTATTCAATTAGATTGTGATTGATCTATATCTCAACTCTACTTACCTACCTTTGATCCAAATTCCTTGACAGTTTTTGTTTTGTTGGACAAGGATATCAATCCCAGTCTTGAAAATTTCAATTGATCCATCATCCAGAGAGTCCCATTTTCACTACCCTTTTGTGTGAAGAGGTGCTTCCTGATATCACTCCTAAATTCTCAAGCTCTAATTTAAATAATTATGCCCCCTTGTTCAGGATACCTCCAGCAGAGGACATTGGTTCTCTGTATCTACCCTTCCAAATCCTATCATCATTTTCAAATGCTTGATTAGATCTTCCCTCAGCCTTCTATGCTCAAGGGAATACAAACCTAGCCTACAGTGGCTATTTAATGGAAGGCGACTTTGACTTGCTGGCACTTTTCTGGAAGATCTCCCAAATTCAGTGGCACTCGGGCATTCAACTGGGCAGTGGCAGGCTTTCCCTGGGATCAAAGACCCCCAAGACTGGAAGTCCCACTCACCGAGAACTGCCAACCAATCACAGGCCACCAGCTCTTCATTGATTGGCAGCACCACCAGTGATGAGGTGGCGGCTGCCAGTACTACACCCCACCAGAGGTGTAGGATTGCCATGGACACAGGTACAGTTGAGTGACGACCAGGGGACACACGGGAGAGTCAAGGGTAGGATGGCAAGGGTGGGGGGGCGGTGGGTCGGAGCAAGAAGGCTGGGGGCTGGCTCTCAGGACCACCATCTCCCACCCAACCCCCACCATTCCCAATGCCAGGTATCTCAATCAGGAACTGAGCGATCTTCTGAGAGCCTGCAAGCAATCCCCACAGGGTTTGCTTTTCAGGTTTCAGCATGACAAGTTGCCACTGGGTGAATTTCAGTGCCAGCAGCAATTAAGTGGGATCATTTGCCCACTTAAGGGCCTTAATTAGCATTTGGGGCAGGAAGGTCACCCATGGACCTTCCCACCACAGACTTAATCAGGGCAGTGGTGGGAAGGTGGCAGGGAACCCATGTTACCAAAATTGCCAAGGGGAGGGCATTATAATCTATGTAACTCTATGTAGCCATTCCCCACAATTTAACCCTTTTAGCCCTGGCAGCATTTTGGTGAATCTGTGCTCCACCCATTCTAAGGCCAATATACCTTGGTGTCCAGAACTGATTGCAGTTACTCCAGATGGATCTAACCCGAGCTTTATATAAATGAAGTCTGACTTCCACCCCTTTCTATTTCATGTTGCCTAGTGGTCAATGCCAACATCCCTTTAGCTATTTTATTACTTTTGGACATGTTCATTAACCTGCTGCTTGGTGGGAAGTGATGAGCAAAACTACAGATAGCCATCAAAACTTGACTTCATAACTTTACATAAAATCATCAGCTTGGAATGATTTAAATAGTACTGAAATATTCTGTGCGTGAGAAATTGGAGTAGTCCCCATGGTATGAACACAATTTTTCCACTATATGAGATGACAGTTCTAACATTTAACAGGCTTTTGCCAAATAAGCAGTAATTTTAACAGAATTTATAGACTACGATGTCAATTCACAACAACGTTTCTCTCAATTTCTGCTCTCGGTCTCATTGAACTTATTTGCTTCCTAAAAGGTCCGACACCCTATTTACTGAGTTTTTTGTCATGGATCTCTTCCCCTGGGCTTAAATGGTGAAAAAAATGTCTTTTGCTATTCCTGGCATATGTGATCAAAGATTCTTCCTTGGTTACTATACAAGCTTGTACTGAGTGTATCGCTGATGGCCACAGGTGTTCTAAACACAGGAGAGGGTTTCTCTACTGATACAATTAGTCTTCCAGCTACACTATAGGAATGGCAATTTATTTTAGCATTCAGAAATGTGAACTGTTGAGTAAGCACATCTGTTTCTGCCTGAGATAGTCGAACGATTACGATATGCATATTGGAAACTGACAAGCAGTGCGCCACTGATTAGGTAAGGTGCAGATCCATCAGTGTGCACTCAGAAAATACCCTGTACCCTGGTCTGTTACATCATTTTTTAATACTCTTCCTTATTTTTACTAGCAAAGGTGGTTGAGTCTCACAGAGGTGAACTGACAAAGTGAAAGTGGACAACATAAAAAGTGATTTGGATTTTAGATGTTTTATTCTGTTATGAAAACTATACTTACCTTGTTGAGAGCAGAGGTCAGGAATGTCAACTCCCAATGGACCTCTGAGGTTTTGCACATGAGCAGACCAAGAGCAGGCTGCACATACACTGTTCTGCAATTCTTACATTCTTTGGGTCCAACGCGCTTATGCATTAAGGAAAACAGTGAGAAAACCCTGGTAGGTTAATTGGGAGCGGAGAGGAGAAAGAGAGAGTTCCCAAAGGGAGAGTGGAGAGGTTTCAAACGGAGGTCCCAGGTAGGGGAAAGAAACAGAGGGCAGAGACAGGTCCCCGTTAGGTTGATGTAAAAAAGAGAGGAGCAGAGAAACAGGCTCCAAACAGGGAAAGGGCTGCAGTTAGCAGACTTTAAGTGAAGAGGGCTCACCTGGTAATCAAAGGGGGCTCAGGAGAAGCTCTGAAGATCCAAGGAGGCAGTCGAAGGTTGGTGACTCCGTGCTGTGTTCTGCTCAACGTGGCCGAAGATCTGAAGTTGTGCTTGTGAGTTGGTGCTTAGTGCAGACTCGGGAATCCAGGGGAACGGCATTTCGGGAGACAAGATTGAAATCCTGTGGGGTGGGCTGTCGTTGAAGCAACTTTTGGAGAGAATTCCCAGGTTAGATCTTCAAAGGTGAAGACTGAAATCCCCCATGAGAAAAACAGAGTTTCAGTGAGATTGGTTGACTCACAATGTTACTGACATTGATGGTGTCGGGCAAAGGATGTAAAAAAGGATGTAACAGAGCCTTAAAACTAAAACTTCTATAGGGTACTTTCTGAGTGCACATTGATGATTCTGCACCTTACCTAGTCAATGGCGCACTGTTTGTCAGTTTCCAAGCAGGCGTGAGCAGGAATATAGAGCATAAGGCCAAAAATCGGTTTCACAATGTCATGAAACCAGTTTGTGATCATCCACTCCACCCATCAATGGCGGGCTGCGTTTCCTGCTACTGCACATCTGAAACTTCATTTTAATACATCTGCAAATCATTATAAGCCCTGCTCGCTGGAATCATCCCCCCCATGCTGGATCATCCAAGCACGTCAGCATGATTGTTTCACAACAGCATTTATAAGGCGTGCACCTAGCGAGCTGCACTTTGAGGGGAACTCGGAGGTGAGTGCACAGTAATGTTACACAGCACTCGCAAGGTCACCTGTTGGACTTCAAGGTTGAGGCGCCGTGCATTCAGGCGAGGGCACAGGCAAGTGACATTTTCCCATCTGGTTGACAGTGCGGAGCCAGGGCAAAGGCTGCCCTGCGATTGAGGCGCATTGGGGGAGATGTGTGGCGGCCTCAGAGTGCAGCAGAGAGAAGGTTCGAGGCTCAAGCTGCAACTTGCGCCTTGGTGGAACAGACCATCAGAATGTTGAAAATGAGATTCCGGTGCCTGGACTAGACTGGTGGGGCCCTGCAATACTCTCCACAGAGGGTGTCACGCATCATCGTCGCTTGTTGCGACCTTCACAACCTGGCGCTGCAACGGGGAGGGGAGCTGGCTGAGGAGGAGATGGAGGAGCTGCATGTCTCCTCCGATGAGGAGAACATTGTCGGGGATGAGGGTGAGGAGTTCCTCGAAGCCATTGATGAGTGACGAGGCCATTGCACTGGCAAAATAAGGCAGGTGCACTCAAGAGGCCCTTATAGCTGCTAGATTTGTGGAGGATGATGATGACATGCAGTGAGGAGACACCATAGATCCTCACATTGTATCTGTGAATGTTTGATTCCAATCTGGCTGATGGCAGTACGAATACCCTCTTGTGATAAGGCTCCTGTCATGAAGATGCAGCAGATGCCCATAGTCCCTACGTTCCAGGAGGATGATGATGACATGCAGTGGGGATACTCCACAGATCCTCACATAGCGTCTGAGAATGTCTGACTCCTGTCTGCCAAATGGCACCTCAGGGTCATATTATGGAGGTGCAGCAGAGAAACTTTAACTTCTCCTGATCCCATGGCATCATAAGCTGAACCCTTCAGGACCACACTGTCACCGGACAGATGCTGATGAGATGGAGGGGCCACCGCACCTCAAAAATGCTGAGAGCACACAGAGAGAATGATGGAACTCTGTGCCGCCAGCCCAGGACATTCTGGCAGCAATGATAAGCCCCAATGAGGTGCAGGCATCAGTATTGTGTCCAGTGATTGTGAAGGTGCACCAAAATTGTGCTGGGAAGGTTATACAAAGCACAGGGAAGAGGCCCTGGACTGAGACATCTGCTTTCATCTTATGTGGGGGCCAAGATTTCACATCTAAGTGACAGAAATGCTGCTCATCATAGCAAGGAGTCATAGCCAGGGAGACATTCTTGGGAGTTTATTTACAATAATGAACATTATTTACAACAATGAACACCCGTGCTCAAGGTGTGCAACTACATCTTCTTAACCTCCCTAACCTTGCTGCTACGTCTTGGTCCTCCCCCAACATCCACAGCGGAGGTGGAGGCAGCCTGCTGACTGCTGCGCTTTGTCTCTGATGACCTTGGTTGGTGTCCCCTGGTGGGCTGAGACCTGGAAATCCCCAGCCTGCTTTTGGAGTCTTGCTGTGTGGCAGTGGCACCCTCCTTGGCCCGTGGAGCTGGAACTGCTGAGGTCACAGGAAAAGGGGATTCGGATGGGCCAGACAATCCCAGAGTCGCAAGGTCAATCCTGTAGGATGACCCTGGGGGTGTAAACCTGCTGATGCTCCTCCCTATTGGTGTCCGAGGGCCCCTGGCTGTCTCCTTGAGGAGAAGGCAAAGCTGGAGCAAGATCAAGATGCCCTGCACCCTTCTCGTGCTGTAACTGTTGGAGGCCAACAATGGCATCAGCGATGGAGTTCAGCCTGTGCAGCAGCACAGGACTGATGTCCTGGACCAAGGTCTCCATGAAGCCCGCCATCCTATCAGTGTTGACCTTGGTGTGTTGACATGCCGGCACTATCACCTCAGACGGAAGGTGGACGGACTCCTGCATCATGCCTTGCAACCTGAGGAGTGCAGTGGACATCCCTTCCTGATGTTCCTGAGCTTGCTTTTGTAGCTCCAGCAACTGAGGTGTGACGGAGTCCAGAGGCTCATCATCTGACTCGGACTCAGCAGACTTCTGGCCTCCAGCAGTCCTCTGAGTGCTGGAGACTCAAGAAGTCCCTGCCACCACCTGCTGTGGATCAGAAAGGGTGATGTGCTCACCAAATTGTGACCCCGAAGCTACTCTAATGCTAGGTCCCACTAAGGTGTGTGTTTCTGCGCTGGTGGAGGTTATGGTGAGTGCTGTGCTGGGTCTTCAATTAGGATTTCACCAGATTCCTCATGAGGTGTCTTCGGGACTCGAGTTGAGGACCTGGGTTCATGGGCTCCCTCGGCTGTTTCCCAGATGTGCCTGCGAAAGCAAGGAGAGATAATTCGTGCATGGCAATGGCCTGTGAAATGGGACACATCACTCACAGCATTGTTGTCTGATGGATATGGCATTGCTGGATCCTCACTTGGTAGACTACCGTCGACCTCACTGTCAGCACAGGTCTGGTCCAGATCTTTGACGGCCAGCTAGATGGCTCTGTTTTCAAAGTCTGTGAGGACCTTGATTTGAGGCAGTCCTCCACTGGCCTGTGATCTCTCCCTGTTGTTGTGTGCCAGCTTGTCCTGCATGAATAGAGATGGAGAGAATGTAAGCAGGACACCTGCCAGGCCAGATGATAAGTATAAGGACTCGAAACGTTAACTGTGTTCCTCTCCGCAGATGCTTTCAGACCTGCTGAGTTTTTCCAGGTATTTTTATTTTTGTTTCAGATGATAAGTATGTCTGGAAGTGTGGGTGGTAAGTGGTCCCACAGACGGGAAGAGGACAATAAAGGTGTGTGTGAGAGAGTGAATGGTGAGAGAGTCCCTTGAACTGGCAGTGAGTGAGTTCTCTGTGGATGTGTGATGGGCCTGTGAGTGTGTGAGTTGACAGTGATGAGAAGAGTGACTTACCCTGGCAGAACGGAGGAGATCAGTCATCCTTTTTCGGCACTGGGCGGCTGTCCTCTTTTGCAGGGCATTGGCACTGACCACCGCTGTCACCGCCTCCCAAGCCAGAGTGGTGATGTTTCTGCCCCTCCAGGAGCCAGAGCGGAGGTAGAAGACATCATGGTGGGCCTCCATGACATCCAAAAGGCATTCCAGAGATGCATCAATGAATCAGGGAGCTTCATTCTTCTTGCCTTTCGGGGCCATGTCTTCTGTGCAGCAGTCCTGGGCTGGAAGCACTGAGAGGTGTGCATGTGGCTGCCCATCAGAAAAATAGTGTGTTTCCTGGGAATGCATGATTAACGAGGCGGGATTGGGATGATAAGGTGAAAGACCGCCATTACGGCTAACGGGTAAAACTTTCCTCTTCCTGCACACTACTGCGCTTAGTGCAAATCTGGGATGATTCCACCCTATGTCTTGGTCGCATCTGCCATTTACTGTGCAGTGTGGTGTGTTTCAGCACAGTTTGCTTGTTAATTCACATGTACCTCATAATAACCTTGAATATTAGAGTATAAGATAGATATAAAATTGTTTTATCTTTCTGACCTCGTATAGTAACGTTTATTTTTGTTTGTTCAAAACCTGTGAAATCTCACGGCTTTATTCACTGAAGAAGTTTCTTGAATCTCAAACTTTGTCTAATTTAAAGTAAAGGGGTCTGGGTTAGGATCATAACAATTCCCACACAAATACAGTGCATATTAAGTACAGAGAATAGTGCATTGGGATCTTACTGGTTACAAGTGCGCCCCTCTATATTCGGTCTACACTGGCAGGTCCCTGACGACAAATTGCATGTTAGATTAGTAGAACCTCCGATGTCACACTGGCAGCCTGTCAGTAGAATTAGAGGAATGAGTAAGAATTTATCATTTCAAGCAACTTCAAATAGAGCAAATCCAAATTTTAAAAAAAGCAAAACACAGTGGACACTGGAAATCTAAAATAAAAACAGAAAACACTGGAAACATTCAGCAAGTCAGCAGCATCTATAGAGAAAGAAACAGAGTTAATGTTTCAGGCCAATGACCCTTCATCAGAACTGGAAGAGGTTAGAGATTTAACACCACTTAACACAGGTTTTGCTTAAAAACCTGATAATTTTCTAACTCCTTCCAATTCCCCAAACAGCAATGAGAGAATGATCAGATATTCTGCATTTTAGTGATGCTGGTTGAGGGGTAAATGTTGGCTAGGAGAATTCCTTTTCAAAATAGTGTGATTGGATCTATTACATCCATTCAAGATGGTAGATAGAGCTTCAGTTTAATACCTCATCCAAAAGACATCACCCCCAACAGTGCAGAGCTCCCTAAGTATTGCACTGGGAATGTCAGCCTAGACTTTATTCTCAAGTGTCTGGAATGGGACCTGAACCTCCTGCCTCAAAGGAAAAAGTTATTGTAGCTGCCTCCATTGGGGTGAATAGTGAGTATTCCACTACACTCCTGACAAGCTTTGTAGATGAGAGATTGGTCTTGAGAGGGAAACAGAGAGTCCCCAGTTTCTGCCTTGATCTTGTAATTCCAATCTATTGTGTTCAGCAAACATGGAATTGAATACCAGCCTTGTCATTATTTTATGTAATTTTTGGTGCATCTCTTCTTAGCCTGGCCTGGAATCCTATTCTTTTTCATTCAGAGGGTTGTGAACCATTGGCATTGTCTACTCCAGAGAGTTGTGGATGCTCAGTCATTGGGTATATTCAAGGCTGAAATAGCTAGGTATTTGGATATCAAGGGAATCAAGGGATTTGGGGATCGGGTAGAAAGGTGGAGTTGTTGAAGAAGATTGACCATCAACTTATTGAATAGTGGAGCAGGCAAGGGGCCATGTGGCCTACTCTGGTTCCTATTTCTAACATTCTTATGGTGAGTTTCCAGGGGGACTTCTTGGTTGATCTGGATTGTCCAGCAATTTGAGGATGATTATAATCAGGCATCACGTATTATGTCAAAAAATGAAATACTTAGATTTATCCAATTTTTACCATTAACGTTTTGACTCACCTCGACAACCAAAATAGTTCCTCTCTCCTAAGGCATAGTGTCCTTCCTTGCACCAATCACAGAGCTTACCACACACATTAGATTTACAGTTGCATTGGCCATCATCCTAAAACATTAAGGTCACAAATTAAAAGCCAAAACAAAATCTCCCTGTGCAGAGGCTGTTCCTGATCATCCCCTTGCTAATCCTGAGATTTCTGCTGTACGCTCACCTGATTGCATTCTCCAATCCCACTAACTGTACCAATCACACTACAGCGACATTCTGTAAAAGGAAAAGAAAAGAAACTGGTTGAGCTTATTTCAGATCTACATTCACGCCCAGCTTGAAATGACAGCACTATATTGATGAAAAAGAACCTCTTCACAGAATGATAAAAAGGCTATTTGGCCCATTGTGCCTGTGGCAGCTCTTTGAAAGAGCTATCCAATTAATCCCACTCCCCCATAGCCTTGCAATTTTTTTTCCTTTTCAAGAATTAATCCAATTCTCTTCTGAAAGTTACTTCTGAATTTGTTTCCACCAGTCTTTCATGCAGCATGTCAAAATCACTGCCTGAAAGGGAACAGAGACAGAAACCCTCTACTCATTTAAAAAGTGTCCAGATAGCCACCTGAAGTCCTGTAATCTCCAGGGCTACATACCAAGTGCTGGAAAATAGGATTAGGCTGGGTGACTCAATTTTCAGTCGGCGCAGAAATGATTTCTTCTGTACTGTAAATTTGTCTACGTTTTCTATATTTCAGGATTTGAATTTCTCCTTACAAGAGCCAGCACGGACACAATGGGCCAAATGGCCTTTTTCTGTGCTGTAACGATTCTGTGACTGATATGATTCAATAATAACAACTTGCTTTGTAAAGAGCTTATTCTTCATCACACATTTGGTTATTTTGCCAATGGCCTTAATTCCACGCCTTCTGGTTACCGATCTTCCTGCCAGTGGTAACAATTTCTCCTTATTAACTCTATCAAAACCATTCATGTTTGTGAGTATCTCTATTAATCCCCCCTTAATGTTCGCTATTCCAAGGAGTATAACCCCAGTCTCTGAAGTATCTGCACATAATTGAAGTCCCTTATCCCTGATACCATTCAAGCCAATCTCCCACCATGACCTTGACATCCTTTCTGATGTCTGGTGTTCAAAACTGGACACAAAACACCAATGATTTGGTGTCATTGACTGTTTTGCAGACCAGTGCTGAGAGACCAACCATATAACCCAGACTGTTTACAAAAGGGCCACACGGTGGTTTATGGATTTGAGGAGAAAAAAAGTGCCTGGAAAACTGTTTAAAGCTGGTAGGCTGGCTTTTGTTTTGGGGAGAAAACAAGAAGGATCAACTGTTTGGATAAAGAAGACAGCAGCTCCTGAATCTCCAGACCTAGTCCAAAGCAAAGGGTGAATGGAAGTTGCTCCAAAGTTGATCTCCATTCCGAAATCAACTGACTGCAAGTTTTCTGTGAAGCCCACCCTGAAAAGTAATTCAAGTGTGTTCGACTGTTTCACAGACCAGTGCTGAGCACAATGACTTTTACCCTTTTGGTCAGAATTCCGTGTGTGTGTGTGTGTGTGTGTGTGTGTGTGTGTGTGTGTGTGTGTGTGTGTGTGTGTGTGTGTGTGTGTGTGTGTGTGTGTGTGTGTGTGTGTGTGTGTGTGTGTGTGTGTGTGTGTGTGTGTGTGAAGAAGCCAGGCATTAAGTAGTCATTCTGAGATTAGTAGATTAATAGGTAAAGCACATATTTGGTGGTATAGCTAGCTGGAACCTGGAGTATTGGAACTAGAGACAGACAGTGCACTCCTCCCATCTTGGTCGTTATAACTGGTATAAATTTTAAAGACTACATTTCAACTTTTAAATCCAAGTTATCGTAACTGATATTGCTAGACAAATGCTTCACATGTTATACTATCTACAGACTGGTCTTCATGTTAACAAAAAGGCTTTTGAGGCACTGGAGGAGGAGCAAAAGAAAAAGATTTAGAACCATGAATCCTGAACTAAGAGGTTACAACTATCTAGAAGGACAAGGGCAGTAGACACATGGGAACACTACCACCTGCAAGTTCCCTCCAAGACACACACACCATCCTGACTTGGAAATATATTGCCATTCCTTCATTGTTGCTGGGTCAAAATCCTGGAACTCCCTTCCTAACAGCACTGTGGGTGTACCTACACCATGGGCTGCAGCAGCTCAAGAAAGCAGCTCACCACCACCTTCTCAAGGGCAATAAATGCTGGCCTAGACAGTGATGCCCACATCCCATGACTGAATTAAAAAAAGCTGTCAGGCTGATCAGGTTAGTGCTCCTTCCTCTAGAAAAGAGATGGCTGAGTGGGTGACCTGATAGAGATCTTTAAAATTATGCAAGGGTTTGATAGGGTAGAAGTAAAGAAAATTTTCCTGCTTGCGAGGAATCCAAAACTAGGGGTCATGAACATAAGATAATCTCTAACCAATGAGGAGCTCAGGAGAAAGTTCTTTACCCAGAAGACGTTAAGGATGTGGAACTCACTATCACACTTAGTAGTTTGAGGCAAGTAGTGCAGATGCATTTAAGGAGAGGCTAGAGAAGCACATGATGGAGAAAGAATTGAAGGTTATATTGAAAGGCTTAGTTGAAATAGGCTGGGAAGAGGTTCGTATGGAGCATAAACAGCAGGATGACCAGTTTGGCTGAATGACCTGAGTCTGTGCCGTAAATTCGATGTAATTCTTTAGTACATATAAACACACTGACAGATGAATTAGGGGCAGGAGTAGGCCACTTGGCTCCTCGAGCCTGTTCTACCATTCAATAAGATTATGGCCAATCTGGTTGTAATATCAAGTCCATGTTCCCAACCACCCCACCCTGATAACCTTTCACCCCCTTGCATATCGAGAATCTATCTACCTCTACCTTAAAACTATTCAAAGACTGCTTTCACAGCCTTTTGAGGAAGAGAGTTCCATAGACTCATGACTTTCTGAGAGAAAAAAATTTTCCTCATCTCCGTTTTAAATGTGCTTCTCCTTATTTTTAAACAGTGGCCCCAAGTTCTAGATAAAAACAAAAAACTGCGGATGCTGGAAATCCAAAACAAAAACAGAATTACCTGGAATGGTTCTGTCGAAGGGTCATGAGGATTCGAAATGTCAACTCTTTTCTTCTCCGCCGATGCTGCCAGACCTGCTGAGTTTTTCCAGGTAATTCTGTTTTTGCCCCAAGTTCTAGATTCTCCAACAAGAGGAAACATCCTTTCCACATCCATCCTGCCAAGAGCCTTCAGGATCTTATATGTTTAAATCAAGTTGCCTCTCACTCTTCTAAACTCCAGCAGACACAAGCCTAGCCTGTCCAACCTTTCCTCATAAGACAACCCGCCCAATTCAGGTATTAGTCTGGTAAACCTTCTTCAAACAGCTTCCAACACTTTTACATCCTTCTTTAAATAAGAAGGCCGATACTGTACACAGTACTCCAGATGTAGTCTCACTCATGCCCTGTATAAACGAAGCATAAACTCTCTACCATAAGACCATAAGACATAGGAGCAGAAACTAGGCTAATCGGCCCATCAAGTCTGCTCCGCCATTTACTCATGGTTGATAAGTTTCTCAACCCCATTCTCCCGCCTTCTCCCCGTAACCTTTGAACCCCTTACCAATCAAGAACCTATCTATCTCGGTCTTAAATACACTCAATGACCTGGCCTCCACAGCCTTCTGTGGCAATGAATTCCATAGATTCACCACTCTCTGGCTTAAGAAGTTTCTCCTCATCTCTGTTCTAAAAGGTCTTCCCTTTACTCTGAGGCTGTGCCCTCGGGTCCTAGTCTCTCCTACAAATGGAAACATCTTCCCCACGTCCACTCTATCCAGGCCTTTCAGTATTCTGTAAGTTTCAATCAGATTCCCCCTCATCCTTCTAAACTCCATCGAGTATAGACCCAGAGTCCTCAAACGTTCCTCATATGTTAAGCCTTTCATTCCTGGGATCATTCTCGTGAACCTCCTCTGGACCCTCTCCAGGGCCAGCAATCTTCCTGAGATACGGGGCCTAAAATTGCTCACAATATTCTAAATGTGGTCTGACCAGAGCCTTATAAAGCCTCTGCAGCACATCCCTGCTTTCATATTCTAGTCCTATCGAAATAAATGCCAACATTGCATTTGCCTTCCTAACTACCAACTCAACCTGCAAGGTAATTTAAGAGAATCCTGGACTAGGACTCCCAAGTCCCTTTGCACTCCAGATTTCTGAATTCTCTCCCCATTTAGTAAAAAGTCTATGCCTCTATTCTTCCTACCAAAGTTCATGACCTCACACTTCCCCACGTTGTATTCCATCTACCACTTCTTTGCCTATTCTCCTAATCTGTTCAAATCCTTCTGCAGCCTCCCCGCCTCCTCAATACTACCTGTCCCTCCACCTATCTTTGTATCATCTGCAAACTTAGCCAGGATGCCATCAGTTCCTTCATCTAGATCATTAATGTATAAAGTGAAAAGTTGTGGTTCCAACACTGACCCCTGCGGAACTCCACCAGTCACCAGCCGCCATCCTGAGAAGGTCCCCCTTATCCCCACTCTCTGCCTCCTGCCAGAAGCCAATCTTCTATCCATGCTAGTACCTTGCCTCTGACACCATGAGCTCTTATCTTACTGAGCAGCCTTCTGTGCGGCACCTTGTCAAAGGCCTTCTGGAAGTCCAAGTAGATAACATCCATTGGCTCTCCTTTGTCTAACCTACTCGTTGCCTACTCAAAGAATTCTAACAGCTTTGTCAGGCATGACCTCTCCTTGATGAAACCATGCTGACTTTGCCCTATTTTACCATGCACTTGCAAGTATTCTGAAATCTCATCTTTAATAATGGACTCTAAAATCTTACCAACGACCAAGGTCAGGCTAATCGGCCTGTAATTTCCTGTCTTTTGCCTCATTCCTTTCTTAACCAGGGGGGTTACATTAGCGATTTTCCAGTCCTCTGGGACCCTCCCTGACTCCAGTGATTCCTGAAAGATCACCACTAACGCCTCCACTATCTCTTCAGCTATCTCCTTCAGAACTCTGGGGTGTAATCCATCTGGTCCAGGTGATTTATCCACCTTCAGACCTTTCCGTTTTCCTAGCACCTTCTCCTTGGTAATGGCCATCATACTCACCTCTGCCCCCTGACTCTCTTGAACTTTGGGGATGTCACTCATGTCTTCCACTGTGAACTACTTTTGTATTCAATTTCCCTCATAATAAACAATGATATCCTATTAGCTTTCCTAATTACCTGCTGTACCTGCAAACTAACCTTTTATGATTCTTGCAATAGGGCACACAGATCCTTCTGCATGTATTCCCCAATTTCCATTCTAATGGAACCTTCTCTGAAATTAGAGAATTTTGGAAAATAAAACCAACGTGTTAATTATCTCACTAGCCACTTCTTTTAAGACCCTAGGATGAAGTCCATCAGGACCCAAGGATTTGTCAGCCGGCAGCTCCAACAATTTGTTCAATACCACTTCCCTGGTGATTGTAAATTTCCCGAGATCCTCACTCCCTTCCATTTCCTGATTTACAGATATTTCTGAGATGTTACTTGTATCCTCTATAGTGAAGGCCAATGAAAAATATCTGTTCAATTCATCTGCCATCTCTTTATTTTCCATTATTAATTCCCCAGATTCACTTTCTGTAGGACCAATGCTCACTTTGTTAACTTTTCTTTTTAAATATCTATAGAAATTCTTACTACCTGTCTTTTTATTTCCAGTTAGCTTTCTCTCATACTCTAATTTTTCCCTCCTTATTAACATTTTTGTCATTCTGGGCTGTTCTTTATAATCTGTCCAATCTTCCGACTAGTCATCCATCTTTGCACAATTATATGCTTTATATTCAAGTTTGGTACTATCTGTAACTTTTTTAGTTAACCACAGACAGTGTGTCCTCCCCTTGGAATTTTTATTTCTCATTGAAATATACCTATACTGTGTATTCTGAAATATCGCCTTAAACTGCTTCTCTAATAACCTATCCCTTAACCTAGTTTGCCAGTTCACTTTAGCTAGCTCTACTTTCATGCCCCACAATTGCCCTTATTTAAGTTTAAAATACAAGTCTTAGAGTCACTCTTCTCTCCCTCAAATTGAATGTATAAATTCAATCATCTTATGATCACTGCCAACTAGGGTTGCCTTCACTATGAGGTCATTAATTAATCCTATCTTGTTGTACAGTACCAGGGGTAGCATTCCGCCCCCTGCCCATTGGGGGTGTTGTGAGGGAGCAGGCGCAAGCGGATGGGTTCCCGATCAGTGGCCCCGGTTGGGGGCGCAGCGCCATTTTACATGGGCAGGCCAATTAAGGTGTGACGTCCGCCTGGAAGCACTATGCGCTCCCTGTGCGGGTGGGGGGGGGGTGGTGGGATTTCCTAAGCCAGGAGTGCGGAGCACACAGATCTCCCTGAGGCAAAGTGCTGCATCAGGGATATTGACTCAAAATTCAAACTTTCATTAAAGGCAGGAAAAAAATACTCTTGACATGTCCCCTCATGTAACACTGTCACATGAGCTGGGACATGTCAATTTCTTTTATTTAGACATTTTATACAAATTTTAATACCCTCATGAAACCTCATCCTGCTTGTGGATGAGGTTTCATGTTTTTCTGAAGGTCGCCTGGGCTCTTCGCTTGCCCGCCAATCTTAAGGTTGGATTGGCAGGTCCATTAATCATTTAAATTACTTTTTTAATGGCCTTAATAGGCCTTTGACAATTCGGCAGGTGCGCAGCTGAATCGGCTGCACGCCCACCAAACTGAAAATCTAAATGACGTGGGGTGACGTTGGGACGCATGCCTGACATCACCTCGCATCATTTTACGTGTCCGCAAGCAGGCCCCGCCCCCCACTCACCAACCAGAAGATGCAGCCCCAGGTCTAGTATAGGCTGCTCTCTGATTGGCTTCAGAAGGTGCTGTTCTAAGAAACTATCCCGAAAACATTCTGTGTCTGACAAGCTCCCATTATTTCCTCCTGATACCCCGTCCGACCATATGGTTACTCATAGGGGGCTTGTACACCACTCCCACCACTGACTTCTTGGCTCTATTGTTTCTCATTTCTATCCAAACTGCCTCTACATCCTGTTTTCCTGAACTTAGGTCATCACTCTCTAATGTGCTAATAATATCAATAATTAATAGAGCAAACCCTCCACATTTTCCTAGCTTCCTGTCCTACCTAAACGTCCCATACCCTTCGATATTCAGGTCCCAACCTATGTCATCCTGCAACCTCTGTAATGGCTATCAGTGCAGACTATTTATTTCTATATGTGCTCTCAGTTCATCTGTTTTGTTTCGAATGCTACATGCATGCAGATACGAAGCCTTTAGTTTTGTCCTTTTATTATTTTTCTAACCTCTAGCCTTATCTTCTGATTTCCTCTGAGAATTGTACTCTCTGTCACTTCCTGTCATGGTCTGATTATCATTTTCCATATTAATACCTTTCTCTCTTACCTTGTCTCTACTCTTTGATTTACCAAATTTGATCCCTTATCCCCACTATTCAGTTTAAAACCTTCTCTACTTCCATAGTTATGCGGCTGGCTAGAAAACTGGTCCCAGCATGGTTCAGATGAAGACATACCGAATGGTACAACTCTCACTTTCCCTCGTACTGGTGCCAGTGCCCCATGAACCAGAACCCACTCCTCCCCCACCAATATTTGAGCCATGTATCCATCTCTCTCATTTTATTTTCCCTATACCAATTTGCACATGGCTCAGGTAATAATCCAGAGATTATTACCTTTGAGGTTCTGTTTTTTTAACTTAGGGCAGAATTTTACACCTTGCGGATGGGTAAGCATGGGGTGAGCGTCCTGACATCACCCTGCACTTGCACTAAGCCCATTAACAGTGCAATTGTCTCCGATTTTTCATGGCCTGTCCAACCTACTGGCAAATTGGCTAGACGGACGTTGCATTTTTCATCAAACCTCATCCAAGTGTGGATGAGGTTTCCGTTATTAAATAAAATTAAAATAAAACTCTGTGGACAGCAATTTTCTCATCTGGTTCAGGTGCCTGATTGTGATGCTTGGACATTTTTTCTCTGATTTTTAAAACTTTATTTCATGGTTTTCGAGTCTGCAGCTCCCTGAGGCAGGAAGATTTTTTTCAGTGCTCAGCCACACCTGCGTTGACATCATTGCCCGCCCTCCTCCTGCCCCACCCCGGCAGTGCTGAGCTCTTCAGCCAGCGTGAAATCGCGGTTGGGGGGGCGATCGCAGTTGGTGGTCCGTTTCCCAGCTGATCCCAGGCCCGCCAATTGTGCCTGCCCAACGAGCTGAACATTCAGGCCTTAGTGCCTAGTTAATCTGTGGCACTATTTTTAGCAGTTATTTGTAGCTGAGTTTGAAAATAATAAGTTTTTTTAGGTTTGTTGAAAGTGTCAATGAGCATTATTCCACAGCAATCAAGTTAAAACTATTGATATCAATTCATAAATATTGAATTATATCAGACATATTTATTGCTAAATATCTCACACATGCAGAGCTCATGAACAGGTACAATGAACAGGTCCACCGCATGGTCCAGCCGTTTTAACCTAGGTAAGAAACACATTGATTACTTACCAATGCAACCATCAGGATTTTGCTCAGCTAGGTTCCAGTAGAGTGACTTACATTGGTCACATTTAGACCCCTCGACATTTGCCAGGCACGGACAGGAACCCTGCTGAACAGGAAATTTACAGGAGACTTATGAGAGTTAAAACATTGTTCATAAGCCAGCTTGTTGTCAGTTCAGTAGCACATTAAAATAATGGACACAGACCTTTTCACAATTTTGCCCGCTATTAGTTACTTATACTTTCCTAAGCTGGGGCTATGCCCTAATCTACATTTATTTTAATAAATATACTGCACATTCGCTTCTCATAAGTTTGAATTTACAAGTTTAAAATCTGTGTATAAAGCAGGGGTTGCCAACTCTGGTTGGACATATTGCTTGAGATTTCAGCACGTGACCTCCTGCCTTGATCCTGCTATTGGTCTCCTGACTTGTCCACAGTTGCAGTTCCTCACCTTCCTATGGCCAAGTGGCAGTCATTACTCAATTGGATGATTCTAGACAGCCAGTCAAACAACAGTTCTTCCCATGCCAATATTTTTTTTATAAATTATTAATTAAAATATGTTCAAAGAAATGTATTTGATAAATGGACAACTTTATACATTTTTTTTTCATTTCACTGACTATTTTTTTCTCGCAGCAAGGTCCTGGAGATTAGTCAGAACTTCCTAGAGACTCCAGGGCAATCCTGGAGGGTTGGCAACCCAGAACATGAACAATGTGCCAGGTGTTTCCCTGTGTAAGTACGGTCAGCCACTTGGAGTTGGCCTGCAAAATCTTTGCTATTTTTACAAGTCATTGCACAGCATTCATAAATTAATACACAGTAAGTATTTCATTAAATACACCTGGTACCAGATTTTAACAGAGGAGGTGGGAATAGGGAGGTGGGTTTGTATCCGGGTCGGAAACCCAGCCCGACTTGGACGTGAACCAGGAGGTCCTTACTATTTTGGCAGAGGCGAGGGGTTAATTGGACAGCTGGCCAATAAGTGGCCGTAGGGGTGGAAATAGAGGCAAATCTCCTTCATAGGAACACAGAACTTAGAGCAGGAGTAGGCCATTTGGCCTTTTGCGCCTGCTCCACCATTCAATATGATCATGGCTGATCTGGTTGTAGTCTCAGCTCCACCTTCCTGTCTGCCTCCAATAATCCTTGATTCCTTAATCTTTCCAAAATCTATCTAACTCAGTCTTGAATAAATTCAAAGATCCAGCCTCCACTACTTTCTGGGGAAGAGAATTCCACATACTAACACCCCTCTGAGAGAACAAATTCTCCTCATCTCAGTCTTAAAAGGAAGACCTCTTATTTTTAAACTGTGTCCCCTACAAGAGGAAACATCATCTGGGTATCCACCCTGTCAAGTTCCACCAAGATCTTATATATTTCAACATGATGAACACGATGTGCTCTTATCTTGTAAAGTAAGCTCTCGCTCTTCTAAACTCCAAGGCATATAGGACCAACCTGATCAACCTTTCTTCACAGGATAAATGCTTCATCTCAGAAATGAGTCAAGTGAACCTTCTCTGAACTGATTCTAGTGCAATTATACCCTTATTCAGATAAGGAGGCCAAAACTGTACACAGTACTCCAGATGTGGTCTCACCAAGGTCCTGTACAGCTGCATTAAAATATCCCCACTTTTATATGCTATTCCCCTTGCAATAAATGCCAACATTCTATTTGCCTTCTTAATCACTTTCTGTGCCTGTATGCTAATTTTTTGTGATTCATATACCAGGACACCTAGATCCCTCTGTATCACCGAGTTCTGCAATCTCTCTCCATTCTAATAGTATACTGCTTTACTATTCTTCCTGCCAAAGTGAAGACATTGACATTTACCCACGTTATTATATTCCATCTGTCAAGTTTTGCCCACTCACTTAACCTGTCTATATCCCTTTGCAGATTCTCTACCTCCTCTTCACAACTTGCTTTCCTACCTACCTTGGTGTCATCGGCAAATTTAGTGACCATACATTCAGTCCTTTCATCCAAGTCATTGATATTGATTGTAAATAGTTAAGGCACTGTTCTTTGTGGTCACTCCACTAGTTACAACTTGGGCTAATCTGAAAAAGACTCAGTTATCCCTACCGTTTGCTTCCTGTTAGCTAACCAGTCCTTAATCCATGTTAATATTTTACCCCCTACACCATGTGCTCTTATCTTGTATAGTAATCTTTGTTATGGTACCTTATCAAATGTCTTTTGGAAATCTAGGTACACCACATCTACCGGTTCCCCTTTATATACTTGAAATGTTACTTTGTCAAAAAGCTCTAATAGATTAGTTAAACACAATTTCCGTTTCACAAAGCCATGTCGGGTCTGCCTGATCACATCGTGAATTTCTAAGTATCCTGCTATAACCTCCTTAATAATGGATTCTAGCACTTTCTCTGTGACAGGTGTCAGGCTAACTGGCCTATAGTTTCCTATTTTCTGTCTCACTCGTTTCTTGAACTATTTTCCAATCCAATGGGACCATTGCAGAAGCTAAGGAATTTTGGAAGATTATAACCAATGCATCTAATATCAGTGCAGCCACTTCTTTTAAGACTCTAGGACGCAGGCCATCCGGTCCTGAGGGCTTGTCAGCCTTTAGATCTAATAGTTTTGCTGGCACCTTTTCCCTGGTGATCATGATTGTTTTAACTTCATCCCTCGTCCTATCACTTGTTGATTGTCAACTTTGGGAAGTTTTCCAAGTCTTCTAATGTGAAGACAGACACAAAAATACGTGTTCACCAACACCGCCATTTCTTTGGTTTTCATTTCCAATACCCCAGACTCACTGGGTGAGATTTTCCGTGCCCACTGGCATCAGGCGTGTAAGCGGACAAATGGCAAGAAATCAGTTTCACAACATAATGAAACCAGTTTGCAATCGTCTACTCTGCCCATCAATGGTGGGCTGCATTTTTTTTTACGTTGAATGTCAGAAACCTCATTGTAATACATTGCCAGAGTCATCCCCCCAACACTGGATCATCTGAGCATGTCTGTGTGCAAACTTTCACAACTGTACATAAGCAACTTGCACCTGGCAAGCTGCACTTTGCTCAGGACTTCGAAGTTTGTTTGCCTACCTTGCTTCGGACACCACTCAAAGCCATCAGCACCAGGCTTCGCAGACAGCACCACATCACTTTTAGGGGGCTCACGGGCAGGTCTCTGCCCACCAGATCAGCCACAAAGCTTTTCAATGGCTGCAGGGCTAGGACTTGCTTGGGGAAGTGGGGATAGTGGCCTCAGGCAAGGGAAGAGACTGCAAGGCAAAGGCTGTACTGGGGAAGGGAGGTATCCCAGGGCATGCGTCGGGGCACAAGTTGATCTCTGCAAGTGGCCTCAAGATGGTGACAGCTGAGGAGGCAGTCTCCAGGGGAGATGAGGCCAGTTGGAGATGTGAGGGTGTGTGTGAGAAATTGAGTGGTGATGTCCCTTGAGCTGGCAGTGAGTGAGATGCCAGTGAATGTGTGATGAGCTTGAGTATGTGAGTTTAGAGTGATGAGATGGTTGCCTTACCCTGGCTGTGTGGACGAGATCATTCATCCTCTTTCTGCATTGGATGGCCAACCTTTTCTGTGCAGCATTGGCACTGATCACCACTGCCATCACCTACCAAGCCGGAGTAGTAATGTTGCCGCCCTTCCTACAGCCAGAGCGGTGGTAGACGACATCACAGCCGGCCTCCACGGCATCCAATAGCCGTACAAGGGGCATGTCACTAAACCAGAGGATTGCAGTCTTCTTGCCTTTCGGAGCCATGTCTTCTTTACCTGTCCTGGGCTGTAAGCACTGAGAGGTGTGTGCACGGCTGCACTTTAAATGTGGCACCCGGCGTGAGAAAGTGGCAAGGACCCCGCTCGCCATCAAAACGGCGTGTTTCCTGGGATTGCATGATTAATGAGGTGGGATTGGGATGATACAGCGTGAAAAGCTGCCATTGCGGCCAGTGAGTAAAATGTCCTACTGTACTTAGTACAAATCTAGGACGGTTCCGCCTACTCTCTAGAGCAACAACACTGGTTTTAGTTACTATTTTCCTCTTCAAATACTTGTAGAAACTTTTACTAACTCTTTTTATATTACTAGCTAGCTTTCTCTCATACTCTGCTCTCTGCCTCTTTAATATCTTTTTAGCCATTCTTTGCTGGTCCTTAAACTCTGTTCAATCCTCTGAGTGACCACTAATCTTTGCAGATTTGTACAGTGTTTCTTTCAATTTAATATGATTCTTTAACTTCCACACAGATGGTGCATCCTTCGCAAAGAGCATTTTTTAATCACTGCGATAAATACTTGCTGAGCGCTATTAATATCTCTTTAAAAGTCAGCCAGTGCAATTCTACTGTGCTACATTTTAACTGAGTTTCCCATTTCACCGTAGATAGCTCTGCCATCATACCTCAGAGTTACCCTTATTTAGGTTTAAACCACTAGTCATGGACCCACACTTCTCGCTTTCAAACTGAATGTGAAATTCTATCATATTATGATCACTGTCACTTACAGACTCCTTTACCAAGAGTTATTAATTAATCCTGACTTATTGCACATTATCAGGTCAAGGACAGGATGCTCCCTGCTTGGCTCTAGAACATTATTGCACAATACCAAGTCTAGGACAGCATGCTCCCTGCTTGGCTCTAGAACATATTGGTTGAAGAAATTGTCCCAAAAACATTCAGTGATTTCCAGATTTAAATGTGCAAAGACAGCCATTGCTGTGGCTGCCATTTCAAGACTTCTGAAATGGCTTACAACTTATGCCATGATGTTTCAGGAGAGCTAGAGCCAAGGCAGGGTGCCCCTTGACCTCGACCTGGAGACCATGGCTGAGGTCATTAGTGAGAGGAGGGTGGAAGGAGGATGTCACCTGCCTAGACCAAGAGGGCCTGAAATAGTGAGCAACGGAAGAGTCACACAGAGGACATTGGTGCAGTGTAGCAAAAGGTTCAATGGCCTCATATGCTCTGGCAAGGCAAGTGCAATTTCCAATCATTAGGACAACTCTTGGGTATAGACCCTACACCACTCACAGCAGCTGAGAAGCCACAGGACTCATGCTGCTCCTCAACATTGGAGGAGTGTTTGCCCAGGACACTCACTTACCCCTCGGAGCCATAATCTTCTGAGGACATGCCAATATTGAAACATGATGCTTCTAAGGATGTTTTTTTTAAATTATTTTCATGGGATGTGGGCATCACTGGCTAGGCCAGCATTTGTTGCCCATCCCTAATTTCCCTTGAACTGAATGGCTTGCTAGGCAATTTCAGAGTCAGTTAAGAGTCAACCACATTGCTGTACGATTGGAGTCACATGTAGGATGTACCATTTTGGAGGGAGGTGATGGCGCAGTGGTATTGTCGCTGAACTAGTAATCCAGAGACCCAGGGTGTTGCTCTGGGGACCTGGATTCAAATCCTGCCCCGGTGGAATGCTGCCATGGTGGAATTTGAATTCAATAAAAATCTGGAATTAAAAGTCTAATGATGACCATGAAACCATTGTTGATTGTTGTAGGGAAGGAAAGCTGCTATCCTTACCTGGTCTGGCTCACATGTGACTCCAAACCCACATGTGGTTGGCTCTTAAATGCCCTCTGATCAAGGGAATTAGGGATGGGCAATAAAGGCAATTAAGGATGGGCAATAAAGGCTGGTCTAGCCAGCGACACCCACATCCCATAAATGATTTTTTTTAAGAAGTAAGGATGGCAGATTTCCTTCCCTAAAGGACATTAGTGAACCAGATGGGCTTTTATGACAATCGACAACAGTTTCAAGGTCATTATTAGACTTTTTAATTACAGATTTTAAAAAAAATCTGTCATGGTGGGATTGTGAACCTGGGTCCTCAGAGCATTATCCTGGGTTTCTGGATTATCAGTCCAGTGACAATACCACTACATCACAACCTCCCCTTGCAAAACTGCCAATGTAACACCCTTTTTCAAAAAGGAAGGGAGACAAATAACAGGTAACTACAGGCCAGTTAGCTTAACATTCATCATTGGGAAAATGTTGGAGTCTATTGTAAAGGATGTAATAGCAGAGCATTTAGAAATGCATAATCTAATCAAGCAGAGTTAGCATGGCTTCATGGATGGGAAATCATGCCTGAAAAATTTATTAGAATTCTTTGAGGAAGTATCAAGCAGGATAGATAAAGGGGAACTGGTAGATGTAATATATTTGGATTTCCAAAAGGCAATTGATAAGGTATCACACATAAGGCTGCTTAATAAGATAGGAGCCCATGATATTGGGGATAGTATATTATTATGAATAGAGGACTGGCTAACTAATAGATGATAGAGAGTTGGGATACGGGAAGCATTTTCAACTTGGTAACCTATGACTAATGGAGTGCCACAGGGATCAGTGCTGGGGCCACAATTATTTACATTATATATTAATTACTTGGATGAGGGAAACAAATGTACTATTGCCACGTTTGCGGATGACACAAAAATAGGTGGGAAGGCAAGTGGTGAGGATGACACAAAGAGTCTACAGAGGGATACAGACAGTTAAGTGAGTGGGAAAAATGTAGCAGATTGAATATAATGTGGGAAAGTGTGAGGTTATGCACTCTGGAAGGAATAATAGAAGAGCTGAATATTATTTAAATGGAGAAAGACTAAAGAAAGCTGCAGCACAGAGGGATTTGGGGGTCCTTGTGTATGAATCACAAAAAGCTAGCATATAAGTTCAGCAGGTAACAGGGAAGGCAAATTGAATGTTGGCCTTTAGGGGGCTTGACAGGGTAGATGATGAGAGGTTGTTTCCCCTTGTGGGAAAGTCTAGGACCAGAAGACATAATCTCAGAGTGAGGGGTTGCCCATTTAAAACAGAGATGAGGAGGAATTTCTTCTCTCAAAGGTTAGTGAACCTGTGGAATTCTTTACCACAGAGGGCTGCAGAGGCTGGGTTGTTAAGTATATTCAAGGCTGAGGTAGACAGATTTTTAATCCGTAAGGGAATCAAGGGTTATGGGGAAAAGGCAGGAAAGTGTAGTTAAGGATTATCAGATCAGCCAAAATCTCATTAAATGGTGAAGCAGATACGATGGGCCGAATGGCCTACTTCTGCTCTTATGTCTTATGGTCTTATATTGGAGAATGCAGCATCAAATCTTACTAGTACACCGTCCATGAGGGCAGACACATTCACCTTGGCGGGTCCTTGCATGCAGATACGGGGGCACTGGATGAGATGCAGAGCACTCATGTGTGGGAGGAGGCATCAGAGGCAGATACATCTTCAAACAGTAGCCCCCCCCCCACCCCCGCACCCTTCTTGGCGCTCAGTTGGAGTCCTGACAGCCTTGCCCTTCACTCCAATGCCCACGCGATGACCCCCCTGAACTGGCAAAGTTCTTAATGTCAACCTATGATGACAATTTTTCCTTCAAAGAGGGAAGCCCTTTCAGCTCTTATCAGCCTTTAGGCTTTTATCCTCAGAAACTTCTCTTGCCTGACTAACTCATGCCTGATTTGACCCATGTCTGCTTTTAGCCAGTCTGAGACAGGCCAGTACTGAAAGTTGCCTGGAAGAACTGAGAGTCAGCTCTGAAGAAGAGTCATACGAACTCGAAACGTTAACTCTGTCTTTCTTTCCACAGATGATGTCAGACCTGCTGAGATTTTCCAGCATTTTTGTTTTTGTTTCAGTACTGAGAGCTTGCTGCCTCCACAAAATTTCGAGGCAGGTAAAAAGAGGGGATTTTTGACCTCAGCTGGCCTTACCCATGAATGCAGGCAAGTTCTCAGATTTACCCTCCCCTGTGCTCATGAAAATCTACAATGGTGATGTCAGTGCCATTTTTTTCGATCGCCCTCCTCCATTCAGACCTGATAGCAGCAGCGAAATTCTGGCCCCTGGACTGTGCCAGTGAGTCTTGCAGCCGCAAATAGAATTTGAAACTCACACGCATTTGTGAGAACAATATTCGGACTTTTCCCTCTATGTACAAGTTTGCTGGTGCTTATCTAAACTGCACTTGAAAACACATTTGCTTAAGTCATTACTCGTTTGATCTGGTGCAGTTGGATCTGAGCTACTGCAGAAACCAGAGATGTGAAGCAGTAATCATTGGCAACGGTCCATTAACTCCCAGAATGGGGCCGATCTCTGCAGCAATCCAACTAATATCAGTGCCAGAAATACATTCCAGTCCCATGTATTTTAACTACAAAAACACAAATACTTACAAAACGAGGTGAAGGAACATGACTTGCTGTACCAGCTGAATGGCAGTCAGTAACTGAAAAGAATACCACAAATTAGGAACAGAAATATTCAATAATATGAAATACCTCATAACAAATGCTAAATAACACACACTATCTCTTACTCTGTGCACACACTGACATCCAGCTTGGTTTTGTAATAATGATTACATTTTTGATACAACAGTAGAATGATAGAATCATATGGGACGGAACTAGGCCATTCAGCCCATCAACCTATTCTGTCATTCAATTAGGTCCTGGTTGATCTGTAAGTCAAATCCAATTGCCTAGCTTGGTTTTGTGACACTTAATTCACTGACCCAACAAAAATCTATTAATCTCAGTTTTGACATTCACAATTGATCCCCCAGCCTCAACAGCTTTTTGGGGAGTTCCAGATTTCTATTACCCTTTGTACAAACAAGTGCTTCCTGACATTACTCCCTGAACAGCTTAGCCCTATCTTTAAGACTATTCCCCTTGTTCCAGACTCTCCCCATCAGAGGAAATAATTTCTCTCTACCTATTAACTTCTTCAATCATCTTAAACTATTCAATTAGATCACCGCTTAATTTTCATACTATCTGAACATGTGGCAGAAACAGATTCAACGGGAACATTCAAAAGGGAATTGGGTAAATATTTGTGAGAAAACGCCAATGCCTTAAAAACAAGTTGTATTTATATATTTCCTTTAACATTGTAAAATATCAGAACACACTTCACAGGAGCATTATAACACAAAATTTGACATCAAAACACCCCACATAAGGAGATATTAGGGCAGGTGACCAAAAGCTTGGTCAAAGGCGCAGATTTTAAGGAGTGTCTCAAAGGAGGAGAGAGAGGAGGAGAGGTGGAGAGGTTTAGGGAGGGAATTCCAGAGCTTAGGACCTCAGGCAGCTTAAGGCATGGGCACCAATGGTGGACCAATTAAAATTTGGGGATTTTAAAACAAACCCCAGCAGCTGGTGTGATAGTGGTACATATACAGTTAATATTTTGTCAGTAAATTGCTTTTAATTCAAAAAGGGAGGAAGATAAAAATATTGGTAACTATAGCCAGGTAGCTTAACATCTGTCATTGGGAAAATGTTAAAGTCTATTCACACAGAATCACAGTGCAGAAGAGGCCCTTCGGCCCATCGAGTCTGCACCGACACGTGAGAAACACCTGACCTACCTACTTAATCCCATTTACCAGCACTTGGCACGTAGCCTTGGATGTTATGGTGTGCCAAGTGCTCATCCAGGTACTTTTTAAAGGATGTGAGGAAACCCGCCTCCACCACCCTCCCAGGCAGCGCATTCCAGACCATCACGACCCTCTGGTTAAAAAAGTTTTTCCTTACATCCACCCTAAACCTCTTGCCCCACACCTTGAACTTATGTCCCCTCGTGACTGACCCTTCAACTAAGGGGAACAGCTGCTCCCGATCCACCCTGTCTATGCCCCTCATAATCTTGTACACCTCGATCAGGTCGCCCCTCAGTCTTCTCTGCTCCAACGAAAACAACCCAAGTCTATCCAACCTCTCTTCATAACTTAAATGTTTCATCCCAGGCAACATCCTGGTGAATCTCCTCTGCACCCCCTCCAGTGCAATCACAACCTTCCTATAATGTGGCGACCAGAACTGCACACAGTACTCCAGCTGTGGCTTCACCAAAGTTCCATACAACTCCAACATGATCTCCCTACTTTGTAATCTATGCCTCGATTGAGAAAGGCAAGTGTCCCATATGCTTTTTTTACCACCCCACTAACGTGCCCGTCTGCCTTCAGAGATCTATGGATATACACACCAATGTCCCTTTGTTCCTCACAACTTCCTAGTGCCATGCCGTTCATTGAATACTTCCCTGTCAAATTACTCCTTCCAAAGTGTATCACCTCACAAAGGATATTATAAAGGATGTAATAGCAGAGCATTTAGAAATGCACAATATAATCAAGCAGAGTCAGCATGGCTTCATGTAGGGGAAATCATGCCTGAAAAATTTATTAGAATTCTTTGAGGAAGTAACAAGCAGGATAGATAAAGGGGAACTGGTAGATGATATATATTTGGATTTCCAAAAGGCGTTTGATAAGGTACTGCACAAAAGGCTACTTAATAAGATAAAACCCATGGTATTGGAGGTAGTATATTAGCATGGTTAGATGATTGGCTAACTAATAGAAGACAAAGAGTTGGGATAAAGGGGGCATTATAAGGATGGCAACCTGTCACTAGTAGAGTGCCACAAGGATCAGTGCTGGGGCCTCAATTATTTACAATATATATTAATGACTTGGATGTGGGAAATGAATGTACTGTCACCAAGTTTGTGGATGACAAAAATAAGTGGGAAGGCAAGTGGTGAGGATGACACAAAAAGTCTAAAGAGGGACATAGACAGGTTAAGTGTGTGGGCAAAAACTTGGCAGATGGAATATAATGTGGGAAAATGTGAGGTTATGCACTTTGTCAGGAAGAGTAGAAGAGCTGAATATTATTTAAATGGAGAAAGACTGAAGAACGCTGCAGCACAGAGGGATTTGGGGGTCCTTGTGCATGAAACACAAAATGCTAGCATACAAGTTCAGCAGGTAATAGGGAAGACAAATGGAATGTTGACATTAATTTCAAAGGGAATGGAATATAAAAATAGGGAAGTCTTGACAAAACTATACAAGGCACTAGTTAGACTACACCTAGAATACTGTGAACAAGTTTGGTCCCTTTATCTAAGGAAAGCTATACTGGCATTAAAGGCAGTCCAGAGAAGGTTCACTCAGTTGATCCCGGGGTATGGAGGGATTTTCTTATGAGAGGTTGAGTAGGTTTGGCCTGTACTCATTGGAGTTTAAAAGAATGAAAGGCGACCTTATTGAAACATATAAGGTTCTTCGGGGGCTTGGCAGGGTAGATGCTGAGAGGTTATTTCCCTTTCTGAGAGAGTACAGGACCAGAAGACATAATCTCAGAGTAAGGAGGTGCCCATTTAAAACAGAGATGAGGAGGAATTTCTTCTCTCAGAGGGTAGTGAACCTGTGGAATTCTTTACCGCAGAGGACTGTAGAGGCTGGGTCGTTAAGTATATTCAAGGCTGAGGTAGACAGATTTTTAATCAGCAAGGGAATCAAGGGTTATGGGGAATAGGCAGAAAAGTGAAGTTGAGGATTATTAGATCAGCCATGATGTCATTGAATGGCAGAGCAGACTTGATGCGCCGAATGGCATACTTCTGCTCCTGTGTCTTATGGTCTTATTTAAAAAGATGAATATGTGTTAAGAATGAAATCAAGGTTAGAATCGCAAGTTCTGCTGGGACTACGGAAATGCTGTCTGTTGAATGCAATTAGTCAGCATCGAACATTCTTCTAATGTCTGTTAGATTGATACCAGTAGCCAACGAAGGATTTCACAGAAATTTATTTCTTAGATCTAATGCCTGTTATTGTTCATCTCTCCAACAGAATAAAAGAATGAAATTTTCATCGAGATAAATTGCATGTTGATGAGAATCATGAAATTATAGACCACAGAAGTAGGCCATTGAGCTGGCTGTGCCTGTGCCTGCTCTTTGAAAGAGCAATCCAATTAGTTCCACTGCCCTCACTCTTTCCAATTGCCCTGCAAATTTTTCCTTTTCATATAAAGTATTTTCAAAAAAATCATAAGCTACTGGTGTCCCATTTGGCAAAAAGGACTCAGTGATGTTTAGTACGAGTTACAGATATGGCAAAAGGTGAATCGGTGGATGTGACAGAAGTTTAAGCAACCTCCATACTGCTACCTGCAGCACCTATTGAAAATTTCCTACTTTAAATTAATTACAACAAAATTACAGCTTTTAATTGTAACACAAACAAGCAATCTCTCACAGGAGCAATAGTAATATACAACAATAATAAAAAAATGCTACCTTGACAAGTAGGGAAGTTGTACACTTCTGGGACACAAGTATCACAGCGCTGTCCAGTGACATGTGGCCGGCAGTTACACTTTCCAGTGATCTGGTCACATTCAGAATTATAAGAGCCATCAGCAGAACACTCACATGCTTTTAAAAAGAGAAAGCAAAAATATTCACATTACTGAAGAAGAAGCCAAACACTCTGACCTAGATATTCAGCCGCATGTCACAGTCTCTTAAGCCTTCAATATGGCAAGCTGGGAACATCAGCACATTTCAAACCAGGGATGCACCAGCTACCAGATTGGTAAATGCCAATTTTTAAAAAAAATCGATGTTAAGCCCCATGTGTTTAAGGCCCCCAGTTTAAGAGTGTTATTCCCCTGAGGAACTCAGTAAAACAAGGACTACGTGCAGTCTAGCAGATGCTCTTCCCCTCACCCCACGATAGCTTCCACCATCCTCCTGGCTCCCTCTTCCTGTCTTCAGTCCAATTATCAATCAAGCTGAACTGATGATCTGACTGTTACACTCTGCACTTTACCAGCTCAATGAAAATCAGGCTCAAGGCCCAATTTTGAGTGCATTGAGTGGGATCGTTCTTTCAGGCCTAACTCCAGATTTATAGTTCTAAAAACACTGCTCAAAGTACAAAGGAACGGGAAGTATATCTCGAATGAATTTGTAGACAGAATTACTGAATCTCACAGCACAGTAGGAGACTATACGGCCCATCTTGCCTGTGCAGGCTCTTTTTATTATTCTTTCATTGGTTGTGAGTGTCGCTGGCAAGGCCAGCATTTATTGTTCATCCTTTATTGCCCTTGAGAAGGTGGTGGTGAGCCGCATTCTTGAAACACTATAGACCATATGGTGTAAGTACATCCACAGTGCTGTTCGAGTGTGAGATCCAGGTTTTTGACACAACGACAGTGAAGGAAAAAGAATATAGTTCCAGGTTAGGATGGTGTGTGATTTGGAGAGGAACTTGCAGATGGTGGTGTTCCCATACATCTGCTGCCCTTGTCCTTCTAGGTGGTAGAGGTCACGGGTTTGGATGATGCTGTTGATGGCGACTTGGCAAGTCGCAACAGTGCATCATGTAGATGGTACATATTGCTGACCCAGTGTGCACAACCTGAGTTGCCACCTATCAACCCAAGCCTGAACATAATCCAGGTCTAGCTGCATGCAGACATGGACTGCTTCATTATCTGAGGAGTTGCAAATCCAACTGAACAATGTACAATCATCAGTGAACATCTCAATTTCTGACGTTATGATATGGAAGAAAGATCATTAATGAAGCAAATGAAGGTGTTTGGATCTAGGACACTACCCTGAGGAACTCCTGCAGTGATGTCCTGAAACTGAGATGATTGGCCTTCCAAAACAATAATTAGCCCTACTAGCCGTCCTCTTTCTCTATGGCCTATACATTTCTCCTTTCAACTTCTGAAAAATAGTTTTCTATATTCTCTTCAGAGTGACCTGCCACCAAAAGCCAGCAATAAACCCATGAATCACAAAGATGTTAATTGATTGTGGGCAGTGAGGGGAAAGGCTTAAAAAAGAGGTTAGGACTCAGGGAGACCTCAGGGCAGAGACTACAATTGACAGCCTTTCATGTTTCAGGTACATGGGGGAGGGAGCAGGGCTGGTCCAGAGCAGCAGTCCGATTGGTGGACAGTGGAAGCCTAGAGGAGGGATGAGGATACAACAGAATGGAGGGGCATCCAGGGAAAAGTGGATGAATATCAAGACTGCATGTAGTGGCCATAATACAGTTAGATTTAGCATCATTATGGAAAAGGACAAAGATAGATCAAAAGTTCTAAATTGGGGGGAGACAAATTTTATAAAGCTGAGAAGTGAACTTGCGAAAGTGGACTAAGTACAGCTACTATAAGGGAAAAAGGTGTCAAATCAATGGGAGGTATTCAAAAGTGAGATTCTATGGGCACAGTGTAGAAAAAGGGTGGTACTACCAAATCTAGAGGCCCCTGGATATCCAGAAACATACAGACCAAGATAAAGCAGATAAAGAATGCTTATGGCAGTCACAAAAAGCTTAGCACTGTGGAAACCCTAGAGGAATATAGAAGGTATAGGGGTGAAATAAAAAAGGGAATTAGGAAAGCAAAGAGTGGATACGAAAAGATATTGGCAGGTAAAATCGAAGAAAATCTTAAGACATTTTACCAGTACATTAAGAGCAAGGGAATAACTAAGGCAAAGGTAGGGCCTATCAGAGATGTACAAGGTAATTTGTGGGTTGATGTTGAAGATGTGGGCAGGATTCTCAATGAGTACTTTGTCTCTGTCTTCACTAAGGAGAAGGAGGATGAAGACATTCTAGTTAAAGAGGAGGAGTGTGAAATATTAGACACAATAAGATTAATGAAAGAGGAAGCACTGGAGAGACTGGCATCCTTGAAGGTGGATAAATCACCAGGGCCAGATGGATTGTATCCCAGGTTGTTAAAGGAAGCCAAGGAGCAAATAATGGATGCTCTAAGGATCATTTTCCAATCCTCATTAGGTACAGGTGAGGTATCAGAGGATTGGAGGTCTGCAAACGCTGTATCAATATTTAAAAAGGGTGCGAAGGGTAGGCCAGAAAAATATAGGTCGGTCTGTCCAACTTCGGTGGTGGGAAATTATTGGAAACAATTCTGAGAGACAGGATAAATTGTCAATTAGAAAGGCAGGGGTTGATCAGGGATAGCCAGCACAGTTTTGGGAGGGAAAGATCGTGTTTTACTAACATAACAAAGGAAAATTGGTGAGGGTAGTGTAGTGGATGTTGTCTACATGGATTTCAGTAAGGCATTTGATAGGGTCCCACATGGCAGACTGGTCAGAAAGGTGAGATCCTACAGGATACAGGGGAAGGTGGCGAGTTGGATCCAAAATTGGCTCAGTGACAGGAAACAAAAGGTAATGGTCGATGGATGTTTTTGCATGTGGAAAGCGGTTTCCAGTGGTTTTCCACAGGGCCGTGTTGCGGTCCTTGCTGTTTGTTGTATATATTAATGATTTATATATATATCGATTCAGATTTAAATGTGTGAGGCATGATTGGGAAATTTGCGGATGACATAAAAACTGGCTGTGTGGTTGATAGTGAAGAGCATAGCTGTTGCTTCCAGATATCAATGGTTTGTTTGAGTCGGTGGAAAAGTGGCAAATGGAGTTCAGTCTGGAAAAGTGTGTGGTAATGCATTTGGGGAAGGCAAACAAAGCAAGGAAATACTCAATAAACCGAAGGATATCGAGAGGGGTTGAGGAAGTGAGAGACCATGAAGTGCATGTCCACAGGTCCTTGAAGGTAGCAAGAGATGTGGATAAGGTGGTAAAGAAACTATATGGAATGCTTTCCTTTATTGGAAGATGTATTGAATACAAAAGCAGGGATGTAATGATGGAACTGTATAAAATGCTGGTTAGGCCACAGCTGGAATTTTGTGTATAGTTCTGGTCACCACATTACAGGAAGGACATAATTGCTCTGGAGAGAGACAGAGGAGATTTACAAGAATGTTGCCAGGGCTGTAAAATTGCAGCTATAAGGAAAGATTGGATAGGCTAGGGTTGTTTTCCTTCGAATAGAGGAGGCTAAATGGTGACCTAATTGAAGTGTACAAAATTATGAGAGGCCTAGATAGGGTAGATGAGAAAGATCTGTTTCCCTAGCTGGGGGGTCAGTTACCATGGGACACAGGTTTAAGGTGATTGGCAGAAAGGTTAGAGGGGACATGAGGAAAACCTTTTTCACCCAGAAGGTGGTGGGCATCTGGAATTCATTGCCTAAGTTGGTGGTTGAGGCTGAAACACTCAACTCTTTTGAAAGGTATCTGGATCTGTTCTGAAGTACTGTAACCTGCAAGGCTATGGACCAGGTGCAGGAAAGTGGGATTAAAAATGAGCGGCTAGTTTATTTTTTTCTCTTTTTTGACCAGCGTAGACACGATGGGCTGATTGGCCTTTTTCTGCACTGTAACTTTTCTATGGTTCTATAACAACTTGGGTTGATATAATATCTTTAACGTAATAAACCATCATAAGTTGCATCAGAGGGGCGTTATTGGACATAAGCTGACACACAGCCATATAAAGGGATATTAGGACAGATGATTAAAAGCTTGCAGCTAGCTTTTAAGGAACGACTTAAAGGAGGACAGAGGGGTAGAGTGATGTTAGGTTTAGGGAAGCTATTCCTGAGTTTAGGATCCAGACAGGTAAAAGTCACCAATCGTGAAGGCAAACAGGGATGCACAAGATTTTGGAGGGTTGTCGGACTCGAGGAGATTAAAGAGATAGGGAGGGATGAGGTCATGAAGGGATTTAAAAAAAAAATTTAAAGTTGGGTTGGTGCTGGACCAGGATCAATGTAGGTCACTGAGTACAGAGGTGATGGAACCTGATGTGAGTTAGGATATAAGCTGCAGAGGAGATTCAGTTTTTCAGTGGACTAAGCTTCAAGTGCTTGAATGGTTCTGTAAGTGGCTAGAATCATGAAAACAAAACTAGTAAACAGGAATTTAAGTATTGAATCCTGAAACAATGGTCTTCATCATAGTTTTTTTTTGGTTTCAGCTATTTTGATGGTGGGATAGTTCAGCGTGAGGAGTTGTGTCAACTTTTTTATAAAACAGGGATCTCTTATTCCACTGTCACGAATCTATATTAACATTAATGGAAAAGCTTAACTCAAAAGTAATGAACTATAATGGACATTCATGGCTAACTCTCCAGATCCACCAGGATACCATTGAGAGCTTAACTCCTGATCTCTAATCAGCCAGTTAGCAGAGTCCAGATGACTCGGAAGCCCGATAAGAGTGGCAGGTAGGACCCAATCCAGGGATTCATGCCCCCATTCCCATTACCAGCAATTTTCACTGGCACAGGATAAGGGTGCGGGTAACTCACCCACCCACGGCACTCCCACCCTTGCCAGCTTCATTGCAGGGTTGGGCAGTTTAAACCCCACCCAAAATTTTAGTGGAGTCAGGCCCCTTCAGTAAGTAGGTATGGTTTGTGGCCTCTTTGAGGAAGGGCGAACGACGGAGAAACCCCAGTCTGAAGTGGAGAACCAAAAGAAACAGTCATCTGCTGCTGGAATATTTTCAGTAACAGGCTTGAAGTACAAAAAAAAAATGGTCTTTCAGTTTCAATAGTTAGATGCTGCATTGTAAGTTAGATGTGTTTTACTGCAGTGATTGGGACCTCTAGTATAATAATCTGAAGTGACTTAAATGCCCCAGAGTCCTTCTAAAATGAAACAAATATCAGCAGCTGTCAGTTAGAGACAAAAGAGCCCCCACCTGCTCCTGAACTGCTTTGATTGACAGACCATCTGGTGTTGCTTAAAAAGACTTAGCCACATGTTTTTGTAATTTCAATAAATTCCATGGTCTGTTAGCTGGAATGGTTTGTTATGGCAGCTGTGGCCATTATGATGCTTGGCTGAGTATCAAAAAATTTCAGAACCATATATCTCAGCAGGGGCTATATAGACATTTTGATTGACAGTTTTAAGAGGCAATTAAAAGATTAGCTATCTTTGATGGAGTTGGTGTAATAGAAGTTTGTTTGTTTATACAGCAGATTGACCACATGAGTTTATTTAATTTCTTTGGAATTTTTTTGAAGGACAGTTTTTTTTTCAGTATGGTACATTTCAATGAAATTAGACTGTTAGAAGTTTAATTGTTTTTAATGTCCATTTCAAAGATATCCTAAGGTCTGCCGATAATGGATACTGCATGAATGGCTATGGGGTTGCATGGGAGCATGCGGGAGGCATTGAGGAGGCATGTTGGTATGAAGGGCATGCAGCGGATATGTAGGATATGAAAGGCATGGAGGAGATATGTTGATATGACGGGGCATGGATGGGGCATGGGAATATGAGGGGGTATAGATGGCTATGGGGATATCATGGTGGATATATGGAGGGGTGAGGGGTTAGGGGTAAGGGTTTATGGGCCATAATTGAAACTGGGCAGATCACCCAGAAATGGAGGCAGGAATCCTAGTCTGCCGGCCTGGTCATCCTTGCCTGGCCATCCATCGCCTGTCAGCCTGACCATCCTCCCCTGCTGGCCTGGCCATCCAATAGCTTCCAACCTCAAGCCTATTTCCAGAGGCCAATTCCCACTTCCACCTCCCTGGAATGAAAATATGGTGAAAATATGGGTCCTTTTTATGGGAGATGGGTTTGCCAGGTCGGGGAGTTTCCATCTCCTTTTCATCTCCTCCACGAAAATCTGGCCCCATGTTTTAAAATCCCATTTCAGAGACTTGAGCACAAAATAAAAGCTGATGCTCCCATTGTCAGTACTGAGGTAGAAAGATCAGAGGTGTTTGTCTCTCAGACAAGATTTTAAACCGTGTCTGTTCCCTCAGGGGAATGTAAAAGCTGCTGTGGCACTACTTTCCAAGAAAGCAGGAATATTTTTCCTATTATTTATTTATCCCTCAATCACTGTCACGAAAGCGGACTATCTAGCCATTATCAGATTACAGTTTGTGGCAGCTTGCTATGCACAAATTGGCTTCCAAATTGGTTTCTTACATTACACTAGTGGCTATGCTTCAAAAACTACTTCATTGGTGTAAAGAACTTTGAGAAATTCTGAGGTTGTGAATGACTATTATTAATGCAGGTTTTTCTTTTAAAAATGTTGTTGCATGAAGTTATTCTACCAATAAAAGTGCTCTAGTTGTAACAAAATTGTACGATATACAAATATGCAAGACTTTACCCCAGAATGCCTTGGTTATTAAGAAAGAAAACTCTTACCTTGACAGTGTGGGAATGAGTGATATCCTGGGTGACATTGGTCACATTGATTGCCGGCAAATTCTGCCCGACAGAGGCATCTCCCAGAGTCATCACAGATTTCAGGGAGAGTTCCAGCATTGTTACAGCGACATGCTGTAAAATGTTCAGCTCACAGTTTACACAATACAATAAGCAACAACAGGAAACATACATAGCAGCAAATTAATCTCCTTAACATCCATTTACTGACATGCTGACTTTAATACTCCTTCCAAATGGAGATCTTACCCTGGGAGGTTAAATGGTTGTGTGAGGGAAAGTAAAATGTTCTTAGTCGCAACACTTACTGCCATCATGGTATGGGGTATGCTTTATGAGCCAGCTGGTCTTTTCCTGCCTGTCAATTTTATATCTTTGTATGTTTGTAAATCATTCAAAGTCAAAGTTTAAATTGTGTGTTAGAGACAGGAAAGTTGTGGTGCCATGACGGATGTTGCATAGAGTGATACAGGTTCAAAGCTGTACTTTAAGGTCATCGGTAATAACATCAGAGGGAAGATTAGTTTTTTTTATGTATGTAACCAGTTGTGATCTGGAATGCTCATGCCTGAAAGGGCGTGGAAGCAGATTCAAAAATAGTGAATTTCAAGCGGAGATTGGATAAATGCTTGCTGGAGAAAATTTTCCAGAGCAATTAATTTGATAGCTCTTTCAAGGAGCCGGCACATGCAGGTGAGCTGAATGACCTTCTGTGCTGTAAGATCCTATGATACAAATTCTTACACCTGATGGGTTCCCAACCTCAGCTGCAACTTGTTGGGTGGTGAGGGGTTGAGGCCAAGGGGGCTGACGTTGTGGAAGTAGCAGCAAAGTAGTGCATCAGGGGCAAGAAAGGTAGATCAGACCAATAGTAACCAATGGCATTTCAGCCCAGCCCGAGTGTTTCAAAATATTTTCCTTGTTGTGGTAATTTTTAGTCAGATGAATTTTTGGTACTTAGCTCAAATCCTCAGATTAGGTATGCACACGCCAGTTACATACATAAAAAAACTAATCTTCCCTCTGATGTTATTACCGATGACCTTAAAGTACAGCTTTGAACCTGTATCACTCTGTGCAACATCTGTCCCTCACCTTCTCAACATTGTGCTGCAACCTATTTTTGAATCTTTCAGTATCTAGCCCCAGTTGTTTGGGATGTCTCAGTAAAATTGCAAATTAAGGAATAGAAATTACTCGGTGCATGATTTTTAATTTGTTTCGTTGAAGTTCCTTTGATTCCTTTTTTTAAATAAGATAACTAAACTCCTTTTAACTTGAAATTTTCCACAGTGGAAAGGTTTCAATTACAGCAATGGTTCAAACGATACTTTTTTTTTGAGTGCTCATGGGATGTGCCAACTTGTATTTATTTTAATATAGAATTCCTCTGCAGCTGAGTTGAAACCACAATGAATAAGACCATTCAGCCCATCCTGATTGATCCACCCAACAGAGAACCCTATTTTTTTAAAAATTCATTCACGGGATGTGGGCTTCACTGGCTGGGCCAGTACTTATTGCCCATCCCTAGTTGCCCTTGAGAAGGTGGTGGTGAGCTGGCTTCTTGAACAACTGCAGTCCATGTGGTGTAGGTACACCCACAGTGCTGTTAGGAAGGGAGTTCCAGGGTTTTGACCCAGCAACAGTGAAGGAATGGTGATATATTTCCAAGTCAGGATGGTCTGTGACTTGGAGGGGATCTTCCAGGTGATGGTGTTCCCATCTATCTTCTGCCCTTGTTCTTCTAGACAGTAGTGGTCATGGGTTTGGAAGGTGCTGTCAAAGGACCCTTGATGAATGCCTGCATTGCATCTTGTAGATGGTACACACTGCTGCTACTGTTGTGGAGCGAGTGAATGTTTGTTGATGTGGTGCCAACAAAGTGGGCTGCTTTGTCCTGGGCAGTGTCAAGTTTCTTGAGTGTTGTGGGAGCTGCACTCATCCAGGCAAATGGGGAGTATTCCATCACACTCCTGACTTGCACCTTGTAGATGGTGGACAGACTTTGGGGAGTCAGGAGGTGAGTTACTCATCACACGATTCCTAGCCTCTGACCTGCTCTTGTAGCCACAGTATTTATATGGCGACTCCAGTTCAGTTTCTGGTCAATGGTAACCCCCAGGATGTTGATAGTGGAGGATTCAGCAATGGTAATGCCATTGGACAACAAGGGACGATGGTTAGAGTCTCTCTTGTTGGAGATGGTCATTGCCTGGCACTTGGGTGGCACGAATGTTACTTGCCACATGTCAGACCTAGCCTGGATATTGTCCAGGTCTTGCTGCATTTGGACATGGACTGAGGAGTTGTGAATGATGCTGAACATTGTGCAATCATCAGCGAACATCCTTACTTCTGACCTTATGATGGAAGGAAGGTCATTGATGAAGCAGCTGAATATGGTTGGGCCAAGGACACTACCCTGAGGAACTCCTGCAGTGATGTCCTGGAGCTGAGATGACTGACCTCCAACAACCATAATCCTTTGTGCTGGGTATGACTCCAACCAACCCCATCCATGTATGACTGAGAGGTAAATATTGGTCAGGAGTCCAGGGAGAACTCCCCTGCTCATTCATTCACACTTCTTCAAAATAGTGCTATGGGATCCTTTGCTTCCAAGAAAGCTGGCAGGGCCTTGGTTTTAATTTCTCATTCGAAAGACATAATTGATGTCCACTTTCTGTGCTGTAGCATTCTATGGCTCTATAACTCTACCATGTTACACCGAATCATAACACTGATTCCCATTTATTATCTGTACTTTAGTAGTTTTGACATGTCTCTCCCTCAGTGTTTAAATCATCCTTCTGAGGAGGAGTATTAAAAAATTAATCTAATCTGACACATAGGTTGTGTGAAATGAGAACACTGTTCTTTGTAACTGTAACTAAACAGCATTGTCTAACAATAGTAGTGATTGTTACTTACGTTCGCAGAGGGGGAACTGAAAATATCCCTTCGAGCAGCTCTCACAAAAATAACCTTGAAATCCACTCCGACACAAACACCGTCCGGTGTTTGGGTCACACACTTGATGCGTCACGCCAGCACTGTAACATTGGCATTCTAAACAAACATTGTATAATATTAAAGGGCTATACATATAGTGTTAAGGTAGGAAATAATTAATAATCAACAAGTGATTAAGTTAATAATTAAAGGTTAATTGATTACGCACATCATTGGGTGCATATAAAGGGGAAAACAGGTGATGGTCTATGGAATCGAGTTTTATGTGAGTTGGAATAAAGCTGTCAAGAAGATGAAAAGACTTGGCTTCTTTCTTTCTTACCAACTAGCCACTGGAGTTTTACACATAAGGCAGCAAATACATGGGAACACCACCAGTTGGAAGTTCCCCCCCAAGCTACTCATCATACTGATTTGGAAATATATCGCTGTTCCTTCACTGTCGCTGGGTCAAAATCCTGGAACTCCCTTTCTAACAGCACTTTGGGTGTACCTACACCACATGGACTGCAGCAGTTCAAGAAGATGGCTCACCACCACCTTCTCAAGGGAGATTAAGGATGGGCAATAAATGCTGGCCCAGCCAGCGAAGCCCACACTCCTTGAATGAATTTAAAAAAAAATAAGAAAAATGGCCTTACATCAGAGAAGTAAGCACAGGGCTCTGTTACATTGTCATGTCATAACACTGGATTGGGTACAAGAGCTGTAGACAGACTTGGGCATTATGGAGTAGAATTTCTGCAGAATTGTGCTAATTAGGTTACAGTTCAAGCTTCCACTAAAATTAATACAGTTGAAAATATGCTCCTCACCAAAAATAGGCATTATTAATAATGGTCCTCTGCATATGAGTAACCTGAATCACTGAAAATGACTTGAAATAATTATACTGAACTATTTACTACTTTCTTTGGTATATTAATCAGTTTCTTAATAAATATTAATGGTCATTTGGTATAACTTGAGTATTGCTGAAAAAGAGACTTTTTTTGTTGAAACTTTCCATCTTGCACTTATCAGGACAATTCGTTAAGAATGCCAAATGTAAAGAGAACAACAATTTATACTATATCAGAAGAGAGTGCTGATTGGTTGGCAAGTGGACTCTGATTGGTAGAAGTGTTACATTGAAGAATGCACCAATTGATGGTGACTAACAGTTAACTCCCAAGCATTGTTTGAAATTTAACTAAAAAAATCATCAAACAATGCTCCAGGACAGAAGAGTAGGTGGAGGGAAGAATTTTACTTGGTCATTATTATGGAGTTGATAATAAGGTCCCTAAGCTTCGCAAGCAATGCCATTCAGGCATTTAAATGTCACCAGTTAACACAAGGTCAACTCATTTGAATATTTTTCTGGTGTACTTGATGGTTCCCCAATTGCCAGCATTAGGGTTGGCAATTACAGGACCAGCAGCCAGTAAAGAGCTACACCTGCCCCTTGTAAGTCTGAATGTTTTCAGGGAAGAAGAAAACAATAGGAGGAAAGATGAGCCAGAAGGAACTTTATAGCCTCTCCTACCAATAGGTGACCTGTAACCAGAGAATTGCTCAGAATTATTCAGCATGATTCCACGAAAAAATAGTGAACAGAGGAAATCTTCCCACTATGTATATAATATTGCTCCACACAAAGGAGTTAATTGGCAGCCATGGCCCAATGGTGGAACTCCCTGTCTGAATCAGAAGGTTGGGGGTTCAAGTCTCCACTCCAAAGACTTGGGTACGTAACACAGTTTAGTATTGAGGGAGTCCGGGTGGGGATGCTGTTCTGTGGTTAAGGTTCAAACAGGGCCACCATCTCAGATGATGTAAAAGATCCCACGTCACTAGTCTGAAGAAGATCAGGACTCCCCTGTGCTCTGGGACAATATTTGCACCTCAATCAACATCACTAAAAAATATTATTGCTGTCTTTGGAAGCTTGATGTGTAAAAATTGACTGCCAGGATTATGACATTACAACAGTGACTACAATTCAAAAATTGCTTTGGGACATCCTGAAATCATGAACGGTTCTATTTAAATGCAATATTTTCTCTTCTCTTTATTATATGAGGTCCTCTAATTTAAATATTTTTGATAACACAAATGAATCTCACACCCAAATTTGCAGCCTGGAAACACATGGCATCACCAGTGGGCACTGAGCCCATTACACACATGAAAGGTCTCAGGCCTTCAGTGCATCTAATAATGCAATGAGCGGAAATCCGATGTGTTAGCAATAGTATAAACATAATGCAAACTCTTCTCCCATCTATTTCCACTGACAGGAATTTGGTAACCAGAAGACACAGATTTAAGGCAATTAGCAAAAGAGGGCTGATGAGAATCTTTTTTACACTGAGGTTTTATGATCTGGAATGTGCTCTCTGAAAGGGCAGTGAAACCAGATTCAATAATAACTTTCAAAAAAAAATTGAATACATACTACAAATGCAGCAAATTGCAGGACTCACCGGATGTCTGCAGTCAGAGTAATAGAATCACTGAATCACAGAATTGTTACAGCGCAGAAGGAGGCCATTTGCCACATTGTGTCTGCACTGGCTGTCTGAATAAGCGTTATGACTTAGTGCCATCCTCCTGCCTCTTCCCCATAACTACACATGGTTTCCATTCACTTAATCATCTAATACCCTCTTGAATGTCTTGATTGAATCTGCCTCCACCACATCTCCAGGTATCACATTCCAGACCTAAACCACTTGCTGTGTGAAAAAGTTTTTTCTCACCACATTTGTTACATTTGAAAATCACTTTAAATCTGTGCCCTCTCATTCTCGACCCTTTTATGAGCAGGAACCGTTTTTCCCTATCTACTCTGTCCAGCCCCCTCATGATTTTGAACAGCTCTATCAAATCTCCTCTTAAACTTCACCTCTCCAAAGAGAACAGTCCCAACTTCTCCAATCTTTCCTCATAACTGAAGTTTATCATTCCTGGAACCATTTTTGTAAACATCTTCTGCACTCTCTCCAATGTGTTCACATCTTTCTTAAAGTGTGGCACCCAGAACTGTACACAATACTCCAGCTGAGGACTAGCTAGTGTCCTATACAAGTTCAGCATAATCTCCTTGCTCTTATACGCTATGCCCCTACTAATAAAGCCCAGGATACTGTATGCTTTATTAACTGCCTTCTCCACCTGTCCTGTCACCTTCAATGACTTATGCACATATAAACCCAGGCCCATCTGCTCCTGAACACCCTTTAAGGTTGTACCCCTTATTTTATATTGTCTCTCCATGTCCTTCCTACCAAAATGAATTACCTCACATTCTCTGCATTGAACTTCATCTGCTATCTATCTTCCCACTCCACCAACTTGTTTATGTCCTTTTGAAGTTCTACACTGTCCTTGCAGTTTACAATGCTTCCAAGCTTTGTATCATCGGCAAACTTTGAAGTTGTCCCCTGCACACCAAGATCTATATCATTAATGAATATCAGGAAAAGCAAGAGTCCCAATACTGACCCTGGGGAACTCCACTACGAACCTTCCAACAGCCAAAAAAATATCCATTAACCATTACTCGCTGTTTCCTATTACTCAGCCAATTTTGCATCCATGTTGCTACTGTCCCTTTTGTTCCATGAGCTATAACTTTTCTCACAAGTCAGTTGTGCGGCACTATATTGAATGCCCTTTGGAAGTCCATGTACACCACATCAACAGCATTACCCTTATCAATCCTCGCTGTTCTTCAAAAACCTCCAACAAGTTAGTTAAATACGGTTTTCCCTTAAGAAATCCATGCTGGCTCTTCCTAATCAACCCACATTTCTCCATGTGATTACTAATTCTATCCTGAATAATTGTTTCTAGAAGCTTCCCACCACCGAAGTTAAATAAACTGGTCTGCAATTGCTCTGTTTATCGTTACAACCTTTTTTGAACAAGGGTGTAATGTTTGCAATTCTCTAGTCATCTGGCACCTCCCCTGAGTCTAGGGAAGACTGAAAGATTACAGCCAGTGCCCCTGCAATTTTCATTCTCACTTCCTTCAATATCCTTGGATGCATCTCATCTGGTCCCGATGTCTTGTCAACTTTAAGTACCAACAGTTTATCCAATACTTCCTCCTTATTAATTTTGATTCCTTCTAATGACAGAGTTTCCACCTCTGCCACTGTGGCCTCGGTAGCAACTGCTTCCTTGGTAAAGACAGATTTAAAGTATTTATTTAACACCTCAGTCATGCCCCCTGCCTCCCTTTTGGTCGCTGATTGGCCCTACTCCTCCTTTTACTACCTTTTTCCTATTTATATGCCTATAGGAGACTTTGAGATTCCCCTTTATGTTGGCTGCCAGTCTTTTCTCATTATCCCTCTTCACTTCTCTTATCGCTTCTTCACCTGTCCTCTGAACCTTCTACATTCAGCATGGTTCTCAGTTATATTTTCTATCTGACACCTGTCATAAGCACACATTTTCTTTTATATCATAATTTCTATCTCCTTTTTCATCCAGGGAGCTCTGGATTTGTTTGCTTTACCTTTCGCTTTTGAGGGAATATACCTTGACAGTGCCCAAATCATTTCTTCTTTGAAGGTAGCCCATTGTTCAGCTATACTTTTTCCCGCCAACCTTTGGTTTCAGCCTATCCAACCCAGCTGCGTTCTTGCCCCATTGATGTCAGCTCTCCCCCAGTTAATTATTCTTAGTGTGGATCGCCCATTGTCCTTTTCTATTGTCATCTTAAATCTTATGATACAATGGTCACTGTCTCCTAAAAGTACCCCCTCTGACACTTGGTCTACTTGGTCCACCTCATTTCCAAGGATCAGATCTAACAGTGCCTCCTTTCTTTTCTCACTGGACACATGCTGCTGTAGAAAATTCTCCCTAACACATTCTAGGAACTCTTGCCCCTCTCCACCCTTTACACTACCACTGTCCCAGTCTATATTCAGGTAATTGAAGTCCCCCATTATAACTACTCTATAATATTTGTATTCCTCTGTAATTTCTCTGTAGATATGTCCCTCGACATCCTTCCCACTAGTTGGTGGCCTATAGACCACATCGAGCAATGTAATTGCACCATTTTTGTTCCTTAGCTCTAGCCAAATTGATTCTGTCCTTGAACCCTCTGGGACATCCTCTTTCTCCAGCACAGCAATGCTCTCCTTAACCAATACAGCCACCACTCCTCCTTTTCTTCCTGCCCTATCTTTCCTGAACACCTTGTACAGAGGAATATTTAACACCCAGTCCTGCCCTTCCTTGAGCCAGGTCTCTTTTATCGCCACAACATTATAATTCCACATGGCAACCTGTGCCTGTAACTCACCAATCTTATTTACTATACTCCATGCATTCACATGCATGCAGTATAACCCTGATATAGACTTCATTACTTTCTCCCTTACTCTGTCTAGCATATTAACATATTATTCTCTATTCTAGCGCTATCTGTCTCTCCCAGTATTTTGTACAGCTTGGTATTACTCTCCAATATTCTCTCCTGGTTCCCACAACCCTGCTGAGTTAGTCTAAAGCCCCCCCAACAGCACTTAGCAAAATGCCCCACAAGGAACTCAGTCCCAGCTCTGTTCAAGGGCAACCCGCCCAGCTTGTACAGGTGCCATATCCCCCAGAGCCAGTCCCAGTGTCCCAGGAATCTAAAGCCCTCCCTCCTGCAACAGCTTTCCAGCCATGCGTTCATATGTCTTATCCTCCTATTTCTGTACTAACTTGCACGTGGAACCGGGAATCATCCGGAGATAACTGTTTTTGAGGTCCTGCTTCCTAATTTTCTGCCTAGCTCCCTAAATTCTGACCACATCCCCCTTCCTACCTAAGTCATTGGTACCAATGTGGACCCCGACCTCTGGCTGTTCACCCTCCCCCAGAAGAATGTCCTGCAGCTGCTCAGTGACATCCTTGACCCTGGCAACAGGGAGGCAACATACCATCTTGGAGTCATGTCTATGGCTGCAGAAACGCCTGTCTGCTCTCCTAACTAACGAATCCCCAATCACTACTGCTCTCCCTTTCTTCTTCCTCCCTTGCTGTACAGCCAAGCTGCTCATGGTGCCACAAACTTGGCTCTGACTGCACTCCTTTGAGGACCCGCCCTCACCAGTATCCATAATGGAAAACTGATTAGCGAGCGGGACCCCAGGGGATTCCTGCACTACTTGTCTGGTTCTCTTGGACTGACTAGCAGTCACCCATTCGTTTTCTGCCTCCAGACTCCTAACCTGTGGATTGACCACCTCTTTGAACATACTATCCACATAGCTCTCAGCCTCATGGATGCGCTACAGTGATTCCAGCTGCCGCTAGAGCTCTGAAACACAGAGCTCAAGTTTCTGCAGCTGGCAGCACTTCCTGCACATGTGGTCTTCTAGGTCACCAGTAGTGTCCACGGCTTCCCACATATTACAGGACATGCATTTCACACGTCCAAGCTGCCCTGCCCTTATGTTAACTTTATTTTACTTTGGTTTTCTTACATTAATTTAGTTATTGCCCTGACTTCCACGTATTCCTAGTGTTTCTTACTCAAATACAAGTAGCTACTTCTTTAAAAAAATACGCTTTTCTAATTTACAGCTATTTAAAGACACTCCCTAACAGCAGTTTCTTACCAACCAATGAACTTACAGTTTTCCTGTGATGTCACTGTTCAATTTGTTGTTCAAACTTAGCTCCGAAGTTGAGGTTTACACCCAGGTCTGTTTCTGCTTAGCTGCTCCTGTTCCTGAGTTGGAATAATTCCTATGTATACCACACCTCTTTCCCCTGTGCACCGAATTCCCTAGTGAGCCTAATTCGCTACTCAGTCAGTCTCCGTCTCACTCCAGTGTAGTCGCCTGTCTCCTCGCATGCCTCTTACTCAAGAAAAGGAGAAAGCAAATGATTTTGTTGTTGATGCTGCAACTGTGTAGAAGCTGCCCAAAGCTATTATTTCACTTAATTATTTGTACAGGAGAGACTTGCTAGAGGTGTTCAAACTAATAAAGGGTTTCAATACCAGCAAACAAGGAAAAAGTGTTTCCACTGACAAGAGGGTCAATAACAGAGAACACAGTTTTAAAGTAATTGGCAAAAAGACTCAGCGAGTTGTTGATCTGGAATGCAGTGGCTGAAAGGGCAGATTCAGTACTAAGTTTCAAAGGAAATTGGATACATAACTGAAAAGGAAAAATTTGCAAGACTATGGGGAAAGACCAGGGGAAGTGGGATTAATTGGATGGCTCTTTCAACAAGGCGGCATATGCATAATAAACCAAATGACCTCATGCTGTGTTGTGTCATTGTATGAAATGTATCCAGTTCCTTTGTTATATCAATAATAATTAACCTGGAAACCACGGACAGTCATGAGGACTAATTTTAGAGTTTTACAATTAAAAGAATATCAATAGTAATACACTGACATTTCAGACATGTGACAAGTTAATGTGTCAGCCAAAACCCTTCATTAGAATGTCAACTTGTCAGTTCCTTTCACAGATGGTTTTGACTGTTTCCAGCATTTTCTGTTTGGTTTCAGATTTCCAATCGCTGCCTTCAATTTTTGTTAAGTTAATATCCCTACCCCAGCCTCAAACAGGCTTTTCCATTTCTCCCCATCTAAACCTGTAATCATTTTAAAAAGCTAGCCTGAAAATTTTCAATCTTTGCACCAGGGAAATTGTTGCAAACCTCAAACCTCTCCTCAGAACTATAGCATCTCGGTACCATCTTGGTGAATCTATGCTGAATATTCTTTATGGTTTTAATGTCTCTTCTCTAATGGGGAACCTAGACTTGTACACATTACACCACAATGACCGAACTATTGTCTTGTACAAGTGGATGAGACTTCTTGCCCTTGTATCGATGCCCCTATTTACATCTCCCAAATAAAACATCACACAATCGGAACACAGTGCTAATGAATACAGTATTGATGACAAAAGGCATTTTGTCAAAGCTTTTCATCTTGCACTCATCAGGACCATCGCAAGGATACTAATGTCAGGGGAAACAACTAATTTATACTGTATGAGAGTGCTTGTGGACTCTGATTGGTGGAAGCATTGCAATGGAGAATGTACCAGTTAATGGTGACTGACAGTTAACTGCCAAGCTTCTCATACAGTATAAAGTTGTTTCTTCCCCTGGCATTGGTATTCTTGCGATTGTTCTGATCAGTGCAAGATGAAAAGCTTTGACAAAATGTCTTTTTCCAGCAATACCCAAATTCTGTACTACCAAATGACTAAATGAATACTGTTTCATATTGCTTGGCTTATTAAAATTTGACATGTCATGAGAGTCAACATGAAATTAATAAAAATATATCAAAAACTTCAACATTCAATTTTCTTTTTAACCCATTGATGGACAATTGGATTGTGATTATCTGAAATAGGAACAGGAGGAGGCTATTCAGTTCATTGAATCTGCTCCACTATTCAATTTGATTGTGACTGATCTTCATCTGAATTCTATTTGGATCTACAACAAAAATCTATCAATCTCAATGTTAGCATTGTTAATTGATCCCCAGCTTCAAAACTTTGTGAGGGAGAGACTTCTATATTTCCACTATTATGTGAAGAGGTGCTTCCTGACATCATTCCTGAAGGGCCCAGCTCTAATTTTAAGGTTATACCCCCTTATTCTAGACTCTTCCCCCTAGAGGAAATAATTTCTCTTGATCTGTTAAAAGCTATCTAAATAGATGATGTAGCCACTTAGCAACTTAATTTTTGATTTGTACATACTTACGTTGACAATAATTTCCAAAGTATCCTGTGGCACAGTGAGTACAGTAGGGACCAGTGTAGTGTGGTTTGCAATCACAACGCCGAGTGTAAGGATCCACGTAACAAGTATTTGCTACTGTGCCCTGCACATTACATTTACAATCTGTAAAGAGCAAAAGCAAATGACTGAAAAATCAGTACTTCAGTTCCAAAACAAAACTGCCTATCAGTGTACATTGACATTTTCCACTCCAATGCTGTTGACCACATCCTCATAGTCTTAAACAACATTGTGCCACAATGTTCTGTTGATGCTGGGGAAGAGATCATTGCAGGTTTTAGACTTTTGAGTTCCAACATGTTAGTCCATAGCTTGATAACAAATGGCTTAATGGTTGGATTTTCACACACAATAAGCTCCTAATCTCCATCAGGTACCTAAAGAAGAATATTTTTAGTTTTGGCTACCCTCTAAGTTTTCTCTTTGTTTTTACCTCCTTTTGTTTTTCTTGCAGCTGAGTTGGTGAGCAGGTGACCTGCTCTAGACCTTCATCAATGTCACTGTTAGGTTTGCCACATAAGTGCAGTACAGTGGCGATTTCCCCACTTGGGAACCCCTTTCCTGTCTCAGCTATGGGTGAGCTGAGACATGCACAGCAATACAGCAGAAACTAGAAACTTGCAACAGTGGAGGGGTGAAATTCTATCCCCATGGTATGATGGTACTATAGGTCCGTTTATATACATCATGAGCTGAAAGCAGGAATGTCACAAAGAGAAATAAATTTGTTCAATACTGACTGAATTTCACAAGCAGGATTTGTTGAAAAATGCTTTTTTTCACTTACTAAAATACAGAATGGTTTCCATCTGGATACTTTTAGATTGCTATTTGAAAAATTCCAGCGCAAGAAACATCATAACTTTATTTCCCTGATAAGAATATTTTCCTAACAGCAGAACGTTAGAAATGTGTCTTGCAACACTTGGTGCTCAATACTTTCTTTAACTTAAGAGCTGTCATCTGTTCATAAATACCTTTTCATTTTAGCTGACTAGAATTCAAAACAAACTTAAAAATCACATGAACTGTTTCTGTGGATAATTTTCACAGTAAAGAATAACCCATTGATGTAATCAGATTCATAGGAATGAATTTTCAGGCCCCTCAAACGTCAGGACAGAGGTGGACGGAGCCCAAAAATTACAAGGCCAGCCACATGTTGGTTTCCTGAGCTTTTTGCCTGGTACAGGTTCAGGCCGAGGAAGGTCTCCCATCCTCACAAGGCAGGCAGGCAATTAGGCTCATTAAGAGCCTTGTCAACCAGCAATGAAGGAGGCTGACTGGGGCAGATTAACTGCCTGAAGGCTAGTATCCAGCAGAAGGCTGGGGGTGCCATTGTTCTAGGTCGACCTGCAGGCTCTTCCTGCCTACCTGGATTGAGGTATAGCCAAAGGCTGTCCTGCAGCAGGGCTCCCGCCGATGACCCCTGGCACAGTGGTAGCCTGCCTGCTTTTTTTATCTTTTAATTAAAGTGTTAAGAAAAAGTTGTTGTAACAATTTTTCATGTTTCATGTTGAAGTGCCTTCTCAGTTACTTAATTCAGCTGGTTGTGCCTCTGAAGCTGGTTGTGCCTCTGATTGGTTCAAGATCCCGCCCACCACCCATAATTGGACAGAGAACCTGTCTCCAAGCCAACTAAGGGAGCACAGCAGTAAAAATTCCAATGAGTGACTATTTCCCCTGGACAGGTTTGGAAGCTGGAATTTAAAATGCGGAGATGGTGGCATAGTGGTGATGTCATGGGACAAGTAACCCAGAGACCAGGCTAATGATCTGGGGACATAGGTTGAATTCAATGAATAAATCTGGAATATAAAGCTTGTCTCAGTAATAGTGACCATAAAACTATCATCAATTGTCATAAAAACCCACCTAGGGGTGCCAGTGTTTTAGGTCGGTCTGCAGGCTCTTCCTGCCTACCTGGTTGAGATACAGCTAAAGGCTACCCTCTAGAGAAGGAAATCTGCCCTCTTTATTTGGTCTGGCCTACATGTGGCTCCAGACCTACAGCAATGTGGTTGACTCTTAACTGCCCTTTGAAGTGGCCAAGCAAGCCCTCAATTCAAGGGCAGTTAGGAATGGGCAACAAATACTGGGCTTGCTCATGACACCCACATCCCATGAAGGAATAAAGCAAAAAGGAAATCCTGGCCCCTGTTTCCCAACCCTGAGGTGAAGATTCTGCCCATAAAATCTTTGCTTGAATGTAATTTATAGGTTAAAGGAGCTGACAGAAATGAATAGAACATTTTTTATCATTTAGCCCTTTAATTACCGAGTCATGTTGTGGTGTGTGACTCTCGGTAGCACCGTTGCACAATTGTGAAGAAGATGCTTTCTGGCCACCTCTGGACCCTGCCGTGACACGATACCAATCAAACCCTCAGTAGCTCAATGTAAAATTGTAAATGCTTACTTTGGAAATCTCCAGCCGATGGGTCTTCGGTTACCGGACGAGGAGTGGGGTAAACAGGAACAGCTAGAAAAAAACACGTTCATCGTTAAAAATGCCAAATCTACATCACATGCAAACCAATTGACTCTTACACATGGGGCAGGATTTTCCCACTGGCGTGCAGGGGCCATATCTGAATTTAATATGTCAAGCAAACCAACTTTTTCCAAAAAAAAAGACAATAGTGTTACAAACCAAAACAAATCATAAGGACCTCATCTCAGGCCAACACGAAAGCACCAGTGATAAGCCCGTGGCGTGCCTAAGGTGCCTTATGTTTTCGTTCCTGGGTGCTTCATCTTGGTGTTGACCCCTTGCTGCGAGTGGCATCTGAGACAGCCTTCTGTCTCTGCTGTCCTGTAGGCCTCAATGATCATGGCGGTCGTCCTCTGGCCCATGGAGCCTGTGCTGGCCCCGCCTGGGAGGGAGCTGCCAGTTCCGTGCTGACATCTCCCCTGTCGTCGCAGCCTCGCCAGATGCTATGGTCACTGGGAGAGGGGCTGAGGAGCTGCCGCCTTTATCCGGAGCACCCTGAGAGGTACCCGCAGAGACACCAGGCAGCTGCTGCACCAAAGTGAGGTCACTTCAGACTTCCCTGCTCACTGTGGATGGATGGGTACCAAGTTGGGAAAGTTGATGCCCAGACCATCTCCCACACTGGCACTGACCAGCTGAGGTCAATGTCGAAGTGAGGGCTTGCTGGTCCAAGCGCATCCCCAGGAAGCCCTGACGGGTCTCCCGGAGTAGCCTCTCCACGAGAGTCGCCATTCTCTCCATGGAGGATGCATGGCGCTCAGACATATGGCTCACTGCTTTGGCGATCGTCCGCATAGACTCCTCCCCCATGGAGACCAAACCAAGCATAGCCTCACATGTCTCCTCCAGATGCTCCCGCACACCCGGCTGCAATTCCTGTGCTTGCTGCATCGCTGGTGACTCCAGAGGCACATCATCAGACTGAGCATGTGCCTGGTCCCCTGCAGTCCTCCAACTGCTGGCACCATGGGCACTCTGTGTCTCTGCCAGCAACTCCAGGGACTGTGAAGTGCCCGCACCGCTGTGCCCTGGGACACTAGCCGATATTCGAATTCCCACCAAGGTGTTGGTATCTGCATTTGTGCCTGCCTTGCAGAAATGATGTGACACTGGTGAGACTTAAGGCCCCTCAGGTGTGAGAGGGGGCATCTGCTGCTCCTCCTCCCGGCCCTACTCCGATGATGCTGAAAGGAAGAACAAGGACAGTGGATCAGTTAACGTGGAGACAATGACAAGGTGCATCCCTGTCCCCCGGATCATTATGTGCTCATCCTTCCATAACCAATGGTCAAGCCATGTTGCAAAATTAAATCAATTAACATTCAGCAGTGCTATAGCTGTTGGGAGGACAATGCTGACCTCACTGTTGGGCATAAATACCTGGCCGTGGCACCCCACCAACACCAGTGAACCTGGGCGCATGGCGCCTCTCCAGATCTAAGGTCTCCTACTCGAACCAGCTAAGAATGGTGATCTGCACCTGGCCGCCACCAGCCCTCATACGCTCTGTAGCATTATGAACATTCTTCTCCTGAAAATGAGAGATGAACATTGATTAGTGCAAATTGTACATGGGCTCTCTTCACGAACGGCCCACCTCAACCAGAGTGGAACATATCAGGGCTCCAGTGCCTCCACACCCCCCTGCTGATGAACACTCATACAAAGATGCTGGGCCTGTTCCCCACTCCCCTCCCTTGGACGCATGCTGCCTACATCAAATTAGACCAAATTATGGTCTAACCTTCCATAGCAAGGAGGCACAAGCACATGGAGCACAGAGCACATATGGTTTGTTGCCACACCACCTTGAAGCTCCCCTCCCAGCATGTCATCACCCTGACCTGGATATGCCCTGGAGTTCCAGCACTGCGCCTAGGTGCAGCTCCTCCAGGTTGCCCCCTAACCAGTCATGTGGGACTCAGTGTAACACATGCTGCAGGGGCAAAACACATCTCTTTATCACCCTCTCAGGCTGACCTTGGCATGGGTAATATCTGCCGGCCCACCCAGCTAAGGACACATGCCGTTAATGATTCATTGCAGTCACTACACTCGGATTTGGGGTGTGGTGGGGGTGGGGGTGGGGGGGGGGGGGGGTGCCCAGGGGGCAAAGCCTACCTGCTGGGTTAAATGACCAATGCCAACATAGTACTCACCCTGCCAGAGCGCAACAAATCATTGAAGTGCTTGGAACACTGGATCGAGGAGCTCACCACCTCCGCCACCTCCTCCCAGGCATGTTTCGTGATGTGGGGGGCCCTCCTCCACCTATCCTGGGGACCCAGCACCACCCGCTGTGCTGCCACCTCCTCGAGGAGGGCAGCAAGGCAGTCATCCGAAAAATGAGGGACACACTGGCCCCCCGCCCCACCCTCCAGCATGGCCTGTCCTGCTGCCTTACCCTCCAGCCTCCCCTGCTCCGCTGCCCTGCCCTCCATCCTGGGCTGCTCCGCTGGCCTACCACCCGGACTGGCCTGCTCACCAGAAGCCCTCTGGTGAGCTCTTCCACTTGCCATTGTGAGCGGCCTTGTAAAGGCTGCCAGCGCTTCACATAAACAGGCCGCCGGGTCGCCACTGGACTCAGTGGACAGTGTACTCCCGCTGCCTGCCCACCCACCCACTCCCACTATCCTTGGGAGTCGCGCATTACGCTTGGTGGACCTTAATTGGTCTCTGAAGGTGTTGATCTATGCTGGAGCACAATGCTGAAAGACCTGCCTCTAATTTTTAGCTGATGCCCATGGGAATATATCCTTAAGGTCTGGTGTCCAGAACTGCTCAGAGCATTACAAGTCTGGTCTAACCAAGGCCTTGTATCACTGAAACAATCTATTCTATTCCTCTAAATATAAAGGGCAGTAATTCGTCAAGCTTTCTGATTTTTTTTTGTATTTGTTCATGACATTTAATGATCTATGTACCTGGACCCCTAAGTCTCTACATGCTGGTCCCATACAGCACCTCTTCCCAGCGGCTGTTAGAATTGTACACCACAGGCGACCATTCGACCTATCACACCTGTGCTTGCTTTTTGACAAAGCTATCCAATTAAACATTTTGTTAATTCATTTACGGGATGTGGGCATCGCTGGCTGGGCCAGCATTTATTGCCCATCCCTAATTGCCCTTGAGAAGGTGGTGTTGAGCTGCCTTCTTGAGCTGCTGCAGTCCATGTGGTGTAGGTACACCCACAGTGCTGTTAGGAAGGGAGTTCCAGGATTTTGACCCAGTGACAGTGAAGAACAGTGATATATTTCCAAGTCAGGATAGTGAGTGACTTGAAAAGGAACTTCCAGGTGATGCTGTTCCCATCTATCTGCTGCCCTTGTCCTTCTAGATGGTAGTGGTCGTGGGTTTGGAAGGTGCTGCCTAAGGAGCCTTGGTGAGTTCCTGCAGTGCATCTTATAGGTAGTACACACACTGCTGCTACTGTTATTCGGTGGTGGAGGGAGTGAATGTTTGTAGATGTGGTGCCAACTAAGAGGGCTGCTTTGGCCTAGGTGGTGTGAAACCTCGTGAGTGTTGTTGGAACTGCACTCATCCAGACAAGTGGAGAATATTCCATCACAATCCTGCCAGCTTAATTGAATTGAATTTCACAACTTGCTGTGGTGGAATTTGAACACATAAACTCTGTACTTACTAGATCAGTACCATAACAACAACAATTTGTATTTATACAGCTCCTTTAACATAGGAAAATGTCACAAGGTGCTTCACAGGAACATTATCAAACAAAATTTCACACTGAATCGCAGAAATTTGTAAGTAGATTTTAAAGGAGGCAAAAGAGGTAGAGAGGTTTAGACAGGGATTTCTTTTATTTGTTCATGAGATGTAGATGTCACTGGCAAGGCCATCCTTTATTGCCCAACCCTAATTGCCCTTGAGAAGGTGGTGGTGAGCCATCTTCTTGAACTGCTGCAGTCCATGTGGTGTAGGTACTCTCACAGTGCTGTTCGGGAGGTAGTTCCAGGATTTTGACCCAACAACGGTGAAAGAATGGCGATATATTTCCAAGACAGGATAATGTGTGACTTAGAGGGTATCTTGTAGGCACTGGTGTTTCCATGTGCCTACTGCCCTTATCCTTCTAGAAAGAGGTCATGGGTTTGGAAGATGTTGTCGAGGGAGGCTTGGCGAGCTGCTGCAATGATGCTTATAGATGGTATGCTCTGCTTCCAATGTGACCTAGTGGTGGAGGGAATGAATGTTTAAAATGGTGGATGGGGTGCCATTCAAGCAGGCTGCTTTGTCCTGGATGGTATTGAGCTTCTTGAGTGTTGTTGGAGTTGCATTCATCCAGACAAGTGGAGAGTATTTCATGACACTCCTGACTCTTATCTTATAGATGGTGGGCAGGCTTTGGGGAGTCAGAAGGTGAGTTACTTACTGCAGAATTCACAGCCTCTGTCCTGTTCCTGTAGCCACAGCATTTACTTGGCCAGCCTATTTAGGTTTTTGGTCTATGGTGACCCCAAGATATTGATGGCAGGGGATTCAGCCACGGTAATGCTGTTAAATGTCAAGGGGAGGTGGTTAGGAAAAAAAATACTTGCATTTATATAGCACTTTTCATAACCACTGGACAATTCAAAGTGCTTTACAGCCATGAAGTACTTTTGAAGTATGGTCACTGTTGTAACTGTTGTAACATAGAAAACATGGCAACCAATTTACACATAGCAAGCTCCCACAAAGAGCAATCAGATAATGACTAGCTGACCAGTTTTTTCTTGTGATTGAGATATAAATATTGGCAAGGAAATACCTGGATGAGCACTTGGCATGTCATAATATTCAAGGCTATGGGCCAAGTGCTGGTAAACGGGATTAAGTAGGTAGGTCAGGTGTTTCTCATGTATTGGTGCAGACTCGATGGACCGAAGGGTCTCTTCTGCACTGTAATTCTGTGAAATGGGAGAGAACTCCCCTAATCTGCAAAATAGTGTAAAGGGGATGTTGAGATGGACATGAGGCTTTGGTTTGATTCCTCATCCAAAAGAAACACCTCTGATAATGCAATGCCCCCTCAGTACTACACTGGAGTCAGCTTTAATTTTTGTGCTCAAGTCCTAGAGTAGGACTTAAACCCAAAATCCAGAGGCAAGACTGTTACTGATTGATGACACAAAAGACTCTCATGCATTAGAGATGGTCATTGCCCTGGTACTAGTGTGGCATGATTGTTACATATCAGCCCAATCCTGAACGTTGTCCTGATCTTGCTGTGGGCACCAATGGCTTCTGAAGAGTTGCAACTGGAACTGAGTATTGTGATATCATCAGTGAACATTTGTACTTTCAACCAGGTTCCACCAGGGTCACTCGGCTCCTGACCTCATCACAGCTTTGTTCCAAACATGGCCAAAAAAATCTGATCTCCCAAGATGAGGTGAGAGTGACTGCCCTTGACATCAAAGCAGCATTTGACTGTGTGGCATCAAAGAATCCTAGCAAAACTGGAGTCAATGAGAGTCAGGGGAAAATTCTCCATTGGTTGGGGCCATACCTTGCAGGAAGGAAGATGATTGTGGTTGTTGGAGATTAATCATCTCAGTCCCAGGGCATCACTGCAGGAGTTCCACAGGGTAGTGTCCTAGGCCCGACCATCTTCAGCTGCTTCACCAATGACCTCCCTTCCATCATAAGGTCAGCAATAGGGATGTTCGCTGATGATTGCACAATGTTCAGCACCATTTGTGACTCCTCAGATACTAAAGCAGTTCATGTCCAAGTGCAACAAGACCTGGACAATATCCAGGCTTCCCCTCCAACTCACACACCATTCTGACTTGGAACAATATCACCGTTCCTTCACTATTTCTGGGTCAAAATCCTGAAACTCCCTTTCTAACAGCACTGTGGATGTACCTACAGCACAGGGACTGCAGCGGTTCAAGAAGGCAGCTCACCACCACCAGGGCAATTAGGGATGGGCAATAAATGCTGGCCTAGCCAGCAAAGCCCACATCCTGTGAAAGAAAAAAAGTTTAAAAACCTTCTGATGGTGGGAAGGTCACTGATGAAGCAGCTGAAGCTGGCTGGGTCTTTCTTTTTTTCTCAGCATTAATCCATTGAGGTATCAAGGCCACTTTTTTAACCTTACTTGTATAAGGAAATATTTTCCACGCTATGTGTAAATACCTTACACATGCATTTTCCACTCAGGAAATGGTAAGCTGTTGAAACTAGCTGCTATGTTGGTATTTTGGAGGAACTCTGGAGGTGCTTGATCCTAATTCACATGTTGTTGTGCCACCAATGAGTTCATTAAATAAGTCTGAAATAGAAACAGAAAATCCTAGAAATACTCAGCAAGTGTGCTATCATCTGTGGCAAGAGAAACAGAGTTAATGTTTCAGAGTGATGAACTGAAAGATGTTAGAGCAGTGTTCTTCACTGCAAGACCCGCAAGCCAGTGGCTGCTCCCATCAGCACTAAGTGCAGTTCTCCGACTCCGTCCATCCATTTGCAGTAACCGCTTTACCCTCAGAGGGTCGTGGTAAGCCGGAGCCCAATCCAGCATTATATTCCTATTTATTTTATTTTTAATATTAAAAAATGTGTACCGAGCCTATCAAAAGTCAGCCTTCTTTTCATGTTAACAATGTGCTCCAATAAGTATATCTAAGTACGTGCATTGTATAGTAACAGTTATATTACCATAGTGTCCACCATAGAACTAGCAGAGTACTCAACCGTTGGTGTCGTGTATTTTTTTGGTCCAAGTGAGTTACTGGAGTAGTAAGCAATGCTAATTTAGTAGTCGATGTGGCTCTCACACTGCAGGTTTTCCACTAAAGTGGCCCTTGCTTGAAAAATAGTGAAGACAGCTGTGTAAGAGATTCACCAGTTCATAAACAAGTACAGAGTCAGGGAAAATGAGGGGTTTTGTTGGGGTGATCGGGGGAGGGCATGGATGAACAAAGGGAAAAATCTCTGATAGGATGGAGGACAGCTGCGAAGATAGTAATAGGCCAAGTAAAGAAACAATAGGTGGGACCAGAGGAGGAGTAAATAGTTCCTGAGAAAATAGAGCCAATAATTATGATCTAAACTTATTGTTAAAGTCAGAGGATGTAAAATGCCTAACAGAAAGGTAAAATACTGTTCCTACATTTCCTTCATTACAACAGTGACTACACTTCAAAAATACTTCATTGGCTGTAACGCACTAATGGATGTCCATTTGTCATGACGGGTGCTATATAAATGCAAGTCTTTCAGTTTACCTCATTTTATTCACTTTCATTTTAATTGTTATAATAAATGGTCACAACTTGAAATGCCAATGTTGGAGATAAAAGCAAAATACTGCGGATGCTGGAAATCTGAAAGAAAAATACAACATGCGGGAAAAACTCAGCAGGTCTAAGCGTCTGTGGAGAGAAAAAAAAACCCAGAGTTAACGTTTCGAGTCCGTATGACTCTTCTTCAGAGCTAAAAGAGAGAAAATAAAGAGCTTAGTTCTGAAGGAGAGTCATAAGGACTCGAAATGTTAACTCTTTTTTTTCTCTCCACGGGTGCTGTTAGACCTGCTGAGTTTTTCCAGCATTTTCTGTTTCTGTCCCAATGTTGGAGGCCCAATTACTGGGCCTGCAGCTCAAGAGCCTCAGCAATCCCAAGAGGATCCAAGCAGGGAGTCCCCTCCAACAGCAGCGTTTCAGCTCTTTGCTGCCGGTGGCCCTGTCATTGGGAGATGGAGCCTCTGGCTCCAGCGGACCCCCCCCCCCCCCCACTGAGGGAGCTGATGGCCTTCACAAGTAGCAGGAGGCCACCCTGCTGCCTTCAAAATGCCAGCAAGCCTTCTAATTCATCCCTAATTGGGGATTTAATATGTAAATTGGCTGCCTGCCTTCGTTCAGTGGCTCACCACAACCTTCTCAAGGGCAATTAGGGATGGACAATATATGCTGGTCTAGTTAGTGATGCCCACATTCCGTGAACGAATAAATTTACAAAAAGCCAATCCATTTTCCAGGCCGCGCTGTGAAACATCCCCAGCAGTGAAAATGTATTGGGAAGGTGTCCCGACGTAGCTCCACGCTATTTTCCCAGCCCACCATGCCTTCAAACCTGCCTGCATGGAATTGGGAAAAGTCAACTCTATACTTCTAAAGAATCACAGGATCACAGAATTTTAACAGCGGAGGCCATTTGGCCCATCATGTCTGCACTGGCTCTCCAAATGGGCATTATGACCTAGTGCCATTGCCCTGCCTTTTCCCCAGACCCCTGCACATTGTTTCTACTCAAATAATCATCTAATGCCCTCTTGAATGCCTCGATTGAACCTGCCTCCACCACACTTCCAGGCAGTGCATTCCAGACCCCAATCACTTATTGTGTGAAAAAGTTTTTTCTCATGTCACATTTGCTTCTTATGCAAATCAGTTTAAATCTGTGCCCTCTCATTCTCAATCCTTTACAAGCAGGAACAGTTTCTCCCTATCTACTGTGTCCAGCCCCCTCATGATTTTGAACATCGCTATCAAATCTTCTCTTAGCCTTCTTCTCTCCAAGGAGAACAATCCCGACCTCTCCAATCTATTTTTTTAACTGAAGTTTCACATCCCTGGATCCTTTCTTGTAACTTCTGCACTCTCTCCAATGTGTTTACATCCTTCCTATAACGTAGCACTCACAACTGTACACAATACTCTAGCTGAGGTCTAATGAGTATCTTATATAAATTCAGCATAACCTCCTTGCTCTTGTACTCTACGCCCACATTAATAAAGCCCAGAATACTATATGCTTTATCAACTGCTCTCTCCACTTGAACTGCCACCTTCAATGATCTAAGCACATTTACACCCAGGTTCCTCTGCTCCTGCACCCCCTTCAAAATTTCACCCCTTATTTTATATTGTCGGTCCATGTTCTACCTACCAAGATGCATCACATCACATTGAACTTCATCTGCCACCTATCTATCCACTTCACCAACTTGTCTATGTCCTTTTGAAGTTCTACACTGTCCTCCTCGCAGTTCACAACACTCCCAAGGTTCGTATCATCCGCAAACTTTAAAATTGTCCCCTGCACACCAAGATCTAGATCATTAATAAATATGGAAAGAAAACTGTATTATGTTTGTAAATAAAGTCTACTGTATGTATATTCAGAAAGGTTACATCTTAGTTACAAGATATGTACAAACATACGAATTAGGAGCAGGAATAGGCCACTCGGCCCCTCAAGCCTGCTCTGCCATTCAATGAGATCATGGCCTCAGGGAGATTGGAGTGTGCATGTGCAAAAAAGCGCTGGCCCCGACTCTCCCTCCTCCCCATGCCCTCACAGGTAACACTGCTACCGCTCGCGTATTACACTGGACTTAATTGGCCTGCCTACATAATATGGAGGTGCGGAGCCGATTGTGGGCGACGGGCGGCTCCATGACCGCTACCGCCCACTCCCGCTGAGTCTGCCCGACACGGGAAAAATTCAGACCTTGAAGTATTGTGCACAGCCCTGGCCTCCATTATTACAAAAAGGATACAGAAGCACTGGAGAAAATGCAAAAACAATTTAAAAGGATGATATCACAACTAGGACGGTATAACTGTTAGGAAAGACTGAACAGGCTGGGGTATTTTTCTCTAGAAAATTGGAGGTTAGTGGGTGATCTATTAGTAATCTTTAAAATTATGAAAGGGTCCTATAGGGGGAGCCTAAAACTGATGGTCATAAATATGAGATAGATACTAATAAATCCAGGAAGGAATTCAGGAGAAATTTCTTTGAAAAGTGCATTGGGAAGGTGGTGAAAATGTAGAACTCACTATGACAGGGATTAGTTGAGGCATTTAAGGGGAAGCTTGATTAAAAACATGAAGGTGAAAGAAATTGAAGGATATATAGATAAACTGGGATGAAGTAAGGTGGGAGATGTCCGGGTGGAGAGTAGACCAGTTAGGCTGAATGGCTATGCCTTTGCTGTAGATTCTATGTAATTCTGTGCCAGTCTGCAAAAAGTATGAATACGTGTGTTAAATTTGCACTTTCTGGACTCTCTACAGAGTCAATGCCCATTGGCCCCATCCAAATGAGGTGCCTGTCCAGCTGGTCGGATTCACTCTTGGAGGACAACTGAGGTTGTCACATTGTTACAAGGATCATAACCAGTGTGAATTTCAGAGCCCAAAATGTAAGCAAGTACAACATACTTAAATCAGAGATCAGATCATCATCTCTGGATTACAGGTGTCAAATTCTCCAACCAGAATAGACAAAATGTTAGATTGCTGACATTGCCAGTTGCTGGGAACTGTGCAAAAGAGTATTTTGCTGGGCCTATGAAGAAGGTGAATCCTTAAAGACATATGGATAAAGCTGTAATACATACAGAGGCACTGAGGAAAGTTGTAGTATCCATGGGAACATCTATCGCAGTTTTCACCACTGAACTGAGGTTTGCAGCGACATTGACCTGTTGTTCCGTCACATCCATCTGTAAATTCAGGGTTGCACCTGCAGGCTGAAGAGAATAAGATACCATTTTCATGCTTTATTTATAAATCGAATTTAAAACTCCCATCCATGTGTTCAAATCTCTCAGACAATGCTGGAAGTACTCAGCAGATCAGACAGCATCTATAGAGCAAGAAATGGAATTAACAGAGTTAACCATTCTGATAAAAGGTCGCCAGACTGAAATGTTAATTCTGTCTCTCTCCCCATAGGTGCTAAGCATTTTTTTTTTTAGCATTTTCTGTTTATATTTCATATTACTGGCATCTGCAGTATTTTATTTTTGCTGAAATCGTTCCATGGACTTGACACTCCCTAACTCCTATAGATCGGAATATTAACCTCATGTGTGTCCTATGTATTCATCGTTTCACCATTGGCTCTGTGTCTTAAGCTGCTTGGGTCCTAAGCACTGGAATTCCCTCCCTAAACCTCTCTGCCTCTTTCTCCTCCTTTATGACACTCTGTAAAACCTACCTCTTTGACCAAGATTTTGGTTGCCTATTCTAAAATTTCCCTATGTGGTCAGGTGCAAACCTTTGTTGATAATAACTCATATGAAGCAGCTTTACTATGATAAAGGCACTATATAAATGCAAAAGGCATAGGTAATCAAACTGAGATAATCAATGTAACTTGTTCAAGTGAAACATTTAATATATGTTGAACAATATATTTAGAGGAAATTTGCAGCTGAAAGAATATTAAACAATATTTATATAATATAATAATAAGGGAGAGAGAAAACAGGGCACTACAGTCCTGTTAGCCTGACATCAGTAGTAGAGAAAATGTTAGAGTCTATTATAAAGGATGTGATAACTGGACACTTAGGCTGGAATTTTCCAGTCCCATTGGCATCAGGCGTCAAGGCGGGTGGGGGGGGTGGTGGTGGTGGGTAATATGGTGAGAAGGTCAAAAGTCAGTTTCATGCTGTCGTGAAACCAGTTTGTGATTGTCTGCTCCACCTGTCAATGGCGGGTCGCGTTTCCCGCTGCCACATGTCGGGAACCTAATTTCAGTACTTTAGCATCTCTGGGGAGCTTCACTTTGCTCAGGACTTCAAGGTTTGTTTGCCTACCTTGCTTTGGTCAGTGCTCAGGGTCACCAGCACATGGCTTCACGGCAGCACCACATCAGTTTTAGCTCAGGGGCAGGTCTCTACCTACCAGACCAGCTGTAAGGTGGGGTGGCTTTTCAATGGCTGCAAGGCTAGGGTTTGTATGGGGAAGGGGGAGAAGTGGCCTCAGGCAAAGAAAGAGTCTGCAGAGTGAGGGCTGTACTGGGGAAGTGGGGTTTCCCAGGTGTGTGTGGGGACACACGTTGACCTGTACAAGTGGTCTCATGATGGTGAAGGCTGAGCAGTCTCCAGACGAGTTAAGGCCAGATGGAGGTGTGGGGGTGTGTGTGAGAGAGTGAGTGATGATGTCCCTTCAGCTGGCAATGAGTGAAATGGCAGTGAATGCATGATGGCCTTGCGAGTGTTGAGTGGCAGCATGGATGAGATCATTTTCTGCACTAGATGGCTGACCTCTTGTGTGCAACATTGGCACTGATCCACCTCTGCCACCACCTTCCAAGCCAGAGTGGTGAGACTGATGGGCCTCCTGTGACCAGAGCAGGATTAGGAGACATCGTGGTGGGCCTCCACAGTGTCCAGAATGCGTCTCAGGAATGCGTGGTCTTTTGGGGCTATGTCTTCACCGGAGCAGTCCTTAGCTGCATGCATTGAGAAGTGTGGGCGCAGCTGCAGTTTAAGTATGGCGCCCTGCATGAGGAAGTGTTGAGGTAATGACATGGCGGGCAAACTAGAGGCCACCCGCCAGCGAGACAGCGTGTTTCCGGTGGCTGCATAATTAATGAGGCAGGTGTGGGATGACGCAGCATGAAAACAGCTGCAGGTACAACCACTCTTTTCCCACCTGCTACTGCACTTAGTGAAAAACTGGGCCAATTCTACCCAATGTTGTACCAAACCTTGGTTTGCATTGTGCCAGATTTGCACAAAGTGCGGTAGCGGGCAGGTAAAATGACGCTCTCCCCACTGGCTGCGATGGCAGGTTTTCACGCAGCATCGTTCCAACCCCACCACATTATTTATACATTGCCAGGAAACACGCCATTTGATGGTGAGTGGGCTCACACTACCAAACACACTTGACACCAGCGGGCATGGAAAATCCTGGCCATCAAACATGAATTTCAAAATAAAGTTCAGGCATCAAGAAAAGAAATGATGTGCTGAGCAAAAGTAAAACAACGTCAAAGCAATAAATTAATAAATAAAGAATAGTTATTAATAAATATCACCATTGGTGTGTGAGAGGGACAGAGTCTGTTTGTCTGGCACACTCCCAATCTCTTGATGCTGTCAGGAAGATATAATAATTCTCCTAATGTTATTGGAATTTATTGTAGAGTAATGGAGGGGTCTATGTCTGTGTGTCTGCGCATGTGTCTGAGTGTGTCTCTTAATTGAATTTAAGGCAGCTGGTCTGAAGGCTTTGATGTAACAGAAGGTAAGCTAGGTTTGAAATGTTAAGCAGGTAAACACGAGTGTAAAGGGAACATTTGCATTTTTAAATAAACCAGTTTAGATTGATTTCAAAGGAAGGGTGAACTGTTTCACCTAGCCAGGAGAAGTTAAAAAACAGTGTGTTTATTTTTCCCAAAGATTACTAGTAAACTTGATGCTATAAGAGATTTTTATTATTAGAGGTAAAGTCCAAAGACATAGTGAAACAATGGGATCTGCATTCAAAGTGGAAAATGTGGATAGAGGAGAGAAGGCTGTGTGCAAGGGAAGGCATTCTAAGATGTAGCAAGTGTGAAAAACCTCTAGCATCTAAGCCTCAAGCTGCTGCCTACAAAGAATTGATGTTAAGGAAACTCATTTTGAATTGGATTGTTCAGGGTATCATGTTTCTTTGCCTGGGTCTTTTAAAATCTGTGTTTTATTGTTGCCTTAATGAAAGTATAACTGGGGGTTTGGACTAATTAGGGGATTTGGAAGTTATCATAGTAGTAATATATATGTCTATGTATGTACTTAAAATCATTTCTTCTGTTAATAAAGGTTTAATTTAATTTTGTAAGAAACCTATAAGACTCAGTGGTCTTATTGCTACTGAATTCAAGGCACACATCTCAAAATACATGCAAATTGCAGAACAGTTGTGACAGTTGTTTCAAGTTTCCATTTGGGATTTGAGCAGCTCAGCATTTACCATCGGCTGGGCCATAACACAATGCTCACTCACCCTAACCCACTGTGAGTGGGTGTGATTGAATTGGTGTGTGGGGGTAAGGGTGAGTGGTAATCCTGAGACTGCGAGTGAGCCAGACACACACACTCCCCCTCACTCACTCTCGCCATCATTCACTTACCCACTCTCTTCCTCTCTCCCACATTCACTCTCTCTCTTCCACACTCACTCACTGGCCAGAATTTTCCAGCACCCCCGCGGTGGGGTAGGCGAGCCACTGAAATCTCCATTCACATCGGCAGCACTGGAAGATCCCGCTAGTGTGAGGGGCTGGAAAATTCCAGCCATTCTCTCTCTCCCACTCTCTCTCTCCCCCACACTCACTCTCTCTATCTCTCTCCCCCACACTCTCTCTCTCTTCCACACTTACTCACTCAGTCACTCTCTCTCCCACACCCCTGGGCTGCAAGTTTCTTCACCCTCACCACGCATGCTGCCTCCCTACCTGCCTGCACCATAACATTCAGCCTCCTCCCCACCCAGCCCAGCACAGCATCCTCCTCCCTCCCCCACCCAGCCTGGTACAGCATCCTCCTCCCTCCCTCTTCCAGCCTGGCACAGCATCCTCCTCCCTCCCTCTTCCAGCCTGGCACAGCATCCTCCTCCCTCCCTCTTCCAGCCTGGTACAGCATCCTCCTCCCTCCCTCTTCCAGCCTGGCACAGCATCCTCCTCCCTCCCTCTTCCAGCCTGGCACAGCATCCTCCTCCCTCCCTCTTCCAGCCCAGCACAGCATCCTCCTCCCTCCCTCTTCCAGCCTGGCACAGCATCCTCCTCCCTCCCTCTTCCAGCCTGGCACAGCATCCTCCTCCCTCCCTCTTCCAGCCCGGTACAGCATCCTCCTCCCTCCCTCTTCCAGCCCGGTACAGCATCCTCCTCCCTCCCCCACCCAGCCTGGCACAGCATCCTCCTCCCTCCCTCTTCCAGCCTGGTACAGCATCCTCCTCCCTCCCCCACCCAGCCTGGCACAGCATCCTCCTCCCTCCCTCTTCCAGCCTGGCACAGCATCCTCCTCCCTCCCTCTTCCAGCCTGGTACAGCATCCTCCTCCCTCCCTCTTCCAGCCTGGCACAGCATCCTCCTCCCTCCCTCTTCCAGCCTGGCACAGCATCCTCCTCCCTCCCTCTTCCAGCCCAGCACAGCATCCTCCTCCCTCCCTCTTCCAGCCTGGCACAGCATCCTCCTCCCTCCCTCTTCCAGCCTGGCACAGCATCCTCCTCCCTCCCTCTTCCAGCCCGGTACAGCATCCTCCTCCCTCCCTCTTCCAGCCCGGTACAGCATCCTCCTCCCACCCCCACCCAGCCTGGCACAGCATCCTCCTCCCTCCCTCTTCCAGCCTGGTACAGCATCCTCCTCCCTCCCCCACCCAGCCTGGCACAGCATCCTCCTCCCTCCCTCTTCCAGCCTGGTACAGCATCCTCCTCCCTCCCCCACCCAGCCTGGCACAGCATCCTCCTCCCTCCCTCTTCCAGCCTGGCACAGCATCCTCCTCCCTCCCTCTTCCAGCCTGGTACAGCATCCTCCTCCCTCCCCCACCCAGCCTGGTACAGCATCCTCCTCCCTCCCTCTTCCAGCCTGGTACAGCATCCTCCTCCCTCCCTCTTCCAGCCCGGTACAGCATCCTCCTCCCTCCCTCTTCCAGCCTGGCACAGCATCCTCCTCCCTCCCTCTTCCAGCCTGGCACAGCATCCTCCTCCCTCCCTCTTCCAGCCTGGCACAGCATCCTCCTCCCTCCCCCACCCAGCCTGGTACAGCATCCTCCTCCCTCCCCCACCCAGCCTGGCACAGCATCCTCCTCCCTCCCTCTTCCAGCCTGGTACAGCATCCTCCTCCCTCCCCCACCCAGCCTGGCACAGCATCCTCCTCCCTCCCTCTTCCAGCCTGGTACAGCATCCTCCTCCCTCCCCCACCCAGCCTGGCACAGCATCCTCCTCCCTCCCTCTTCCAGCCTGGCACAGCATCCTCCTCCCTCCCTCTTCCAGCCTGGCACAGCATCCTCCTCCCTCCCTCTTCCAGCCCGGCACAGCATCCTCCTCCCTCCCTCTTCCAGCCTGGCACAGCATCCTCCTCCCTCCCTCTTCCAGCCTGGTACAGCATCCTCCTCCCTCCCCCACCCAGCCTGGCACAGCATCCTCCTCCCTCCCTCTTCCAGCCCGGCACAGCATCCTCCTCCCTCCCTCTTCCAGCCCGGCACAGCATCCTCCTCCCTCCCTCTTACAGCCCGGCACAGCATCCTCCTCCCTCCCTCTTCCAGCCCGGCACAGCATCCTCCTCCCTCCCTCTTCCAGCCTGGTACAGCATCCTCCTCCCTCCCCCACCCAGTCTGGTTCAGCATCCTCCTCCCTCCCCCACCCAGCCTGGCACAGCATCCTCCTCCCCCCTCTTCCAGCCCGGCACAGCATCCTCCTCCCTCCCTCTTCCAGCCCGGCACAGCATCCTCCTCCCTCCCTCTTCTAGCCTGGTACAGCATCCTCCTCCCTCCCCCACCCAGTCTGGTTCAGCATCCTCCTCCCTCCCCCACCCAGCCTGGCACAGCATCCTCCTCCCTCCCTCTTCCAGCCTGGCACAGCATCCTCCTCCCTCCCTCTTCCAGCCTGGCACAGCATCTTCCTCCCTCCCTCTTCCAGCCTGGTACAGCATCCTCCTCCCTCCCTCTTCCAGCCTGGCACAGCATCCTCCTCCCTCCCCCACCCAGCCTGGCACAGCATCCTCCTCCCTCCCTCTTCCAGCCTGGTACAGCATCCTCCTCCCTCCCTCTTCCAGCCTGGCACAGCATCCTCCTCCCTCCCTCTTCCAGCCTGGTACAGCATCCTCCTCCCTCCCCCACCCAGCCTGGCACAGCATCCTCCTCCCTACCTCTTCCAGCCTGGCACAGCGTCCTCCTCCCTCCCTCTTCCAGCCTGGTACAGCATCCTCCTCCCTCCCCCACCCAGCCTGGCACAGCATCCTCCTCCCTCCCTCTTCCAGCCTGGTACAGCATCCTTCTCCCTCCCTCTTCCAGCCTGGTACAGCATCCTCCTCCCTCCCCCACCCAGCCTGGTACAGCATCCTCCTCCCTCCCTCTTCCAGCCTGGTACAGCATCCTCCTCCCTCCCTCTTCCAGCCTGGTACAGCATCCTCCTCCCTCCCCCACCCAGCCTGGCACAGCATCCTCCTCCCTCCCCCACCCAGCCCGGCACAGCATCCTCCTCCCTCCCTCTTCCAGCCCGGCACAGCATCCTCCTCCCTCCCTCTTCCAGCCTGGCACAGCATCCTCCTCCCTCCCTCTTCCAGCCCGGCACAGCATCCTCCTCCCTCCCCCACCCAGCCTGGCACAGCATCCTCCTCCCTCCCTCTTCCAGCCTGGCACAGCATCCTCCTCCCTCCCTCTTCCAGCCTGGTACAGCATCCTCCTCCTCCCTCTTCCAGCCTGGTACAGCATCCTCCTCCCTCCCTCTTCCAGCCTGGTACAGCATCCTCCTCCCTCCCTCTTCCAGCCTGGTACAGCATCCTCCTCCCTCCCCCACCCAGTATGGCAGCCAGCCTCTCTCTCTCTACCCCTGCCCACCACCCCCACCAATACCTCTTTTTCCAGAGCACACTCGCTGCTGCTTGCATGGTTCCTCCAATCTCAGACGTCTTCTCTCTCACATTTGCTGCTGAGAGCAAAAAACACGGGAGAGGGATGGCCTGTGATTGGAGGAGCAGTTTCTTTCAGAATCTTTCACTCCACTTGCCGGCATTTTGAAACCTACCTCCGGGGGCTACACAGGGGGTCTTCACAGGCCACATCTGGCTCACGGGCTGCATATTGGACAAGCCATTGAAGTAGGTGTTAGAACCTTCTTAAAGGAGGAAAGGGAGATAGAGAGGTCGAGAGATTGAGGGAGGGAACCTTAGAGCTTAATGCCGAATCAATTCGAGGCACTGCTGCCAATGATGAGGTGATTAAAACTGAGGATGCCAAGAAGCTAGGATGGAGGAGCACAGATATCCCAGAGGGTTGTGGAGCTGGAGGAGATTATAGAGATAGGGAGGGACGAGGACATGGAATGATTTGAAAACAAGGTTGAGAATTTTAAAATCAAGACATTGCTTATTGGCCATCTTGCATGCATATAATTGAGGGTGACAACCCCAGTGTAGTAATGAGGGAATGCTGAACTGGAGCTTAACTCTAACTACTTGTCCCATTGCTGAAATCCTTCAAAAGCTTTGAGGGGTTGAGACACTGCAGGATCAAAGAGAGCTGTTAAGAGGGTATCACTCTTGTCTCTGAGTCAGAAGATCATGGGTGAAAGCCTCATTCCAGAGATTTGAACACATAATAGAGACTGACGTGCCTCCTTCAGTAGAGTGTTTGCTGCACTGTTAAGGTGCGATCTTTCAAATGAGATGTTAACACGCTGGGGTTACCACTGGTCATAAACTCAACTGGACCAGCCATATAAATACTGTGGCTACAAGAGCACATCAGAGGCTGGGAATTCTGCAGTGTGTAACTTATCTCCTGACTCCCCAAAGTCTGTCCACCATCTACAAGGCACAAGTCAGGCTAGATGTGTGCAGCTCCAACAACACTCAAGAAGCTGAACACCAGGACAAATCAGACTGCCTGATCAGTATCCCATCCGCCACCTTAAACATTCATTCCCTCCACCACTGATGCACAGGTGCAGCAGTGTGTACCATCTATAGGGTGCACTGCAGCATCTCACCAAAGTTCCTTTGATAGCACCTTCCAAACCCACGACCTCTACCACAAAGAAGAACAAGGTTAGCAGATGCATGGAATCAACACCACATGAAAGTTCCCCTCCAAGTCACTCACCATCCTGACTTGGAAATATATCACTGTTCCTTCACTGGCACTTGGTCAAAATTTGGAACTCCCTCCCTAACAGCACTGTGGCTGTATATACACCGCATGGTCTGCAGTGGTTCAAGAAGGCAGCTCACCACTACCTTCTCAAGGGTAAGTAGAGATGGATAATAAATGATCGCCTGGCCCACATTCCAGAAATGAATATAAAAAAATGAGGCCCCCTCTCAGGTGGACTTAAAAGATCTGTTGGCAGTATTTCAAAGACCAGTGGGGGTCTCTCCCAGTGCCCGGCCTAAAATTTATCCCTCAACCAACATTACTAAAACAGAGGTTTTGGGCTTTATTACATGTTGTCTGTGAGATCTTGTGTGAAAATTGGTTGTCATGTTCTCTGTAGTACAACAGCTGCTACACTTGAAAAAATACTTCATAAACTGCTTTTGGACATCTTGAGGTAGTGAAAGCCACAATATAATGCAAGCCTTCTTCCCTTCTTTTCATTGGGTTAAGTAGCCATAAAGAAAAGGGTAGAATAAAGAGGGAATACAGAATTTTTTTAAAAATCTCCTCGCAGTCTATTTTCACTGCAATTCTTTGAGCAATTAAAAAAATAAAACTGGAAACACCTCGCATTTTGAAATGTTGTTGAGAAATAACAGATGGGTAACTTTAACAAAACCAGACTGACAGGATCAGGGATAATGCTGGTGTCACGTCCTGACCAATTTTACTCACATTGGAAGTCAATGGTTAGCAACATCTGGTGGATCGCAAAACTGACATTGTGTCCGATCCCATGGGATTCCCGTCCCATGAGATAGGTTAAAATTATGCGCAAAATTTTCAGTGAAGAGTTTTGCAGAGTCAATTTCACTGGTGGAGAAAGAAAATCACAGGAAAAACGTACGTAAACAGCCATCCGCTGCTTCCTTTGGAACTCCAGATGGTCGATAATAAAATGGTGCACACCGCTCACAGTTTATTCCCGCAGTGTTGTGCTATGGAGAAAGTTAGAGACACATGACTCACCAAATCTTGTGCTACTGTGAATATTTACTAGTCTGAGATAAGAAATTAGCACATTAACAATTGAGCTATTGTTCTATGAAATAAAACTCAACCTCTTATGCTGACTTTTCAACTGGACACTTCAGACTTACAATATGGAAATTTAGCAAAAACAAACCTTTCCTTCATGTGCCAATTGCCACTGAATGAAGCTGCAGTGGCAATTTTCTGTTAGTAGCAATACTTATGCTTGTTTAAATCAGCTAAACAGATTATAAACATGCGATTGGTTTAGGGTTTATGCACAGGCTGGACTGTAGACAGTTAAATTCAAAGACCGTATCACAATCCCTCTCTAACAGCACTGTGGGTGTACCTACACCACATGGACTGCAGCAGTTCAAGAAGCCAGCTCACCACCACCTTCTCAAGGGCAGTTAGGGATGGGCAATAAATGCTGGCCTAGCCAGCGATGCCCCCATCCCGTAAATGATTGTGACTGTGTCACAGAAATCAGTTCTGTGTCAAGACCATTAAAAAGGTCTTGTGTGTCTTCTCAAGTTAAAGGCACATTGCTGTTAAAATATTCCATATATTGTTGCTGCCTGTGTTTAATACTGATCTAGGGTTTACAAAATATTTTGTGGCCCTTTTTTTAGCAAATCAAATAATGATGAAGTTGGCAGAATTTGTATGTTTTCATTCTAACTTTAGGACAAACTGAGACAACCAGTTTTAACAAGTATTGGAAATATCTGTGATGTAACGCGTAACATATGCTTCCCAGCAATGAAACCTTCATCTATCAATTAATGGAAGTATTCGTCCTGACTTGAACATCTTGCCTCATACCTGGCAGTTCAAGCAAACACCTCCACCTGCATAGCGCCCATAGCTGTTCACACTTGCTCTGCGATGGCTGACTTCAGCATCGTAATAACAATCCTTGGCATGTCCATGGCAGTTGCAGGCTGTAAAATGATGTGAAAAATTGTTATCTCAACGTCCATCTTATCAATACTTCCACTATACAAAAATAAACAACGACAACTTGGAGAATGTTGTCATTGCAATTAACATGCTTATATTTGCAATGCAAGGGGTCTGGATATTCAATCATTGGTCATATGATATCATTGGGATGCTTAGTGCTACAAAATGTTATTGGGAGTGTAAGAATGATCCAGAAAGCAATATCGAATTCATCTTAGAATACTCTCATACATGAAAACCTAGTCCTAAATCCAATAGCATTTGTTTACTACAAATCAGGACTTTTTATTTGTTCCTGGGACGTGAGTGTCGCTGGCTAGGCCAGCATTTATTGCCGTCCCTAATTGCCCTTGAAAAGGTGGTGATGAGCTGCCTTCTTGAACCACTGCCGTCCATGTGGTGTAGGTACAGTGCTGTTAGGGAGGGAGTTCCAGGATTTTGATCCAGTGCTAGTGAAGGAGTTCAGTCTGTCCACAAGCATGACCCTCCCTGTCGCTTGCCATTTCAACACTCCACCCTGCTCTGTCAGTCCATCCTTGGCCTGCTGCATTGTTCCAGTGAAGCTCAACACAAACTGGAGGAACAGCACCTCATCTTCCAACTAGGCACTTTACAACCTTCTGGACTGAATATTGAGTTCAATAATTTTAGATCATGAACTCTCTCCTCCATCCCCACCCCCTTTCTGATCCCCCCTTTTTCCAATAATTTATATAGATTTTTCTTTTCCCACCTATTTCCATTATTTCTAAATGTATTTCCATCCAATGTTTTATCTCTGCCTTTTAGCCTATTTCGATCCCTTCCCCCCACCCCACCCCCACTAGGGCTATCTGTACCTTTATTATCACATTCCTTAGATAATATCACCAGCTTCAACACCTCTTTGTCCTTTTGTCTATGACATCTCTTGGTTATCTCCACCTATCACTGGCCGTCTATCCAGCTCTACCTGTCCTACCGTCCCCCCTTAAACCAGCTTATATTTCACCTCTTTTCTATTTTTCCTTAGTTCTGTTGAAGAGTCATACAGAACCAAAACGTTAACTGTGTTCCTCTCCGCAGATGCTGTCAGACCTGCTGAGTTTTTCCAGGTATTTTTGTTTTTGTTAAGGAGTTTGTCTAGATAGTTTATCTTCAACATTATTTGTAGCTCTATTGCAACAGCAAGTTCTCTCTCTATCCTAAGATGAGCTCCCAAACACATGCAGGAATCACACCAGGAACTCACAGAACATATTAAAATGACCCTAACAGTATGACTCTTCTTCATCATATTCAACTCAAAATGTTAACTATTTCTCTCTCCATGGATACTGCCAGACCTGCTGTGTTTTTCTAGCATTTTCTGCCTGATCATGAACCGTGAAGCGCCTTGTGATATTTTACAATGTTTAAGACACCATATAAATATTGAATTGTGGAAAAAGTTTTCAGGCTTTGAAGTGGCAAAATCCCTGCCACTGATAATTTGCATTAAATTAACTAGACTCCAAATCCCAGAAAATAAACTTTCAAAGTGTGAAGTGGGTTACTGGAGAATGAGATGGGCCATTTATCTCTTCTCTGTTCTCATACTTTTTTTGTGGGAAACATTAACGTTGTTAGGGATGTTACAAATAACGTTTGCATCAAATCATTAGCCTGTGTCGTTTGGAGTTCATGGGTTCACCATCTATATTTCACTTGATCAAGGCAAGACTATCTTAAGAATTACAGGATCGGAATACAACAAAAGAAACAATAGAAAAGGAGAAAACTTTCTCTTTATGAGCTGTTGGCAGGCATCCAGCTTTTTCCTTGCCAGAAAGTAACTGCATGTGAACATCACTGCTTAATTGCACTTCACAAACAGCAAATTCTAAATGGGGACTGAGGCAAAGTGTTTAACAGTGATTTTGCAATCACAGCCCAACAGCAAAACCGAAATAGGTTTTTAATTTAAAAAAAACAGCAGGCTAGAGGTTATCCTGTCATAACTTGTTGGGCTAAAAGGATTAAGTTAGAAAGATTGTTACATAGAATAGTATATAAATATGGAAGATTAAAGGGTGATTTCATTGAGGTGTTTAAGATGATTTAAAAAATCGTTAGGGCAGATAGAGAGGAACTATTTCCTCTGGTTGGAGGAGTCCGGAACAATGGGGCATAACCTTAAAATTAGAGCCAAGCCATTCAGGGGTGATGTCAGGAAGCGCTTTTTCACACAAAGTGTAACGCTTTCAAGTACAAACACATTTCCATCTGTTCCTATTCAGATGAAGTTACATTGTTTCATAGTTTGCCATTGTGAGATTTGAACTCTTGATCTTGGGGTTATAAGCCCAGTACCATAACCACTTGGCTATTTAGGCAGTGGAAATCTGGAACTCACTCCCGCAAAAAGCTATCAAGGTTGGGGGTCAATTGAAAATATCAAGACCAAAATTGATACATTTTTATTGGGTAGGGACATTAAGGGTTATGGAGCCAAGGTGGATAGATATAGTTAAGATACAGGTCAGCCATGATTTAATTGAATGGCGGAATGGGGTTGAGGGGCTGAATGGCCTCTTCCTGTTCCTATGTTCTTACTGTTTCCATTTAGGTTTCCTTTGACCCCATGTCGCTTGCTGGCCGTGACACTATGCAGACCCTAGATTTCTACCAATGCCACTCTTAAAAGTGTAGGCACAAGGACCAGATTTACACCCTTCCATTGGGGAAGTGCCTCTGCTCCAATCAGCACTGCAAAGGCTGGGAACAAAACCCCAAGAATCATTGGGCTGCAAGGACAAAGGTGGGGTGGGGTGGGGAGGACATCTATGGGTTTCTATTACAGCTTGGTGGAGGGACACCCTCTGCTCATCTACTATTCCTTTACTTATCTTTCCAGTGTTGCTGCTACAGTCAGCATCCCAGATTCCGATGCTAGTGGCAGTCTAATTAGGGAACCACCACTTTTTTGTGCCCTAGCCAATACTTATCCATCAACCAACATCTAAAAGTAGACCATCTGGTTATTTTCACATTGCTGTTTGTAGGAACTTGCTGTGCACAAATTGGCTGCAGCATTTCCTTACATTACAACAGTGGGTGCATCTCAAAAGTAAGCTTAAAGCACTTTGGGATGTTCTGAGGTTATGATTGGTGCTACATAAATGCAAATTCTTTCTTTCTTTAACCCTGGAAGTCTGCCATTGTTAACAGTAGAAACTACCCATGGATTTAATCCTAGCAGTCCTGGGTACATGAGGATACTAGGAGAACATATGAACTTATGAATTGGGAGCAGGAGTAGGTGCTGACCTTCGATAAGAAAGTGGAAATATGCAAGTATGCTTTTAAAAAAAACACTGTTTAAATCCTTCTTACCTCCCCCAGATTGAACTCCAATTTGGATGCTCTGGCTGCCGAGTGGAATGTGCCTCCTGTGGTATGTTGGAAGTCATGGACACACCATGTGTCCTAAACAAACACAACTGCAGGATGTGTCACTGGCTGCAAAAGCTTGAGCTCTAGGTTTTGGAACTCGCACAGCAACTGGAGTCACTGTGGTGCATCCACAAGACTCAGAGCTATGTGGATAGCACATTTAGGGAGGGGCTCACATCGCAGGTTAACAGTGTGCAGGCAGAGAGGGAATGGGTGACTGCCAGTCAGTCTAAGAGAACCAGGCAGCTAGTGCAGGTAGTTCAGGAGTTCCCTGAGTCAATCTCACTCACTACTGGGGGTTACCACTGGCCAGAGGCTGAACTGGACTAGCCATAGAAGTACTTTGGCTGCAAGGGTAACTCACTTCCTGGCTCCCTAAAGCCCGTCCACCATCTACAAGGCACAAGTCAGGAGTGTGATGGAATACTCCCCACTTGCCTGGATGAGTGCAGCTCCCAAAATACTCAAGAAGCTCAACACCATCCAGGACAAAGCAGCTTCCTTGATTGGAACCACATCCACAAACACTCACTCCCTCCAGCACTGATGCACAGTAGCAGCAGTGTGCACCATCTACAAGCTGCACTGCAGGAATTCACCAAGGCTCCTTCGACAGCATTGTCCAAACCCACTACCACCACCATCTAGAAGGACAAGGGCAGCAGATAGATAGGAACACCACCATCTAGAAGTTCCCCTCCAAGTCACTCACCATCCTGACTTGGAAATATTTCGCCGTTCCTTCAATGTCGCTGAGTCAAAATCCTGGAACTCCCTCCCTAACAGCACTGTGGGTGCACCTACACCACATGGACTGCAGTGGTTCAAGAAGGCAGCTCACCACCACCATCTCTAACATTAAGGGCTAACATCCCTGCGGGCAGGTTTGCTAGTGCTGTTGGGAGGAGTTTAAACTAGTTCGGTGGGGGAGGGGACACAGAATGTTAGCAGAATAGGGACAGATCATAATACAGTAAAATAATCAAGTCAGAGGGAGTACAGCTACATTAAGTTTCAAGGTAGTAAGGCAAGGCTGGATGGCTTCTACTTTAATGCCAGGAGTATTACAGGTAAAGCGGATGAGTTAAGGGTGAGGACTGACATGTGGAATTGTGATTTCGTAGCCATCACTGAGATGCGGTTGAGGGAGGGGCAGGATTGGCAGCTCAACATTCTGGGATATAGAATCTTCAGGCGAGATAGGGGAGGGGGTAAAAGAGGAGGAGGCGTTGCATTATTAGTTAAGGAGTCAGTTACTGCAGTAAGGACAGATGATATCTTGGAGGGGGCATGGAATGAAGCTTTATGGGTAGAGCTAAGGAATAAAAAAGGGGCAGCCACATTGTTAGGTGTTTATTATAGACCCACAGATAGTCAGCGGGAAATTGAGGAGCAAATATGTGCACAAATTGCGGAGGTGTGTAAAAACAAAAACAATAGGGCAATTATGTTAGGTGATTTCAACTTTCCCAACATTAATTGGGATAGACATAGTGTTAAGGGCTTGGATGCAGTGGATTTCTTGAAATGTGTACAGGGGAACTTTTTAGGTCAATAAGTAGAGGGTCCAACAAGGGACGGTGCAGTGCTGGACCTAATTCTGGGGAATGAAGCCGGACAAGTGGCTGAGATGGTGGTGGGGGAGCATTTTAATGATAGCGACCACAACATGGTACAGTTTAAGTTTGTTATGGACAAAGAAATAGACAAGTTGCAAAAAAATGTTTTGGATTGGGGGAAGAGTGGATTTTAGTAAGATAAGGCAGGATCTGGCCAAGGTAAACTGGGAACAGCTACATGTGGGGAAATCGACAGAGGAGCAGTGGGCGGTATTCAAAAAGGAAATGGGGAGGTTACAGGCTCAACATGTGCCGTCTAGGGTGATAGGAAGGAGTAACAAGCTCAGAGAACCATGGACGACCAGAGATATTCAGGTTACGATGAGAAGGAAAAGTGAGACTTTTAGCAGGTACAACGGAAGCAAATCAGTGGAGGCATTAGTGGAGTGCAGAAAGTAAAGGGTGGAGCTTAAGAAAGCAATTAAGAGAGCAAAGAGGGGATATGAGAAAGCTCTGGCTGGTAAAAGAGTAAAATCCCAAATATATTCTATAAGTATATCAATGGGAAGAGGATAACCAGGGAAAGAGTAGGGCCCATAAGGGACCAAGGGGGCAATCTATGGGTGGAGCCAGATGACATCGCTAGAGTGTTGAATGAATACTTCACATCCGTCTTCACCCAAGAGAATGAGGATGAAGATATCGAACTTGGGGAGAGAGAGACTGTGAGGTTCTTAAGCAAATTGATATAGGGAGTGACAAAGTATTGGAGGCGTTGGCAGGCTTAAAAGTGGACAAATTCCAGGTCCGGATGATTTGTGTCCCAGACTGCTGAGGGAAGCAAGGGAGGAGATCACAGGGGCTCTGAACCAAATTTTTAATTCCTCCCTGGCCACGGGCAGGTGCCAGAGGACTGGAGAACAGCTAGTGTGGTTCTGCTATCTAAGAACGGTCGTAGAGATAAGCCAGGGAACTACAGGCCAATAAGTCTCACGTCAGTGGTAGGGAAACTATTGGAGAAAATTCTGAAGGAGGGAATCTTTCTCCACTTGGAGAGGCAAGGTTTGATCAGGGATAGTTGGCATGGCTTTGTCAGAGGGAGGTCATGCCTAACAAATTTGATTGAATTTTTTGAGGAGGTGACCAGATGTGTAGATGAGGGTAGTGCAGTTGATGTAGTTTATATGTATTTCAGCAAAGCCTTTAACAAGGCCTCACATGGGAGACTTATAAAGAAGGAAGATGCACATGGGATACAGGGTAAGTTGATAAGGTGGATTCAAAATTAGTTTAGTTGTAGGAGACAGAGGGTGATGACAGAAGAATGCTTTAGTGTCTGGAAGCCAGTGTCCAGTGGCGTACCACAGGGATCTGTGCTGGGTCCCCTGTTATTCGTCATTTATATAAATGACATAGATGACTATGTGGGGGGTAGGATTAGTAAATTTGCTGATGACACAAAGATTGCCTGGGTGGTTAATAGTGAGACTGAGTGTCTTGGGTTACAGGAAGATATAGACCGGATGGTCAAATGGGCAGATAAGTGGCAGATGGAATTTAACCCTGAAAAGTGTGAGGTGATACACTTTGGAAGGAATAATTTGACAAGGAAGTATTCAATGAATGGCATGACACTAGGAAGTTCTGAGGAACAAAGGGACCTTGGTGTGTGTGTCCATAGATCTCTGAAGGCGGAGGGGCATGTTAGTGGGGTGGTGAAAAAGGCATATGGGACACTTGCCTTTATCAATCGAGGCATGGATTACAAAAGTAGGGAGATCATGTTGGAGTTGTATCGAACCTTGGTGAAGCCACAGCTGGAGTACTGTGTGCAGTTCTGGTCGCCACATTATAGGAAGGATGTAATTGTACTGAATTGGGTACAGAGGAGATTCACCAGGATGTTGCCTGGGATGAAACATTTAAGTTATGAAGAGAGATTGGATAGACTTGGGTTGTTTTCGTTGGAGCAGAAAAGATTGAGGGGTGACCTGATTGAGGTGTACAAAATTATGAGGGGCATAGACAGGGTGGATAGGGAGCAGCTGTTCCCCTTAGTTGAAGGGTCAGTCACGAGGGGACATAAGTTCAAGGTGAGTGGCAGGAGGTTTAGCGGGGAGTGATGAAAAACATTTTACCCAGAGGGTGGTGATGGTTTGGAATGCATTGCCTGGGAGGGTGGTCGAGGTGGGTTGCCTCACATCCTTTAAAAGTACCTGGATGAGCATTTAGCACGTCACAACGTTCAAGGCTATGGGGCAAGTGCTGTTAAATGGGATTAGGTAGGTAGGTCAGGTGTTTCTCACGTGTCAGTGCAGACTCGATGAGCCGAAGGACCTCTTCTGCACTGTGTGATTCTGTGATTCTCAAGGGCAACTAGAGATTGGCAATAAATCCTGGCCCAGCAAGAGAAGCCCACATCCGATGAATTAATTTTTAAAAAAACTAAGCAGTTTTCCAATTTGGATACTGGTGAAGACAATGGTTCTTCAGAGCAGCGCAGCAACAGCGAAGTCAGTGACACCATGGCTGGCTCAGCTACACAGGAATGGAGAAAGAAGAGTGGAAGAGCAATAGTGATAAGGGATTCGATAGTTAGGGGAAAAGACAGGCATTTCTGCAGCCATAGATATGACTGCAGGATGGTATGTTGTCTTCCTGGTCAGGATCAAGGGTGTCATGGAACGACTGCAGGATATTCTTCTGGGGGAGGGTTAACAGCCAGATTGGTCCCAACAACATAGGTAGGAAGAGAGATAAGGTACTGAAAGCAGATTTTAGGGAGCTAGGAAAGAAATTAAAAATCAAGATCTCAAAAGCAGTAATCTCAGGATTACTCCCAGTGCCACATGCTAATGAGATTAGGAATAGGAGGATTGAGCGATTGAAACATGTGACTGGAGAACTGGTGCAGTGGGGATGGCATTAGATTTCTGAGGCATGGACTGGTTCTGGGGCAGATGGGACCTGTACAAAATGGCGGGTTGCATCTTCACAGGACCGGGACCAACATCATCGCAGGGAGATTTGCTACTGCTGTTGAGGGCTGTCTAAACTAGATTAGCAGGGGGTTGGGAACCTGAGAGGGAGCTCAGATTGGAGGGAAGCAAAAACTGGTAACAGGAAATAGAAAAATAGTAAACAAGATTAGAAGGCAGACAAAACAAAGGCAAGCATCAAATAGGATCAGAATGCAGAATAATGTTAAAAAGACAATATTAAGGGCACTCTATTTGAATGCACGTAGCATTCACAACAATGTGGTTGATTTGAAGGTGCAAATGGAAGTAATGGGTATGATTTATTTGCTATTATGGAGATGTGATTACAGGGTGACCAAGACTGGAAACTGAATGTTCAGAGATATTTGTCATTTAGGAAGGATAGACGGAGGGGAAAAGGAGGTGGGGTAGCACTGCTAATAAGGGACAAAATCAGTACATTAGTGAGAGGATCTTAGATTGAAGGATCAAGATATAGAATCAGTTTGGGTGGAGCTAAGAAACAGCAAGAGGAGGCAAACATTGGTGAGAATTAATTATCGGACAATAACTATATTTGGGCACAGGAAATTAGACCTGCATGTAACAAGCGTAATATAGTAATAAAGGGTGGCTTCAATTTACACATAGACTGGGTAAACCTAACTAGCACTAATACTGTGGAGGATGAATTCCTGGAGTATGTACGAGATGGGTTTCCAGAGCAGTTTGCTGAAGACCAACTAGGGATTGGGCTATTTCAGATTTAGTATTATGTAATGAGAAAGGGCTAATTAATAGCCTTACTGTAAAGGAGCCACTAGGAAATAGTAACCATAATATTATAGAGTTTTACATTAAATTTGAAAGTGATATAGTTCATTCTGTTACTAGGGTCATAAATCTAAAAAAAGGAAATTATGAAGTTATGAGTGGCAAGTAGGCTATGGTGGATTGGAAAATGCATTCATAGATTTGACAGTACACAGCGATGGTTAGTGTTTAAAGAGGTATTATATGGCCTACAATAAATATACATTGCTCTAAGACACAAAATCCCAGCAGGAAAGGCGAATCAACCATGGCTTAAAAAAAAGTTAAGGATTGCATTAAATCAAAGGAAGTGGCTTATAAAGTTGCCAGAAAAAGTGTAAACCCAAGGATTGGGAGCAATTTAGAATCCAGATAAGAATGACTAAGAAGCTAATAAAGACAGGGAAAGGAGAATATGAAAGCAAGCTCGTAAATAACTTAAAGTCAGATTGTAGAAGCTTCCTTAGGTATGTTAAAAGGAAAAGATTAGCAAGGACAAATGTGGGTCCATTACAGGCGGAGACAGGAGAATTTATAACGGAGAATGGGGAAATAGCAAAAAAACTAAACAATTACATTTGGCTGGGATTTTTCAGGTCTTGCCCGCCACGGGACTGGGAAATCCCAACTTTTGTGTTTGTCTTCTCCCAGAAATACTAGGGAACCAAGGAATTTGTGAAAATAAGGAGCTGGAGGAAATTAGTTTAAGTACAGAGTTAGTGTTCAAAAAGTTAACTGGATTGAAGCTTGATAAATCCTTGGACCATATGAACTACATCCCAGAGTGTTGAAGGAGGTGGCCACAGAGGTAACGGATGCATAGGTGATTATCTTTCAAAATTGTATAGATTCTGGAAAGGTTCCTGTAGATTGGAAAGTAGCAAATGTAACCCCACTATTTAAGAAGGAAGGGGGAGAGAAAAGGGAAAAGTGCAGATTTGTTAGTTTGACGTCAGTAATAGGTAAAATTTTAGAATCTATTATAAAAGGATGTGATAACTGGACACCGGAAAATGATGACATGATTGAGCAGAGTCAACATGGATTTATGAAAGATAAATCTTGTTTGAGAAACCTGTTGGAGTTTTTTGAGGATGCTGCTTGTACATAAAAGAGAACCAGTAGATGTGGTGTATTTGGATTTTCACAAGGCTATCTATCGATAAGGTCTCACGCAGGAGGTTAGCAAACAAAATTAAAGCACTTGGATTATGGGTAATACAATGCTATGGATTGAGAATTGGTTAACAGACAGAAATCAGAGAGTAGGGATAAGTGGGTCATTCTCAGGATGGTAGGCTGTTACTTGTGGGGTATCGCAAGGATCAATGCTTGGGTCACAGCTGTTCACAATCTATATAAATGATTTGTATCTGGGGACCAAATGTAATATGAACATAAGAACATATGAATTAGGAGCAGGAGTTGGCCACTTGGCCCCTCGAGCCTGCTCCGCCATTCAATAAGGTTATGGCTGATCTGATTGTAACCTCAACCCCACATTCCCACCGAGCCCTGATTACCTTTCACCCCCTTGCTTATCAAGTATCCATCCACTTCTGCCTTACAAATATTCAAAGACTCTGCCTCCACTGCCTTTTCAGGAAGATTTCACAGGCTCATGTTCCCCTGAGAGAAAAAAATTCTCCACATTTTTGTCTAAAATGGGCGACCCCTTATTTTAAACAGTGACCCCCGATTCTATGTATAATGTGCACAGGTTAAAGAAACTGGCCCATAGTTTCCTGTTTCCTGTCTCCCTTGTTAAATAAAGGAGTTAAATTAGTTATTTTCCAACCTTTTCTGAATCTAGTCTCAGGATAAGGGGCAGGCCATTTAAGACTGAAATGAGGAGCAATTTCTTCACTCAGGGGTTGGTGAATCTTTGAATTGTCTACCCCAGACGGCTGTGGAGGCTCAATCATTGGTCCACTCCTACATCACCCCCTACACCTCAACCCCCTCCCACGGCACCTTCCCATGCAACCGCAGAAGGCGCAACTTTACTTCCCCTCTCCTCACCGTCCAAAGGCCCAAACACTCCCTTCAAGTGAAACTGCACTTCACTTGCACTTCCCTCAGTTTAATCTACTGCATTCGCTGCTCCCAATGCGGTTTCCTCTACATTGGAGAGACCAAATGCAGACTGAGTGACCACTTTGCGGAACACCTTCGGTCTGTCTGCAAGCATGACCCAGACCTCCCTGTCGCTTGCCATTTCAACACTCCACCCTGTTCTCATGCCCACATGTCTGTCCTTGGCCTGCTGCAATGCTCCAGTGAAGCTCAATGCAAACTGGAGGAACAGCACCTCATCTTCCGACTAGGCATTTTACAGCCTTCTGGACTGAATATTGAGTTCAACAATTTTAGTTCATGAACTCTCTCCTCCATCCCCACCCCCTTTTCGATCCCCCTTTTTTCCAATAATTTATATAGATTTTTCTTTTCCCACCTATTTCCATTATTTTTAAATGTATTTCCATCCATTGTTTTATCTCTACCTTTTAGCCTATTTCGATCCCTTCCCCCCACCCCACCCCCACTAGGGTTATCTGTACCTTGCTCATCCTGCTTTCTACCCTTAATGTCACCTATTAGCACATTCCTTAGATAATATCACCACCTTCAACACCTCTTTGTTCTTTTGTCTATGACATCTTTTGGCTATCTCCACATATCACTGGCCCTCTATCCAGCTCTACTTGTCCCACCCCACCCCCCTTAAACCAGCTTATATTTCACCTCTTTTCTATTTTTCCTTAGTTCTGTTGAAGAGTCATACGGACTCGAAATGTTAACTGTGTTCCTCTCCACAGATGCTGTCAGACCTGCTGAGTTCTTCCAAGTATTTTTATTTTTGTTTTGGATTTCCAGCATCCGCAGTTTTTTTGCTTTTAATCATTGAGCATGTTCAAGACAAAAATTGATAGATTTTTGGAGACTAATGACTCAAGGGATATGGGGAAAAAATGGTGTTGAGGTAGATGATCAGCCATGATCTGTTTGAATGTCAGAGTAAATTTGACATGCTGAATGGCCTCCTCCTGCTCCTATTTCCTATGTTCCTATGCTAATCTGCATGCTGCTGTTCTTGTCTGGGACAAGATTTATAGGATCATTCAGGAGAAAATGAGGCCATTTGACCATCATGCCTGTGCTGGAGCTATCTGATTAGTTCCACTCCGTCTTGTTCTCAAACCCTGGAATTTGCTTCCTAGTAATTCTGGTCCTGGACATGACCAGTGCCAGAATCGGCTGTTGGGCATCAGGGCAACAGGGCTAAATAAATTCATCTTATGGCTAGAATTTTCCAGTCCCGATGATGACAGGCATATGGCAGGCGTGAGTGGACAATATGGCAAGAAGTCCAAAAAGCAGAATTAAACTGTCATGAAGCCAGTTTGCAATCGTCCGCTCCACCCGTCAATGGCGGGTCGTGTTTCCCGCTGCCACACATCAGAATCTAATTTCAACACTTGAGCATCTCATTATTAACCCAACTCATCCAAATCAGCCCCCCCACGCTGGATCATCTTGACACATCGGCATGATTGCTCATCGATGTATTTCACAACTGTACATAAGCGACATGCAGCTGGTGAGCTGCACTTTGCTTGGGACTTCGAGGTTTGATTGCCTACCTTGCTTCATGCAGCACTCACGGTCATCAGTGCCAGGCTTCGCAGACAGAATCACATCACATTTAGGGGGTTTACGGGCAGGTCTCTACCTACCATACCAGCCACAGGGATGCAGGACTAGATCTTTCTTCGGGAAGGGGGAAAAGAGACCTCAGGCAAGGGAAAAAGCTGCAGGGTGAAGGCTGTACTGGGAAATGGGAGTATCCCAGGGTGCGCGTGGGGGCACATGTTGATCTGTGCAACTGGCCTCAAGATGGTGATGGCTGTGGAGGCAGTCTCTAGAGGGGATGAGGCCAGATGGAGTTGTGAGGGTGTGTGTGAGAGAGTGAGTGGTGATGTCCCTTGATCTGGATGTGAGTGAGATGCCAGTGAATGTGTGATGGGCTTGTGAGTGTGTGAGTTTAGAGTGATGAGATGGTTGCCTTACCCTGGAGGCACAGCTGAGATCGTTCATCCATTTCCTGCATTGGATGACCAACCTCTTTTGTGCAGCATTGGCACTGACCACCACTGCCTCCCGAACCGGAGTGGTGAGGCCGATGTGACTCCTGCAGCCAGATCGGGGGTAGAGGACATCGCGGTGGGCCTCCAGTGTCCAGAAGTCACTGGGGGGAGCTGAGCTCTTCCTAGCTTGTGGGCCATGTCTTCACCAGGGCAGTCCTGGGCTGCAAGCATGGAGAAATGCTCATGCGGCTGCAGTTCAAACATGGTAACTGGTATGAGGAAGCAGCAAGGTAACGACGGAGAGGGCAAATCAGATGTCACCCGCCAGTGAGACACTGTGTTTCCTGTGGCTGCATAATTAATGATGCTGGAAGGGGACAATACGGCGTGAAAACCCACCATTGTGGCCGGTGGGCAAAATGACATTTTTCACGCCCGCTACTGCACTTAGTGCAAATCTGAGGGGATTCCGCCCTACGATTTCTCAAATTACTTTTGCAATTAGTTCAATGAAAAAATATTTTTGTTGAAATTATCTGATTTATTTATTGATTTAACTTATTTATTAACTTAGAAACAAAGTTTCTAACAAGGAGTAGGCCATTTGGCCCTTCGAGCCTGCTCTGCCATTCATTATGATCATGGCTGATCATTCAACTCAATAACCTGCTCCCGGTTTCTCCCCTATACCCTTTGATCCCTTTCGCCCCAAGACACATATCTAACTCCTTCTTGAAAACACACAATATTTTGGCCTCAACTACTTTCTGTGGTACCGAATTCCACAGGCTCACCACTCTCTGGGTGAAGAAATTTCTCCTCATCTCAGTCCTAAATGGTCTACATCATATCCTCAGACTGTGACCCCTGGTTCTGGACTCCCCCACCATCGGGAACATCCTTCCTGCATCTACCCTGTCTAGTCCTGTTAGAATTTTATAGGTTTCTATGACATCCCCCCTCATTCTTCTGAACTCCAGCGAATATAATCCTAATCGACTCAATCTCTCCTCATATGTCAGTCCTGCCGTCCCAGAAATCAGTCGCTGCACTCCCACTATAGCAAGAACATCCTTCCTCAGATAACTTATAACTCTAGACAGAAATTATATTATTACATCAGTGATTTGTCTTCCCCATGCAAGCAATATAAGCATAAAATGAAAACTTGCATGAAAACCACAAAAAACACAACCTAAACCAGACAGCTAAGGTGCTGCAGTGTGTATCATCTGCAAGATGTTCTGTAGTAACTTGCCAAGGCTTCTTCAGCAGCTTCTTTAAACCCATGACCTCTACTAACTAGGAGAACAAGTGCAGCAGATGCATGGGAATGCCGCCACTGCCCCTCCAAGGACAGAATAGTCCCACATTCGCATTCAGGCGAGTAAAACAACGTTTTACCTACTGGCCGCAATGGCGGCTTCTCACGCCATATCGTCCCAAGCCTGCCGCATTAATTATATATTCCAAGGAAACACGCTGTTTCCATAGCAGGTGGGCTCTCATTTGCCTGCCACACCATCACCTCACCGCTTCATCACGCTAGATGCCATATTTAAAGGGCAGCCATGCACACACCTCCCACTGATTCAAGCCCAGATCTGCTGCATGAAAGACATGGCCCCAAAAGGCAAAAAGACTGCAGCGCCCAGGTTCAATGATGCATCCGTCGAGCGCCTTTTTGATGCCGTGGAGGCTCACCGCGATGTCCTCTACCCCCATTTTAGATGCAGAAAGGGCATCAAAATGGTAGGTAATGGCTGTGGTAATCAGTGCCAATGCTGCACAGAAGAGGTTGGCCATCCAATGTAGAAAGAGAATGAATGGTCTCATCTGTGCTGCCAGGGTAAGGCAACCATCTCATCACTCTAAACTCATACACTCACAAGCCCATCACGCATTCACTAGCATCTCACTCCCAGCTCGAGCGACACCACCACTCACTCTCTCACACACACCTTCATTTCTCCATCTGGCCTCATCTCCTCTGGAGACTGCCTCCTCAGCCCTCACTATCTTGAGGCCACTTGCACAGATCAACTTGTGCCCCCACAAACACCCTGAGATACCCTCCTTTCTCAGTACAGCCTTCGTCATGCAGCCTCTTCCCCTGCCTGAGGCCACTTCTCCCCCTTTCTCAAGCAAGCTCTAGCCCTGCAGCCATACAAAATCACCCCTGCCTTATGGCTGGTCTGGTAGGTAGAGACCTGCCTGTGAGCCTCCCTAAAACTGATGTGGTGCTGCCTGTGAAGCCTGGCACTGATGACCACGAATGCTGCCCGAAGCAAGATAGACAAACAAACCTTGAAGTCCCGAGCAAAGTGCTGCCCGCCAGGTGCACGTTACTAATGTGCAGTTGTGAAACACATTGGCGTGATTGTGGGAGGATGATTCAGCTTGTGGGGATGAGTGGGGCAGTCTAGCCTTATAATGATTTGCCGATGTATTACAATGAGGTTTCCGACATTCAATGGTGGGTAATGCAGCCTGTCACTGACAGGCTGAGCGGATGAGTGCAAACTGGTTTCAGGATATCCTGAAACCGATTTTTGGCCTTCTCACCATGTTGTCTGCTCATGTCGCGGAGCATGCCCAACACCAGCGGGCACGAAAAGTTCTGCCCCAAATCATTCACCATCCTGACTTGGACTTATATTGCCATTCTTTCACTGTCGCTGGGCCAAAATCCTGGAACTCCCTCCCTAACAGCACTGTGGGTGTACCTAAAGCGCATGGACTGCAGCGGTTCAAGAAGGCAGCTCACCACCACCTTCTCAAGGGCAATTAGAGGTGGGCAATAAATGCTGGACTAGCCAGCAACGCTTACATCCCAGGAATAAAAAAAGGCAGGTTACTTTACTTTGCGCCTGTTAATAAGAACTGCTGTCCAAGGGCAATGACATCCCTTAACCTGTGCTAAAATTAAATATTAATACTCACGTTCACATTCATTGGCAGATGAAGTAGTAGCTGGTTGCCATTGTTTCTGATTGTACCCAGGACAACAGTGGTCACATGATATTCCACAGGTGTTATGCTGGCACTCACACTGCAATCTGAACATCACAATCCTTGTCAGTAACATGTAATCAGAGACAACTGCTGTCAATGTTTTGACTTGGAGTCAACAAATTTTGACAAATGTCTTACACAGAAACTAGAAACTAAACATCTTTTACATAGTTTCACTATTATAAAATAATAGTCTAAGGTAATTACAAAGAGAACCAGCGAGAAGGTGATGAGAATTTGTTTTATGCAACATAAAAATGTGATCTGGGATGTACCATTTCAAAGGGCAGTGGTAGCAGGTCAAATTAAAACTTTTAAAAAGCAATTTGATATTTACTTTTAAAAAAGAAAAAATCTGCAGACCCATGGGTAAAGAACAGAGGGGGGGGGGGATATGAATAATTTGATAGTTCTTTCAAAGGGCCGGCATAGGGATGATGATTGAATGGTTATATTCTGTGTTCTGTGCTGTATGGGTTGACGAACACGGTCAGAAAATGATTCAGCATGAATCTGATTTTTTGAGTGCTTTTTTTAGATATCAGAATGAATGTAGTTATAATCAATTTCTGGTGCATTTTGCTGATGAGCTGATATAAAAATGATGCGTAATGATATACTTCCGATAACTGGTTAACCGACTAGAAGAGATTTGCCCCGATTTGTCATAAGAAAATGACTAAATTTATGGGAAAACAAAAAACATATCAACTCAATGAAGGGTCAGGTGTGGATTTCTGCAGCAACAGCCTGGATGAGATTAGTTTGATTTTGGTTGTACATGTGAGAGAGGATACAGACTATAGAGGGAGGAAAATTGAATCAATTAATTGTCAAAAATCAGTGGTATAGTTCTGCCAGAGCGTTGCTCCGGCACCTTCTATTTAAAGCAGACTTGCCCAACTCAAAGTCCTCGACCATCTTGTTTCTCATTCAAGTGACTTATATCTGAAAAATGCTGCAATGCTGCTCATCCAATCACAGGCTGATTCCTCCCTGCAAGCAGCAAATGCAGGGAGAAACCAGCCTGTGATTGGATGAACTCAAAAAGTGGTAAGGTAAGTTTTGAAGGTAAGTTCCAGGGCCCGGAGTGCGAGGCAGCTGGAATAGCGGGGCCCAGGCAAGGCAGCCGGATCAGTGAGATGTGAGGCAGCCAGAGCAGGGTCCACCAGCGCTTGACTAAGTGATTGACTGGAGACTGTATGAGAGAGAGAATGTGAGGGGTTGGAGTGAGATAGGGAGTATTAGAGGGTCGGGGGGGAAAGAGAGTGTGAGGGGGTGGGAAAGGGAGACAGTGTGAGGGAGTGGGGGGAGAATGTGTGAGTGGGTGGGAGGAGAGTGAATGTGAGCGAGTGGGGGGAGAGTGAGTATGAGGGTGTGGGGGAAGAGAGAGGGTGTGAGGGGGTAGGATGAGAGAGTGTGAGGGAGTGGAAGGGGAGTGACTGTGAGGGGGTGGAGGGAGGGAGAATGTGAGGGGAGGGGAAGTGTGAGGGGGTGGGGAAGGAGAAATTCAGGGGGTGGCGGGAGAGTGATTCACATTAATTCCTCGGCTGTGATGATCTGAGGATGGGAAACACAGTATATTTTATATTCCCTGTTTGTATTCCCTGCTGGCAGCTTTACATGATATTTGCAGCATAGAAACAGGCCATTTGGCCCACCTCATCTATGTTGGCGTTTATATTCCACATACGCCTCCTCCTACCCTTCTTCATCACAATATCAGGGTAGCCTTCAGCTTCTTTCTTCCTCATGTGTTTATCAAGTTCCTTGAACTTATTTATACCAGAATCATAGAATAGTTACAGCACAGAAAGAGGCCATTCAGCGCATTGTCTTTGTGTGAGTTCTCTGCAACATCAACTTAGCTAGTACCATTCCCCTACCTTTTCCCTGTAAAATCTTTTCTCTCAAGATAATTATCCAGTTCCTTTTTGAAAACCGCAATTGAATCTGTCTCCTCCACACGCTCAGGCCGTGCATTCCAGATTCAAACCACTTGTTGCATAAAGATGTTTTTCCTCATGTCGCCTCTGGTTCTTTTGTTAATCACCTTGGGGTTCTCGCCCTTCTGCTGATGGGAACAGTTCCTCCCCATTTACTCTCTCCAGGTCCTTCATGACTTTGAACACATCTAACAAATCTCCTCTCAACCTTCTCTTCTCCAAGGACAACAACCCAAGCTTCACCAATCTACCCACACTGAAGTCTCTCATCCTCGGAACTATTCGTGAAAAACCTTCCCATCTTTCCCACTGAGGTTGAACCAGTGTTTTATGAAGGTTCATAACTTACTTGTTTTTGTACTTTGTAGCCTTATTTATAAAACCCAGGATTCAGTATAATTTATTAACTGCTTTCTCAACCTGTCCTGCCACCTTCAATGACCTACGTACATTTACACCCAGGTCCCTCTGCTCCTGCACCCCCTTTAGAATTGTACCCTTTATTTTAATTTGTCTCTCCATGTTCTTCCTAACAAAATGAATCACTTCACATTTCTCTTCATTAAACTTCATCTGCCACCTATCTGCTATAGTTTTGAATATTTCAAAACTTATTTTGAATTACTGGCAGTTGTGGAAGAGAAGTCACGTGACCAGCCAAGCATTCAGTGTGTGTTTTATGCATATAGGGCAAAACATTAGTAGCAGTTAAGCAAAACAAAACTTCCTGTCCATCTCTCTTTCCCCAAATGAAAGCTGAGCTCTGTCTACCACTGACTGTATCTCCATTCCATAGACAGTGATTTTTAAAGAAAGAATTCAATTTCAACTTCAAACCGCCATAGAAACATAGGAGCAGGAGTAGGCCATTCAGTCCCTTGAGTCTGTTCCGCCATTCAATAAAATCATGGCTGATCTTGTTGTATCTCAACTCCACTTTTCCATCTTCCCCATAACCCTTGACTATCTTGTCTATCAAAAATCTGTCTAACTCTGCTGTGAATAAATTCAATGTCCCAGGCTCCATTGCTTTCTGGGAAATTCCACATACTAACGACCCTCTCAGAGAAAGAATTTCTCTACATCTCCGTTTTAAACAGTAGACCTCTGATTCTTTACCGTGTCCCTGGTTCTCGTCTCTCCCTCAAGAGGAAACATCCTCCAGCTATCCACCCTACCAAATCCCCTCAGGATCTTAAACGTATCAATAAGATCACCTCTCAATCTTCTAAGCTCCAATGAGTATCAGCCCAACTTGTTCAACCTTTCCTTATAAGCTAAGCCCCTCATCCCAGGAATGAATCGAGTGAACATTGAATCCTACCTGCAATCGGGCAAGACAGCAAGCTCTGAACTGTGGACTCCTTGTATTTTATATGAACTCGAACGTGGCCAAATCTATCCTCCCCTACTCTGTAATCTGTATTTGTGTGCACGGATTTTCCAGTGTGCGTGACCATGCATTTTACCCCAGGTTGGTCTTTAATGTAATAAAACTAACCCCTTACTTTGTTAAACTCAAGAAAACCTGTCTGACTAGTTATTTTTAATCACAGCACGTACACTGAATTGGCAAGCATAGCCTTTCAAACAAAAACAACCTGTTGCGGCTAATGAGGAGAGGGAAAAGAGGTGATCCCTTCAAACCCCTCCGCACTTGGTCATAAGAGCAGGTTCTTTCTTTCATATTTTTTATGGGAGGTAAGTGTCACTAACAAGGCTAGCATTTGTTGCCCATCCCTTATTGCCTTTGAGACTTGCCATAACTTGTGCATGTACTAGGAAGACTACCTCAGGAAACAAAGGGAACTTGAGTTTAAAAAAGCGCTAAAATCCAAGGATGAAGATAGTCACAATCACAGAATTGTTATGGTGTAGAAGGAGGCCATTCGGCCCATCGTGTCTGCACCAGCTCTCTGAGCATTTTAACTTAGTGCCAACCTCCTGCCTTTTCACTGTAACCAACCCTGCACATAGTTTCTATTTAAATAATCATCCAAAGTTGCCTTGAATGCTCAATTGAACCTGCCTCCACCACACTTCCAGGCAGTGCATTCCAAACCTTAACTACTCGCTGTGTGAAAAAGCATTTGCTTCTTTTGCAAAACACTTTAAAACTGTGCTCTCTGGTTCTTGGTCCATTTATGAGGGAGAACAGTATCTCCCAATCTATTCTGTTCAGACCCCTCATGACCTTGAGAACTTCTGTCAAGTCTCCTCTTAGCCTTCTCCTCTCCAAAGAAAACAGTCCCAACTTCTCCAATCTTTCCTCATAACTGAAGTGTCTCATCCCTGGAAACATTCTTGTAAACCTCTTCTGCACTCTCTCCAATACGTTCATACCCTTCCTATAGTGTGGCACCCAGAACTATACACAATATTCCAGATGAGGTCTAACCAGTGTCTTATGTAAGTTCATCATAACCAACCTGCTCTTGTACACTATGCCCCTATTAACAAAGCCTAGAATACTGCATGCTTTAGGAACAGCTCTCCCTACCTGTCCTGCCACCTTTAATGATTTATGTACATATACACTCTTATACACTGCTTTGCTTCTGCTTCTGCTTTAGTTGTGTCGGCATCACGAACTAATATCCATATTCCGCCAACATTTATATGGTTGGTCCTGGCTAAACCAGACTGGAGTGCAATCGTTTATGTTGATTACAAAGTCCATTTTCCTGAAGCAGTCCCTGTCCGCAAAACCAGTCATGCCCAAAGGTTGGCATGTTAACTTTCCATCAACTGCACTTATTTGGGGATGTATATCACACAACAGCAAGATTCATGGGAGCACAGGTACTTGTTGTCACATGACTCCAACATTAATCACTGGTATCTGGAATGATCATGCAATCAACTGAAGTTAGACTGAGCTCTGTTTCTCCTGATGTCACTTCAATTACTGTAAATTCAGTATAAATCAGTCTAAATTCAATCAACTGAAGGAGCGCAGGGCACATCTGTAACAGGCCTTTTGCACCCAGAACACAACTAAGTAGCCAATTGAAGTCAATGAAAAAGTAAGAGCAAGGGCACTAAATCAATCCAATGGATAGTGGCTCATTCCTCAACAGTCCCACTCCACTTTGTGCTGCTGGAGAATGCTCTCCTCCACTTACAATCAATTTTGATCGATGACACCGATGAATTGCACTGGTTCATGAGAGATTTTACATTGAGCCTTATACTAATGAGTTTACTTGGAAAACAGAGAACAACTTCACATCTGCAAACCTGATGCAGTGTCAGCCGCATTCTGGGCACATTTTCCTGGTTGCAAACAGTGGGAACCCCACGCCAGATGCTCTTGCGCTTCCATCAGGGTTCAAAATAATGAAAAAAAACTTGCGTTAGTGTACAATTAACAAATTAAAAGACTGCTTACTGGAATGGGTTTTCTGGACTCTTTGCTTGGCAAGTGTCAGCATGTCCATTGCAAACGCATCGACCTCCAACACTGATATCCTTGATGCTGTAATAATACTAAGAAAACAAACACCACTAATGACTGAACATTACCTTCATTCCTTTTATTGCCAAAAAAGAGGATTAAACTGTTGGCTTACCATCATAAAAAGAGTTCACTACAACTACATTGTACAGCTTATCAATGAACTGACAGTTGAAAGTAGAAATAAAGTAAATAGCTTTCCTTCCAAATCTAGCCTAAAACAATGAGAGAAAGTATCTCGCTGATACAATAACAACTGTTTGTATTGACTCTAAATGCAAAAGTTATCCCAGGAGCCAGTACGATGCATTGGGTGAGGATGTGAGGGTTTGATGGGCTTCCCATGTGGTTAACTCATGTTATTAGCTTTTGAAGCATGAAGCTCTTTAATTTGGTGTTAGTGGGGAAGTCATGCTACGTGAGAAGAAGCTTGTCTTTGAGTTGAAGGAGGCAAAAAATTTGGCTTTGATTGAGGAGCCAACCCAAGTTTAATGATTCCTTTGTCACATCAAGTTTGAGCCAATTGTAAAAAGTAAAAACATCAAGACTTGAATTTAAATAGCATTTTTCACAACCTCGGAACGTCCAAAAGTGCTTCTCAGCCAATTCTATACTTTTTGAAGTGTAATCACTGTTGTAATATAGGAAACGTGGCAGCCAATTTGTGCACAGCAAGATGCCACAAGCAACAATGTGTTAATGACCAGGTCAAGCTTTTCACCGGTGATGGCGATGAGGGATAAAAGCAAGAACTCTGCTGCTCTCCTTCAAAATGGTGCCCTGGGATCTTTTGCATGCACCTGAGAGGGCAGACAGGGCCTAGGTTTAATGTCTCACCTGAAAGGTGGCACCTCCGACAGTGCAGCACTCTCCTTGGAGTATCAACATTAATTTTTTGCTCAAGTCTCTGGGGCAAGGGTTGAACTCACTGAACTTCAATGTTACCCATTGAGCCCAAAACAGGACATCGTTTGACACTACTTCAGCTGCTTTCCATTAAATTACAACCTAATATTTGCAGACCCATAGGGCTTGATTTTTAGGCTCCACTGGGACTGAGAATGGAAGTTGGTGGGTGCTAAAAATAGCTCTGCCAGCCTGCAAGCTAATTCCCTGATTCCACCCCAACCCCATTTTCACAGAGGCAGGATGGAGGGGTTGGGGGGGGGGGGGTGTTCAGCAGGGCTACCCCAAAATTGCTCATTAAGGGCCAATTAAGGCTTCCAGGGACCCACAGGTGGCAAGAGTCAGTTTTAACTATCTGGAATCAGCTTCGCAGCAACAGGGAAGAGGGGCCCAGTTAGGCCTTGCTGCCTGCCCGGGTGCTGCAGCAGCCTCAGGCCACCCTCCCCTGTATCGCCATTCCCCCAATCCAAGAGGTGTACTGGCTGCAAAAGTCATTTTTTGGTTTAATTTTAAGAAGTTGGAGAGAGGGCACCCCATTTTTAAGCATCTTCTCCCTTACTTAATTCTTTTGCACTTTGCTGCTCCTCTCAGCTGGAAAGCCTCTGATTGGCCCTCCAGCTTTGAGAGCCTGCCTGCTGTCCTTAATTGAATGACGAGCTCACCTTCTGGCCATTAACTGACTGCCCCGGGGAAAATCACAATGAGTGACAATGCGGGTTTCTGACCCACACTTCAGCCTGATGATGGGGTTCGGAAGCCTGCTGGGAAAATCCTGCTCATAATCTCAAATCAAAGTTCTGCTTCTATATCGAGTCAGCATTGCACCTACCCTTCGCGTGACTGTGGGATCCTTTTGGGTCTTAGATATCAGATGACCCAATAAAGTGTTGGTCCTAAGAAATCGAAGTCGGATATTTGTAGCTTTTGTAAATTCTCTTAAGACAGGAGAATCATTGAAGTTTGTGGATCCCGGACGACCATTCACCAAAGATATAACAATCTAAGGAAAATATTGCCATTAGAAGATAGGACAAGTTTTCTGTGTAGAATTATTGGTGGATTAAACAAAAGTTATTTTTAACTCAAATAGTAGAATCATAGAACACTGAAGGAAGCCATTGAACCCATCCTGTCCCTTTGAAAGAGTTATCCAATTAGTTCCATTCCCCCTGCACTTTCCTGGCAGCCCTGAAAATTTCTCCTCTTCAAGTATTTATCCAATTCCCTTTTGAAAGTCATCATTAGATCTACATACACCACCCTTTCAGACAGTGCATCTAGATCACAACAACTCGCTGCATTAAAAAAATTCCCTAAATTTCACCCTGTTTCAAAAGAACACAAGAGATAGAAGCAGGAGTAGAACGTATGGCCCATCAAGCCCGCTCTGCCGTTCAATATGATCGTGGCTGACCTTAGGCTTCAACTCCACTTTCCAGCCCACTTGCCGTATCCCTTTATTCCCTGAAAGACCAAAAACCTGTCAATCCCAGCCTTAAATGTATTCAACGATGGAGCATTCACAACCCTCTGGGGTAGAGAATTCCAAAGATTCACAACTTTTTGAGTGAAATAATTTCTCCTCATCTCAGTCTTAAATGATTGGTCCCTTATCCTGAGTCAGTCCCTGTGGTTTAGATTCCCTGACCAATGGAAACAACCTCTCAGGGTTTACCCTATCAAGCCCTCTCAGAATGTTGTAGGTTTCAATGAGATTGCCTCTCATTCTTCTAAACTCCAGAGAACATAGACCCAATTTACTCAGCCTCCCATCCCAGGACAACCTCCTAATCCCAGGACCAACCTAGTGAACCTTTGTTGTACCGCCACCAATGCAAGTATATCTTTTCTTAAATTGGAGACCAAAATGGCATACAGACTCCAGGTGTGGTCTCACCAAAACCCTGTACAACTGTAGCAAGACTTCTTTATTCCTGTACTTCAATCCCCTTGCAATAAAGGCCAACATGCCATTTGCCTTCCTAATTTCTTGCTGCACCTGCATGCAAACTTTCTGTGTTCCTTGTACGTGCATACCCAAATCTCTTTGAACATCAACATTTACAAGTTTCGCACCTTCAAAAATATTTGCTTTTCCTTTCTTACGACCAAAGTGAATAACTTCACACTTACCTACATTGTACTCCATCTGCTATCTTTTTGCCCAGTTACTTAACCTGTCTATACCTTTTTGCAGCCTGTGTCCTCCCCACCTTTCCACCTAGCTTGGTATCATCAGCAAACGTAGATACACTACTCTCTGTCTCTTCATCAAAGTCATTAATATAGATTGTAAATAGCTGAGGCCTTCGCATTGATCCTTGCGGCACTCAACTATTCACTACCTGGTAACTTGAAAATGCCCTGTTTATGCCCACTCTGCTTTCTATCCATTAACCAATCCTTTATCCATGCTAAGATATTACCCCAGCTCCATGAGTCCTTAACTTGCGCATTAACCTTTTGCACAGTATGTTATTGAATGCCTTTTGGAAATCTAGGTATACTACATCTACTGGTTCCCCTTCAAATTCCCTACTGTTTACATTCTCAAAAAACTCAAATAAATTTGTTAAATAGGATTTCCTTTTAGCCATGTTGACTTCTTCTAAACAAACAATGCTTTTCTAAGTCTATTGTTTGTTAAGACTTCCTTAATAATAGTTCAAGCATTTTCCCAATGACTGATGTTACGTTAACTGACCTGTAATTCACTGTTTACTCTCGCACTCTTTTCTTGAAACACTTGACAACTTCCATTCTGATTGGACCATTCCTGAACCTAAGGAACTTTGGAAAATCATAGCTAGCACGTCCATACAGATATCCCTTTTAGAACCTTAAGGTGTAGGGTCCCAGAGATTTGTCAGATTTTAGTCCCTTGAGCTTCTCTGATACTTTTTCTCTGCTGATATTAATTTCCTCTTTTTAGCCTGTATATTACCATCTATTTCTGATATGAAACTTGTGTCTTCTACTGTGAAGACAAACACAAAATATTTGCTCAATGCCGCTGCCATTTCCTCGTTCCCCATGATAATTTCTCCCGTCTCTGTTTCTAAGGGACCAACATTTACTTTAGCTCCTCTCTTCCTATTTATATACTCACCATGGTCTTCTCAAAGGCAATTAGGGATGGGCAATAAATGCTGGCCTAGCCAGTGACACCCACATCTCCTGAATGAATAAAAAAAAGCCCTTACTGTTCTAGCTAGTTCATTCTCATATTCTATTTTTTCCCTTTTAATTAATTTTTTGGTGGTCCTTTGCTGGTTTCTAAAGCACTCCTAATCCTTAATCATGCTACTGTTTTTTGCAATACTGTAAGCCTCTTCTTTTGATCTAATGCTACCCTTAACTTCCTGACTGAGCCACAGATGGGTCCTTCTTGTTGAGTTTTTGTCCTTCAATGGAATGTATTTTTGTTGAACATTTTGAATTATTTCTTTAATTGTTTCCCACTGTTCATTTACCTCCATACCTTTTAGTCTATTTCCCCAATTAACGTTAGTCAGTTCATACCGATGTAATTGGCTTTGCTTTGTTTGTAAATTATTTTAAACCTGTATCCTCTGGTTACCAGCCCTCCTGTCAGTAGAAAAAGTTTCTCCTTTTAACTCTAATCAAAGCCCCTTGTAATTTTGAATCACTCTAGTGCAATTCCTCTTCTTTAAATAATGAATTTAATTAATAGCTTTAGGCAGTTTTTACATAGTTCTATGCTGCACGACAACTACAGTATTAACAGATTCATTTGTTTGTTCTTTACAATAACTTTGACTGCAGACGTCTGCTTAGCTCTCAACTACTAGTGGCCTGTAAAAAGCAAACTTCATTTTAGCATCCGTCGTTAGCCTAACCATGAACACTGCTTCTTTATTTCAGCTCAGCTTCTTACCTCGCCATTCTCAAGCGGCAAAATCCGGGAATATTCTGTAGTGCAGATTACATCATCGTCTCTTGTAATCCGCCCACGAGCTCTTGTTCTGAATAAATCCTCACAATCGCGTTTGGAATCTGGAGTGTAAATTGAGCCAAATGGCGCCTTGTTATTTATTTGTAAGTAACTCGATGTCTGTCACTATCTGAGTTTGGTTCCCATGGTCATTTTTCTTCACACTGAGTAGCATCTGTGCTTTGCTTATCAGATACTCAAGTTGAATGTTTCTGAGTTCCTGGCAGAGTTTATGCTGGGAATGACACTCTGATACTGCAAAGCTTGACCCGTAACTCCTGAGCTCCGACGTATCATAACAGGGGGATACCCCAAGTTGGGGAACACCCTGCCCCCACCTACACTGGACATCCCAGGTCAACTTCCCTGATCCCCACCCACAGGACTACATCCACACCCCCTACTAATCTCCCACCACTCTCCTGACCGCTCCCCTCCAACACCTCATGGGACTTCCCCACCAAGCAACCCCTTATGGGAGCCCTCCAACTCCCATATGATTCCCCCCACTCCCCTGACCCTCCTGGACTGCCCTCCCCTCCCTTCCCCAGCCATTCTCCTGACCAGCTAACCCGCCACTGACTACACTCCACTAGCCACCCCACCCACACATCCCCAGTGACGTCTCAACCCCCACCCCCACCACTGACCAGCTGAGCCCCCTACTAACGATCCGACCCCCCCCAAAGACCACATCCCCAATGATCACACCCCCAATGACACAACAACCACACTCCCACTGACCACCCAATCCCCTCTGAACCCCCCGTCCCCATCCCTCTACTGACCACACGATTCACCCCCCCAACTACCCAACTTCCCTCGACCTCCCAACTCCCCCCCACCCCACTAACCATCAGACCGCAACTAGTGGCAGCTAGTGCTTTAAAAAAAGGGGCTTCCATAGCACTGACACTCCTGCCCTTGACACAAGGCCTCAGGCTGCACAACACGATTCATTTCTCTCCTAGTGTTTGACAAGGTGTTTACTAAAACCCGCTTTCACAGCCATATCTCCTTTCTCAGTGACTGTCTCCGTTTCCGACTTACCCCACATGGATTTCAACTGAAATTCCACCCCTCATGTTTCGAACCCACCCAGGATTACAGGTATCTCCGGGACATAAAACGTTTCTCGGACTGCTGTTCCCGTCACATTCTGAAATCCACTCTCAGTGCCATGCGCCGCCATATGAACACACTCGACCTCTCCCTCCAGCAGCACCGCCGTACACTTTTTCAAAGCTGCGCGTGCCCCCAGTTTCCTTTTTTTCCTTCGGCTCATCCGACGCCTCAACAAGAAACTTTTTCTCTTTCTCTCAAGTGCTAAGGAACGCAAGCTCCAACAACTCATCGACACCAACACCCATCTAGGACCCTCCACCCCTGCCTGTCCCTCCGTCCCCACCCCATCTTCCAATTCCAGCCCCAGCCGTGTATTCACTATACCCCCTGACCTTCCCCTCTCCGATGCTGAACGTTCAGTGCTCAGCAAAGGACTTAGTTTCATACCCTTACGCCCTCACCTCAATGAATTTCGGGCTCGGCATGATACTGAACTCTTCTTCCGCCGTCTTCGTCTCCGGGCTCACTTCTTTGGGCAGGAGTCCTCTCCCAGTTCAACGGATCCTTTTACCCATCTTCAATATTCTCCCTCCACCTGGACCCCTCCCTCTGGATTCTTACCTTCTCTCGATCTTTTCATTGAGAACTGTCGGCGCGACATTAGTCGTCTCAATTTCTCTGCTCCTCTCACCCATTCTAACCTGTCTCTCTCTGAACTTACTGCACTCCATTCTCTCAGGTCCAACCCTGACATTGTCATCAAACCCGCTGACAAGGGTGGTGCTGTTGTTGTCTGGCGCACTGACCTCTACCACGCGGAGGCTGAGTGTCAACTCGCAGACACTTCCTCCTACCTCTCCCTGGACCATGACCCCACCACTGAACATCAAGCCATTGTTTCCAGGACTGTCACTGACCTCATCTCCTCTGGGGATCTCCCTCCCACAGCTTCCAACCTGATAGTTGCCCAACCTCGGACGGCCCGCTTCTATCTCCTACCCAAAATCCACAAACAGAACTGCCCCGGTAGACCGATCGTCTCAGCTTGCTCCTGCCCCACAGAACTCATTTCTCGTTATCTTGACTCCCTTCTCTCTCCCCTTGTCCAGTCCCTTCCCACCTACATCCGTGATTCCTCTGACACCTTACGTCACATCAACAATTTCCAGTTCCCTGGCCCCAACCGCTTCCTCTTCACCATGGACGTCCAATCCCTCTACACCTCCATCCCCCACCAGGATGGTCTGAGGGCCCTTAGCTTCTTCCTCGAACAGAGGCCCGAACAATCCCCATCCCCACTACTCTCCTCCGTCTGGCTGAACTTGTTCTCACGCTGAACAATTTCTCCTTCAACTCCTCTAAATAAAAGGTGTGGCTATGGGTACCCGCATGGGCCCCAGCTATGCCTGTCTCTTTATGGGGTATGTGGAACATTCCTTGTTGCAGTCCTACTCCGGCCCCCTTCCACAACTCTTTCTCCGGTACATTGATGATTATTTCGGTGCTGCTTCATGCTCTCGTCAGGACTTGGAAAAATTTATTAATTTTGCTTCCAATCTCCACCCCTCCATCATTTTCACGTGGTCCATCTCTGACACTTCCCTTCCCTTCCTTGACCTCTCTGTCTCAATCTCTGGTGATAGACTGTCCACCAATATCCATTACAAACCCACCGACACCCACAGCTATCTCGACTACAGCTCCTCACACCCCACTTCCTGTAAGGACTCCATCCCATTCTCTCAGTTCCTTCGCCTCCGTCGCATCTGTTCCGATGATGCTACATTCAAAAACAGTTCCTCTGACATGTCCTCCTTCTTCCTTAACCGAGGTTTTCCACCCACGGTCGTTGACAGGGCCCTCAACCGTGTCCGGCCCATCTCCCGCGCATCCGCCCTCACTCCTTCTCCTCCCTCCCAGAAACATGATAGGGTCCCCCTTGTCCTCACTTATCACCCCACCAGCCTCCGCATTCAAAGGATCATCCTCCGCCATTTCCGCCAACTCCAGCATGATGCCACTACCAAACACATCTTCCCTTCACCCCCCTTATCGGCATTCCGTAGGGATCGCTCCCTCCGGGACACCCTGGTCCACTCCTCCATCACCCCCTACTCCTCAACCCCCTCCTATGGCACAACCCCTTGCCCACGCAAAAGATGCAACACCTGCCCCTTCACTTCCTCTCTCCTCACCGTCCAAGGACCCAAACACTCCTTTCAAGTGAAGCAGCATTTCACTTGCATTTCCCCCAACTTAGTCTACTGCATTCGTTGCTCCCAATGTGGTCTCCTCTACATTGGAGAGACCAAACGTAAACTGGGCGACCGCTTTGCAGAACACCTGCGGTCTGTCCGCAAGAATGACCCAAACCTCCCTGTCGCTTGCCATTTTAACACTCCACCCTGCTCTCTTGCCCACATGTCTGTCCTTGGCTTGCTGCATTGTTCCAGTGAAGCCCAACGCAAACTGGAGGAACAACACCTCATCTTCCGACTAGGGACTTTACAGCCTTCCGGACTGAATATTGAATTCAACAACTTTAGGTCGTGAGTCCCCTCCCCCATCCCCACCCCCTTTCTGTTTCCCCCTTCTTTTTTTTTCCCAATAAATTATAAAGATTTTCCTTTTCCCACCTATTTCCATTATATAAAATAAAAAAAAACCCACTAGAGCTATACCTTGAGTGCCCTACCATCCATTCTTAATTAGCACATTCGTTTAGATAATATCACCAACTTTAACTTTAACACCTATGTGTTCTATTGTACTATTGTTGTTGACATCTTTTGATGATCTGCTTCTATCACTGCTTGTTTGTCGCTACAACCACACCAACCCCCTCCACCTCTCTGTCTCTCTATCTCTCCGCCCCCCACACACACACCTTAAACCAGCTTATATTTCAGCTCTTTCCTGGACTCGAACTCAAGTTCTGTCGAAGGGTCATGAGGACTCGAAACGTCAACTCTTTTCTTCTCCGCCGATGCTGCCAGACCTGCTGAGTTTTTCCAGGTAATTCTGTTTTTGTTTTACGATTCTCACCTGGCCTGAGTTGGAACTTTGGGTGAGACAGGAGCAGCTGGACTTCAAGATAAAAACCTAGGAGTGGAGTGACAATCTGACTATGATTGCCACTCCACAGAAGTTATGGGCCATTGAGCTCACCACGGGCAAGGTAGTGGTCATTTAAGGATGACGTTCATCCCAGTACAGCTTTGATTTGTGCTGCCAACTCATCCAATTGGGAGATGCAGAAATCTGGATCACAGTTCAAATTTAAAGGGAAGCTGACTTAAAGGTAAGTGGTTGTAAGTGGGGACAAATATTTGTTTTAGCCTTGTAAAGGTTCAAAATGGATTTTAAATCATTTTTAGACTACACCTACAAGGCAGGGAGTTAGGGAAAGGGAGGGATGATGTGAAGACAAAAATAAAATGAAAGGGAACCCAATGAAGGGGCATCAAATGAAGTATTTCCACAAGTGACAAAGCAGGGCAACACCTGACTCCCTGTTTTGTGGCTGGCAAAGTAGACATGTTGTATGATGACATGAGTGCAAGGAGAGCTGCATTGCATCGACTTTTGAGTAAATGTTTCCAAAGAACAGCTGTGGACTTTGTCAGTTATGCATTAATGACCAGTCTCAATGGTTGTACAGTGCACAGGTTCCACTCACTATGCAGTGAAGGTTCTGTGCTAGTCAAGCTGATAACTCCTTTCCATAATGATTGTGACATCAGGCCTGACCAGTGGCTATCACTCTTCCACTGAGTCAGGAGGTCATCGATTCATGTCCTGCTCCAGAGACTTGAGCACAAAAACCAGGATGACATTCTAGTGCTATACTGAGGGGGTGCTGCACAGATTTTCAGGTGAGATATTAAACAGAGGTCTGTCTGCCCTCTCAGGTAGATGGTGCTATTTTGAAGGAGAGCAGAGGAGTTCTCCCTGTGATGTTCTGGCCAATTTTTATCCTTTAATCAATGTCATCAAAGGTTATATGATCATTATCGCATTTCTGGGAACTTGCTGTATGCTAATTGGCTGCCACATTTCGTATACCACGAAAATACCTACAGTTCAAAAGTGGCTATCACTCTTCCACTGAGTCAAGAGGTCATCGATTCATGTCCTGCTCCAGAGTCTTGAGCACAAAAACCAGGATGACACTCCAGTGCTATACTGAGGGGGTGCTGCACAGACTTTCAGGTGAGATATTAAACAGAGGCCTGTCTGCTCTATCAGGTGGATGGTGCTATTTTGGAGGAGAGCAGAGGAGTTCTCCCTGTGGTATTCTGGCCAATTTTTATCCTTTAATCAATGTCATCAAAGGTTATATGATCATTATCGCATTACAGTGTCTTTATAACCCTTCATAACCCTTTCAAGTGTTTGTGCACAAAAACCAGTATTTTCTCCACCAAATCTTATAATAATTGTTTTGTTTGTGTTTGGGGTCTAGAAGGGATCCTTTGGAGCTCATCTATCCTCTCAAAGTAGGCTGCTTTAGACTGTAGTTTGTTAAAACCATTACTCTTTATTTGCAGCTACCATATACATTCTGGGACCTCTGCATGAGGTTAGACCTTTCAGAGCACTGTTACTCAATCATGTGATGTTACATCATCATTACGTCAGCATCATGTGCTTCTGATGTTAACCTTTTACTCTACAACTTCCCCCAAGCCTTTATCCCTATCATATTTACATCGTCCTACATCTCCACCCAAACTCTCAGACTTCACAGGGTTAGTCTATGAGGTGCCAATCTCCTTGATGCTGTTCTGGTCTCTTTCTGAGGTCAAGGAAATTCCATACTCTCCTTTCTGTCGATGTGAGTGTTCTTCTCCTGGGTAGCTGTAGAGCTTCGTCTTATTCCTTCTTCTTTTTCTTCAGGATCTGAGTAGTAAGTCCAAGTTTCCACTGGCTTTCTTTCCAAGGATGTTAAGACACTGCTGTTTCTCCTCATGGTTCCCTGGGCTGTCTCAATTCTGTATGTTCTCAGTTGTGAAGTTTTTTCAATGTTAGTGCCTTCTTTCTGTTGGTCTCGTACCCATACTCTCTCCCTGGGCTTCAGCACTGGTAACTCAGCGCTCTGTCCTGTGGTTAAAGTTCCGAGCCTGTTTGTTTTTCTGTTATTCCTCGTGCTGTTTTACCCTCTCATGGTCATTCGAGGTGAAATTGTGTTTAAGTTTTAGTCTCAAGGATGGAACTTGTGTCAACTGGACAAAGACTTTAAAAAGGCTGAAGCTATGTCTGCCTGTAACCCTGAACAGAAAGAGCTTTTTATGGCAATATTAGGGAAGCTGACACCACGTTACCTCAGAAGACATGCTAACAGTCTTGTGAGTGGCAAAAACCAAATTCAAAGGGAATTATATAAAGGCCATTTTTTTTCATTCATGGGATGTCGGCGTCCCTGGCTAATCCAGCATTTATTGCCCTTCACCAATTGCCCTTGAGAATGTGGTGGTGAGCTACCTTCTTGAGCTGCTGCAGTCCATGTAGTGTAGGTACACCCACAGTGCTGTTAGAGAGGGTGTTTCAGGATTTTGACCCAGTGACACTGAAGCGACGGTGGTATATTTCCAAGTCAGGGTAGTGTGAGGCTTGGAGGGGAACTTCCAGGTAGTGGTGTTCCCATCTGTCTGCTGTCCTTGTCCTTCCAGATGGCAGTGATCATGGGTTTGGAAGGTACTTTCTAAGGAGCCTTGGTGAATTCCTGCAGTGCATCTTGTAGATAGTACACACTGCCGCTACTGTGCATTAGTGGTGAAGGGAGTGAATGTTTGTGGATGTGGTGCCAATCGGACAGATTACTTTGTCCTGGACGGTGTCAAGCTTCTTGAGTGTTGTGGGAGCTGCACTCATCCAGGTAATTAGGGAGTATTCCATCACACTTCTGACTTGGGCCTTGCAGATGGTGGACAGGCTTTGGGGAATCAGGAGCTGAGTTATTCGTTGCAGGGTTCCTAGTCTTTGACCTGCTTTTGTAGCCACAATATTTATATGGCTAGTCCAGTTCAGTATTTGGTCAATGCTAACCCCCAGGATGTTGATAGTGGGAGATTCAGTAATAGTAATGGCATTGAACGCCAAGGGGCGATGGTTAGGTTCTCCCTTGTTGGAGATGTGCATGGCCTGGCATTTGTGTGACCCAAATGTTATTTGCCACTTGTCAGCCCAAGTCTGGATATTGTCCAGGTCGTGCTGCATTTGGGCATGGACTGCTCAGAACCTGAGGAGTTGCGAATGGTACTCAACATTGTGCAATCATCAGCGAACATCCCCAATTCTGACCTTATGATGGAGGGAAGGTCATTGATGAAGCAGCTGAAGATGGTTGGGCTGAGGACACTACCCTGAGGGACTCCTGCAGTGATGTCCTGGAGCTGAGATGACTGACCTCCAACAACCACAATCATCTTCCTTTGTGCTAGGTATGACTCCAACCAGTGGAGAGTTTTCCCCCTGATTCCCATTGACTCCAGTTTTGCTAGGGCTCTTTGATGCCACACTAGGTCAAATGCAGCCTTGATGTCAAAGGCAGTCACTCTCACCTCACCTCAGGAGTTCAGCTCTTTTGTCCATGTTTGAAGCAAGGCTGTAATGAGGTAGGGAGCTGAGTGATCCTGACGGAACCCAGATGTCAGTGTCAGTGAGCAGGTTATTGCTAAACAACCACCTAGTTCTGTTGAAGGGTCATGAGGACTCAAAACATCAACTCTTTTCTTCTCCGCCGATGCTGCCAGACCTGCTGAGTTTTTCCAGGTAATTCTGTTTTTGATTAGGATTTCCATCATCCGCAATTTTTTTGTTTTTACCTTTTGATAGTACTTTTGATGACCCCTTCCTTTATTTAACTGATGATCGAGAGTAGACTGAGAGGCCAGTAATTGGTTGGATTGGATTTGTCCTACTTTTTGTGTACAGGACATACCTGGGCAATTTTCCACACAGCCGGGTAGATGCCAGTGTTGTAGCTGTACTGGAACAGCTTGGCTAGGGCCGCAGCAAGTTCTGAATCACAAGTCTTCAGTACTATTGCTGGAATATTGGAAGGTCCCATAGCCTTTGCACTATCCAGTGCCTTCAGCCATTTCTTGATATCATCTGGAGTGAATCGACTTAGCTGAAGACTGGCATCTGTGATGCTGGAGGTGGCTGAGATGGGTCATCCACTCAGCACTTCTGGCTGAAGATCATTGCAAATGCTTCAGCCTTATCTTTTGCACTGATGTGCTGGGCTCCCCCACCATTGAGGAAGGGGATATTTGTGGAGCCTCCTCCTCCAATGAGTTGTTTAATTATCCACTACCATTCACGACTGGATGTGGCAGGACTGCAGAGCTTAGATCTGATCCAATGGTTATAGAATCGCTTAGCTCTGTCTATCACTTGCTGCCTATGCCACGCAAGTAGTCCTGTGCTATAGCTTCACCAGGTTGACACATCATTTTTAGATATGCCTGGTGCTGCTCCTGGTATGCTCTCCTGCACTCTTCATTGAACCAGGGTTGATCCCCTGGCTTCTGGTAATGGTAGAGTGAGGGATATGCCAGGCCATGAGGTTATGGATTGCGTTTGAGTACAATTCTGCTGCTGCTGATGGCCCACAGTGCCTCATGGGTGCCCAGTTGAGTTGCTAGATCTGTTCGAAATCTATCCCATTTAGCATGGTATCCTCAATGTGAAGGTAGGATTCATCTCCACAAAAGCTCCTACCAATACTGTCATGGACAGATGCATCTGCGGCAGGCAGATTGGTGAGGATGAGGTCATGTTTTTCCCACTTGGTTCCCTCGCCACCTGCCGCAGACCCAGAATAGCAGCTATGTCCTTTGGGACTTGGCCAACTCAATCAGTAGTGATGCTACTGAGCCACTCTTGGTGATGGACACTGATGCACCCCACCCAAAGTACATTCTGCGCCCTTACCACGATCAATGCTTCCTCCAAGTGATGTTCAGCATGGAGGAGCACTGATTCATCAGCTGAGGGAGTGGTAATCAACAGGAGGGTTCCTTGCCCATGTTTGATTTGATGCCATGAAACTTCATGGGGTCCATAGCTGATGTTGAGGACTCCCAGAGCAACTCCCTTCTGACTGTATACCACTGTGCCACCACCTCTGCTGGGTCTATCCTGCCAGCGGGATCAGTCATACCCAGGGATGGTGATAGCAGTGTCTGGGACATTATCTGTAATGTATGATTCCATAAGGATGACTATGTCAGGTTGTTGCCTGACTAACTGTGAGGCAACTCTCCAAATTTTGACACTAGCCCCCAGATGTTAGTAAAGAGGACTTTGAAGGTTTGACAGGGCTGAGTTTGCCATCATTGTTTTCATGCCTAGGTCGATGCAGGGTGGTCTGTCTGGTTTCATTCCTTGTTTGAGTCTTTGTAGCGGTTTGATACATCTGAGCGGCTTGTAAGGGCATTTCAGAAGACAGTTAAGAGTCAACCACATTGCTATGGTTCTAGAATCACATGGAGGCCAGACCAGGTAAGGATGGCAGATTTCCTTCTCTAAAGGCCATTAGTGAACCAGATAGGTTTTTTACGACAATCTACAATGGTTTCATGGTCATCATTAGACTTTTGATTCCAGGTTTTTATTGAATTCAAATTCCACATCTGCCGTGGTGGCATTACTCTGGGTTTTGGGATTACTAGCCCAGCGACAAAACCACCATGCCATCACCTCCCCTCACTCAGCCAAATGCTGCCTTGATGTCAAGGGAAGTCACTCTCACCTCACCTCTGGAGTTCAGCTCTTTTGTCCATGATCAACTGCCCTGACCTTCTGGCTTCCCTCTGGTCTCTGGCTGCTCAGAGTGACTGGCTTTTCTGGCCTCTGCATGTGAGGGTGCCATGCCCATCTTTACCGTTCCTTTGCACATCACCATCACAAAGTTTTTCCTGGCACCTGGGTGCACGAGTCAAAATGGGGCAAAAATTATTGCCCTGCAAAACCAGGATACACACCCTCTTACTGCCTGAGGCTGTGAATAAAATTTTTATGCAAATTCAACAGTGGTACCCTACCTCTCCAAAGGGGTCTCCTGTCTATCCAAAGAAATATGCTAAGTTCAGACCTGCTCTTATCAGGTCTACATTCCACACTTCAGGTTGCACCCTCCCGGGCTATCAAAATCTGCCTCGAGTGGAGGCAGCTGATGATTTAAATGCCCAGTTGCCTCTGTAAAATGTGCATGTGCGAAGCACACGTCGCCCCCATTAGTACCCCGTCGAAAATGGGAAATGCTGTGTTCAGGGGCAGGACTTGGGATTTTCGGCCAGTTCCACTGAAGCAGCAGTATAGAGAAGAATATGACAAAGAGTGTTGGTGCCAGAACACAAACCTGCTTTCTCCACTCAAGATCTCAAAGGGTTCCAATGCTGCCCCATCATAGCTGACCTTACCCATCAGGTTGTCTTGAAAAGAGATCACATTGAGCTGCTTCAGTGGGCAGCTGATTTTCTCCGGCAGCTTAACAGACCACCTCTGCTCACATGATTGAATGTCCTGCTAAGAATGATGAAGGATAAAGTGGTCTCCTTTATTCACAGCATTTCTCTTGCAGTTGACAGACTGAGGAGATCATGTCAATCCTGTAAACACACTCTTTTCGGGTTAGATGTGTTCAGCTGAGATCTAGTCTGACAAAGGTGAGACAGGCAGATACTTTTCCCACAATACTCAGCAGGGAGATACATTGGTAGTTGTTGCAATTGCTGCGGTTGTCTTTGTTCTTTGAAAAGGTCACAATTTTTTCATTATGCACACCCTGGAGCACTGCTTCCTCTTTCCAGCAGAGATGAAGAAGTTCATGAAGATAGGAATATAGGAGTATCGGTTTCCCATGCTTGATGAGTTCAAGTGGTATGACATCAGCACCTGGTGCTTTGCCCATAGCAAGTGAATCAATAGCTAAGCTCCTCTGTTGTAGATGCGATATCTAGCTCTGCCACAATAGGCAGGCTTTCCATGGTGTTCAGAGTTTCAGGGTGACAATGTTCTCCCCAGAACACAACTCAAGGTAGTGTTTCACCCACCTATCCAACTTTTTTATTCATTCATGGGATAAGGGCATTGCTGGCTAGGCCAGCATTTATTGCCTATCCCTAATTGCCCTTGAACTGAATGGCTTGCTAGGCCATTTCAGAGGGTAGTTAAGAGTCAACCACATTGCTGTGGGCTTGGACCAAGGGGAGTTTTACCATTTTAGGGAGCTGCCTCAAACAGACAAATTTGGAGTTGTTTTATCATTTTGGAGAGCTGTTGTGAACAGACCAATTCAGGATTGTTTTATCGTTTTAGGGAGCTGTTTTTGTAAAGAGAATATCATTGTTTTCCCAATATTACTGTGGGACACTGAAGCAGGCTTATAGGGGCTGTGTATGCATGTTTCTGTGGGTGTGTGACTAATTTGATTAAACTGAAGACAGTTTAAGGTTTAACTCATTAAAGGGTCAGGTGCAAAAGCAGGCATTTTGAAATGGAGATGGGCAAGCTAAAATGAGAAGAAAAGAGTTGACGTTTCGAGTCCTCATGACCCTTCGACAGAACTTGAGTTCGAGTCCAAGAAATTCTACTCTTTCTTGGACTCGAACTCAAGTTCTGTCGAAGGGTCATGAGGACTCAAAACATCAACTTTTTTCTTCTCCGCCGATGCTGCCAGACCTGCTGAGTTTTTCCAGGTAATTCTGTTTTTGTTTTGGATTTCCAGCATCCGCAGTTTTTTTGTTTTTAAGCTAAAATGAGACCCAGTAGATACAGTATTAATGGGAATTTGCGTTATGAGATATGTGAGGAGTGAACTGTTGCTGTTTGAATTTCCAAAGAGGCATGACAGGAAGTTTTACAACTGGCAAAGTTGTAAATAAATTAGATAAAGTTATTAAACTTATTTTTCCCGAAAATGCTGGCCACAATGACCTTATGAAAGACTTTTATATTCAAGGAAAAGTAACTTTCAAAGAAAGTTTATAACAATGGGTTTAAAGAATCAAAAAGGAGAAAATATATTTAAGGAAAGATTGAAAGCTATATGGGGGGAGTGGCCATGTGAGATCTTGAAAGGTAGACTGTGTGAGGACAGACCTGGGAAAAGCACCCTCTAGCCAACCCATAGAAGTGCTTATTTGTTCCAGAAAGCAAGGTTTTGTTAAAAGCCTTGGATTTCCATTGTTGAGCGAGACGAAGAGGGAAGCCCTGTAAAATACCTCCCTTATAGCAACAGTGGGTGCTTTGAGGTAGTATTACTGGATGTTTTATAGATCAAGAATCTATTTGGACTGTTGCCTAAAAAGGGTGTTATTTTGGGAGTCTAGCTAAGTAGAAATCTCTTGGGAAATGTTGTAAGACTAAATTTAACTGTATAACTGTAACCTTGTGTGTTTAAGTTTTCTTTTCTTTTGTCAATAAATGTTTTCACTTAATGTTTAAAAATCTCCAAAAGTGGTCATGGACTCTTTCCTTCTGACTTCAGTGCACATCCCCTCCAATAATAAAAATACAAATTGCAATTGCTGTGATAGCTTTGCCAAGTTTCCCTTTGGGATTTGGTCATTTTCAGAGTGGCAGGTGGTGACTAGTGGTGTACCACAGGGATCAATACTTGGGCTCCAGCTATTCACGATATATATAAATGGCTTGGATAAGGGAACCAAATGCAATATTTCCAAGTTTTCTGACAATACAAAAATGTGCAGGGTTGTGAGGAGGTTGCAAGGAGGCTTCAGGGCGATTTAGACAAGTTGTGTGTGTGGGAAAACGCATGGCAGATGGAGTATAACATAGAGAAATATGAAGGTATACGCTTCGGTGTGAAAAACAGAAAGGCAGAGTGTTATTTAAATGGCAATATATTAGGAAATGTGGATGTACAAATGGATCTGGGTGTCCTTGTACACCAGTCAATGAAAGTAAACAGGCAGGTGCAGCAAGTAATTAGGAAGGCAAATAGTATGTTGGCCTTCATTGCAAGAGGATTTGCGTTTAGAAGTAGGAATGTCTTTCTGCAGTTATACAGGGCCTTGGTGAGACCACACCTGGAGTATTGCGTGCAGTTTTGTCTCCCTGCCTAAGAAAGGACATGCTTGCCATTGAGGGAGTGCAGTGAAGGTTCACTAGGCTGATACCAGGGATGGCAGGGCTGTGGTTTGAGGAGAGATTGGTTTGACCGGGCTGTATTCATTACAGTTTAGAAGAATGAGAGAAGATCTGATTGAAACGTATAAAATTCTAACAGGACTAGATAGACTGAATGCAGGGAGGATGTTTCCCCTGGTTTGGGAGTCTAGAACCATGGGCCTCAGTCTCAGAATACAGGGCAGGCCATTTAGGGCTGAGATGAGAAAAAATTTCTTCATTCAGAGGGTGGTCAACCTGTGGAATTCTCTACCACAGAAGGCTGTGGAGGCTGGGTCACTGAGTATATTCAAGAAAGATATTTTTGGATATTAGGGGCATCACGGAGAAAAAGCAGGGATATGGTGTTGAGGGAGAAGATCAGCCATGATCTTATTGAATGGTGGAGAAGGCTCGAAGGGCCAAATGGCCTACTCCTGCTCCTAGTTTCTATGTTTAAATTAAAACATTTATTAACTTAAACACACAAGATTACAGTTACATTTAGTCTTATAACATTTCCGAAATGATTTTTTAAATTCCTTCATGGGGTGTGGGCATCACTAGCTAGGCCAGTAGTTATTGCCCATCCCTATTTGCCCTTGTTCAGAGGGCAGTTAAGAGTCAACCACATATGCTGTGGATCTGGAGTCATGTAGACTGGACCAAGTAAGGACAGCAGATTTCCTTCCTTAAAGAGCATTTGTAAACCAGATGTATTTTTACAGCAATCAGCAATGGTTTCAAGGTCATCACCAGACTTTTAATTCCAGATTTTTTACTGAATTCAAATTTCACCATCTACCAGGGTAGGATTTGAACCCAGGTCCCTAGGGCATTACCCTGGGTCTCTGGAATGCTAGTCTAATGATAATACCAATATGCCACTGCTTCTACCTAGCTAGGCTCCCAAATGAGCATCCTTTTCCAGGCAACAGTCCAAATAGATTCTTAATCTATAAAACATCCAGTAATATTACCACAAAGCACCCAATTTTGCTATAAGGAAGGTATTTCACAGCTCTCTTCCTCTCACTTGACAATAGAAATCCAAGGTTTTTAACAAAACCTTGCTTTCTGGAACAAGCAAGCACTTCTCTGAGGTGGCTAGAAGTTGATACTTCATAGTACACTCTTCAGGATCTCACATGGCTACTCTTCATACAGCTTTCAATCTTTTCTTAAATATATTTTCTGCTATTTTATTCTTTAAATCCATTGTTTTAAACTTTCTTTGAAGCTCAAACTCTTCCAAATATAAGTTCTTCCATGTTTCCATCTTGTCTTTACTTTTGGGTCAATAAAACATGATATCCCCACTGCTTGTTTACCTATGACCTCCTGCAAGTATCAATCATTTTCCTCATCCCCTTCTAATTCCCCTTTGAAATTCAAACAACCTCTCAACTTATTTACAAATGCAAATATTAACTTGTCCATGTCCATTTCAAAATGCCTACATACACCTCACCCCTTTGATAATTTAAACCTGGCAGTCTGACTGTCTTCAGTTTATTAAATTCATTTCACACACACATAACACACTCACACACAGCCCCCACAAGCCTGTTTCAGTACTTCACAGTAATATCCTTTACATCAGGCATTGTTTAGCTTTTTTCAAAGTGTTGACTGACATCTGGACTTCAAATCAATATAGAAATCAAAACAGATGAAACATTAATGTGATTCTTAATATGGCTGAATGCATAAGAGCCCTTTAATCACTAGAGAAAGTACTCTAATACATCTGACCACTTACACAATATTTGTCAATTTAACAATCATTTACCTTTTAAGGACAGAGCCCGGAGATCAATCACTGTACTAAATACAGGTTTATCATACAGCATCTAATTGTAAAATTTGAAGTTGACAACACCTTTTAAATTTACCTCTCAAAAGGTACCCGACTCCACAACAGGCTTCCCCCAAGGCTCACAATCTGACTGACTGGACATATTTCACACAAGGTTCTGGAACTCCCTGTTTCACTGAAGATATCCAACTCAAGGAAATTCAAAAGTGAGGCAGGCATTTAAAGGACTGAAGCCAGTCTCACTTTGAATGAGCGATGGGTAACCATCCACCAAGTTTGCCATACCAGTCAAACTTGCGGCCAGTGGAATTTGATTGGGAAATTTAAATTTATGGAGCTGCCCCCATCCCTTCTCCGCAACAACTCCATTGCCAGCCACCTGGCATGGGTTGACCTAGCATCAGGATGGCAAAATGTAGCCCAACATTACAGGTCAATGATGAAAGGTCATAGACTTGAAACGTTGGCTGGAATTTTCCACTCCCGTTAGAGTCGGGCATCATAGCAGGTGTAAGCAGACAATATGGCGAGAAGGCCAAAAATCAGTTTTACACCATCATGAAACTAGTTTGTGGTCGTCCGCTCTGCTTGCCACTAGCGGGCTGTATTTCCCGCCATCCAACGTCGGGAACTTAATTTTAATGCATTTGCATCTCATCATTGTGGCCATGGACCGGGATCATCCGCCCATGTCAAATGTACTGCCACGTCAGCGTGATTTCAGAATGGCGTGAGATACAGCTGCCTTTAAAAGGCGTGCACCTGGTGAGCTGAACTTCAAGGGGCACTCGGAGGTGAGTGCACACAGCCTTGCTCAGTGCTCGCGAGGACTGCCCATAGGACATCATGAAAGAGGCGGCACACATTCGCAGGAGGTACAGGCAAGTCCCTTTCCCCTGGCTGGCTTTCAGTGCGGTGCCAGGGCAAGGACTCCAGTGCAGGTGGGGTGAGGGGGGGTGGTGGTGTGGGTGGGGAGGGAGGGCGGAGGGTGAGAGAAGCAGCCACGCACTTAGAAAAGCTTGTCAAACTTGAGCATTCTTCCGCAGCTGAGATCTTTCAGCTGCAGCTCCAGTGATGTGCTTGCCCAGTCAGGCCTCCGAAGCTTTTCTGCCCACTCAAGCCATGCAAAGGTATGAATGTGCCACCAAATGCTCCAGCATTTTTCATCCCTCAGACGCAGACTGCAAATTAATGTGCATTTGGCCAATTGGGCAAGTTGTTCAATCACAGCCCCTTGCAATGTCTTTATTAGGGATTGGATCAGCATCCTTCATGGTTCAAGCTAATAATGCAGCCTTGCAGTGCAGGTTAGGAGAATGCCTGTGCCTGAGCTGGGAGCACAGCATGCAGTCCAATGGCCAAAGCTGCTGCCAATCGGTCAAGTGGAGTGAGGCAGAGGTGGGTGAGATTTCGAATAGCCAATGAGCGAACTACACACTGGCCATCCAAGTGGTGGCTAGTACTCTCCATCATGCATGAAAGGACCTTCAGAATTAACCAAGAGAGGGTCTTAGTACACCCATGCTAAACCACGAGTCTGTCTCTTTCATCCTGCAGAAACAATACATGGAGCCTGGTGATCTAGCAGTATGGGGACGGCCGAACATTCCAGGAATCACCTGGGAGGATGGCCCCGGGGTGTCAAGCTGCTGGTTCTCCTCCCTAAGGGTGTTCTCCTCATTAAGGGTGCCCGATGGCCTCTGGCTGACTCCTTGAGGAGAAGAGGAAGCTGGAGTGAGGTTGAACTGCCCCCACCCCTCTTGCGTTGACACTATTGCAGGCCAGCTATTGCGTCAGTGATAGAACTCAGCCTATGCAGCAGTGCAGGACCGATGTCCTGTAACAAGGTCTCCAGGGTGGCTGCCATCCCATCAGTGTTGACCTCGGTGCTTTGGCATGCGGGCGCTATCACCTCAGACTGAAGGTGGACAGACTCCTCCATTGTCCCTTGCAATCTGAAGAGTGCACCAGACATTCCTTCCTGATGTTTGCATGATTGTCTTTGCAGCTCCATCAACTGATTGAGGATCAAGTCCAGAGGCTCATCATCTGACTCGGACTCAGCAGGTGCTGCCCTCAGGGTCCTCATCCGAGGTGCTCTCAGCACAGGATTTGAGGTCAAGGTTGCTGAGGCTGATGTTGCAGAAGTGCCGAAGAGAGAAAGTAGAGATTATTAATGCTTGGCAGCCACGTTAGACACAGAACAGTGCACTCAGCATAGCATTGACAGAGGGATTACGTGGTGCAAGATTCTCACATGGATGCATGCCACCAACTTCACCATTGCCACAGGAATGGTCCACATCCTCCCTGTCCAGCTCCAACGCATGGCTCGAACAGAGTGAGGATCTGTTGATGTCCAGCACTCCCAGTCTAGGACCTCTCCCATCGATTGTGCATGATCTTATCCTGAATAAAGACAAATGGAGAGATTGTGAGCAAGGCAGATGCCAGGCGTGCGTGTGTGGAGATGAGAGGGTGTGTGTGAGAGAGTGGTGATATCTCTTCGGCTGGTAATGAGTGAGATACCAGTGAATGTGTGATAGGCTTGTGAGTTTAGAGTGATGAGATGACTGCCTTACCCTGGAGGCACGGATGGGATCATTCATCCTTTTTCTGCACTGGATGGCCAACCTCTTGTGTGCAGCATTGGCACTGACCACCTCCCAAGCCGGAGTGGTGAGACTGATGGGCCTCATGCAGTCAGAGTGGGGGTAGAGGACATTGTGGTGGGCCTCCACAGCGTCCAAAAGGCATCCCAGGGATGCAACACTAAATCGGGGAGCTGCACTCTTCTTGGCTTTTGGCGCCATGTCTTCATCGGAGCAGTCCAGGGCAGCAAGCATTGGTAACTGTGCACATGGTTACAGTTTGAATATGGTGCCCTATGTGAGGAAACAGCGAGGTAATGGCATGGCAGGCAAATCGAGGGCCAGCCGCCAGCACTCTGGCATGTTTCCAGTGACTGCATAATTTATGAGGCCGGAAGAGGCGACATGGCACAAAAATCTGCCATTGTGGCAGCAGGTAAAACATCTTTTTTCCCACCCTCTACCGCACTTAGTGCAAACCTGGGACGATTCCGCCCATTAACTCTGTTTCTCTCCACAGATGCTGCCTGGCCTGCTGACTATTTCCAGCCATTCCTGTTTTTATTTCAAATTTCCAGCATCCAAAGTATTTTGCTTTTGATTCAGAAAAAGAACTCAAGTTGAATCTTGAAGAGCCTCCAGTTCATAAAAGCAACAAGAAAACAAAACAACAACAAAACTGAATAAAAAACTTTTGAGACTTACGAGCAAAATACTGCCATGGGTTGTAGGATCTTCCAAAGTCAACTGATCTTTCAAGTACCCAAAGGTCTGGACGTGGAGAATTAGCAAACTTGATAAGAATATAAGCCACATGAAAGAGCTGTTAAGAAGACAAATGTATTCATTGATATTAGTACAACAGCACTGCAAACAGAAATATTTACACTGATCGATCAATTTGCCTGTCTGAAGGGGTTAGCTTTTGTGATTGTATATGCGCTTTCATTATCTGTTTTAATATTTGAGTTTTTCTGAGGTTTCTGAACTGAAACAAAGATTAAATTAAAATTATTCCAGTTCACAAACCACCAACTGATTGTTCAAGCTGGGTATTAATAATCAATTATGCTGATTCAGTTAGAAATTCTCAGTTTCAATGAACATTTACATTCAATGTTACATTTCTTCCATTCCTTCCATATTCTTTCATGGGATGTGGGCACACTGGCAGCATTTGTTGCCCATCCCTAATTGTCCTTGAACTGAATGGCTTATTAGGTCATTGCAGAGGTCAGTTAAGAGTCAACTACACATAATTTACGTGCTCTGGTCTAAGTTTAGAAATTTTCAATTGACCCGGCCAACCTTAACATCTCTTTGTGGGGAGAATTCCAGATTTCCACTCCCCTTTGTGTAAAGAACTGCTTCCAAACATCACCCCTGATGGGCCCAGCTGTAATTTTAAGGTTTTGCCTCATTGTGCTGGACTTGCCCTACCAGAGGAGACAGTTTCTCTTTATCCACCCTATCAAATCCTTTAATCATCTTAACTGCCTCAGTTGATTCACTCCTTAATCTTCTATACTCAAGGGAAATCTATGCAACCTTTCATCATAATTTAGCTCTTTTAGCCTAGTATCGTTCCGGTGAATCTGCACTACACCCTCCTCCAAGGCTAATACATCCTTCCTGCCCTAAATTGAACACTGTTTTCCAGTCACAATCTAACCACAGCTTTATACAATTGTAGCATAATTTGCACCCTTTTATCTTCAAACCCCATTAAAGTAAGGTTACCGTTCCATTAGTGTTATGACTGAGATAGGAGGAGTGCACTTTTGTCTCTAGTTCCACTACTCCACAGGTCACAACATATACGCAAATGATTTTTCCAGCTAGCTATATGGCCAGATACGTGTTTTACCTATTAATCTCAGAATGACCACTCAATCCCCAGGCTTCTTCAATAAATGACAAAATTATTCATTCATTATAAAACCAGGCTTGTCAAGTAGAAAGACAAAGCTTATTAACATATACTATGAAATACAAAAGTATAATAATGATGCTTTTTTATTTATTCATTCATAGGATGTGGGTGTCACTAGCTAGGCCAGCATTTATTGCCTATCCCTAATTGCCCTTAAGAAGGTGGTGGTGAGCCGCCTTCTTGAACTGCTGCAGTCCCTGTGGTGTAGGTGCACCCACAGTGCTGTTAGGGAGGAAGTTCCAGGATTTTGACCCAGCGACAGTGAAGGAGTACCAATATATTTCCAAGTCAGGGTGGTGAGAGGCTTGAAGGGGAACTTTGAACTGGTGAGATTCCCAAGTGTCTGCTGCCCTTACCCTTTTAGATGGTAGCAGTCGTGGGTTTGGAAGTTGCTGTCTAAGACTTTCTAAATATCCTAACTCACACACACACACACACACACACACACACACACACACACACACACACACACACACACACAGACACACACACACACACACAAAGCATTTCCATGGGGAATGCACCAAGGAACTATTGTCCCCCAGGCTTTTGTCAAATTCAAAAATGGTGCAATATCCAGCCATGTACACGTTGGTGCTATTGCACATTTTCTGCCCCAACCAAAGTCAACTTGCCAACCAATCAGCATCCTTTTCCCATGCAGTATAAATTGTAGATTGTTGTTTCTCTTGAAATTTGGCATTCTTGCATCTGTCCTGATGAGTGCAAGAAGAAAAGCTTTGACAGTATGTCTATTTTTTCAACATTCTGTTCTAAGTGACTAAATGTGACATGGTAAATTTTGGCAGGAGGAACAAAGTGGCCACATATTGTGTGAAAATTAAATGTCTGAATGGGGTATAGGAACAGAGGACTGCAGGTACCCAGTCATTAGAGTTTCAGTTGTGACTCAGTTGGCAGTGCTCTCGCTTCTGAATCACAAGGTTCCGAATGCAAGTCCCACTCCTGACCTTGTATATAAATATCAAGGCTAACAATCCAGAGCTGTACAATCAACATGCTGTCTTTTGGATGAAACATTAAACTGAGGTCCCATCTCTTATTCAGGTGGATGTAAAACCATGGCACTGTTTTGAAGAGCAGGCGAGTTATCCCCAGTATCCTAGCCAATACTTATAACTCAATCAGCCATCACTAAAAATGAGATGATCTGGTCATTTTCACATTGTTGCTTGTGGGAATGTACTGTACGCAAATTGGCTGCCACGTTTCCTACATTACAACACTGACTACACTTCAAAAGTACTTTGTTAACTGTAAAGCGCTTTGGAACTTTCAGCAGTTATGAAAAGTGTTATATAAATGTAAGTCTTTCTTTTGTAAAAGCAGTGATATAGTTATCAAGGCCATATAAAAGCAAACAAAGCACCGGTATTCATTCCTGAAAAGTAACAAAGATGTGTTAAATTCCTATACAACCTTGGTTAGCCCCCACTTAGTGTACTGTGCACAATTCTGGTCTCCATATTACAAAAAAGATATATCGAGGCACTGGAGAAGGTGCAAAAAAATTACAAGGATAGTACTACAACCAAGTGGTTATGCCCCTGAGGAAAGATTGAATAGGCCGGGCTCTTTTCTCTCGAAAAGTGAAGCCTGAGGGGCGACCTGATAGAGGTGTTTAAAATTATGAAGGGGCTTGATAGGGTAGACGTAGCAAAGATGTTCCCAAATACAGGCAAGGCCATTAAATGTTACTAATAAATTCAAAATGGACTTCAAGATAAACTTCTTCACCCAGAAAGAGGTGAGAATGTGGAGCTCACTGCCAGATTGCATGGTTGAGATAAATAGCAGAGACACGGTTATGGGGAGGATAGTTAAGTAAATGAGGGAGAAAGGAATAAAAGGGTTTGTTGATTGGGTTCATTGAACTAGGGTGCGGGGAGACTTATATGGAGCATAAACGTGAGCATAGACCAGTTGAGCTGTACGACCTATTTTTGTGCTGTAAATACTTTGTAATATTTTACAAATCGCCGATCTGATTCCACGGAAATGAATGAAAATTGGGGTGAGGCAGAAAATGGCCACCCAATCTCCAACTGCAGTTATTCCACCACACTGGAGGTGGAAATTTACCCCTACTTTCTGTCCTAGGTTTTCTGTACAGTTGTTAGAGACGTACTGAGAATTGGCACTACTTTGTACTATAGTAATAGACTTTACTACTAACGTGTTGGATGCCAAGCCTTGATTTAAAATAACTCATCTTGACCCTCCTTATCTTTGTAATCTTCCCCAGCCCTATAAACCTACTCCAATTCTGGCTCTTTGAGCATCCCTGATGTTAATTGCACCACCGCTGGAGGCTGAGCCTTCTGTTGTCCGGACCCCAGCTCTGGTATTTCCTCCATAAACCTTTCCTCCACACGACCTTTCCTTTCTTCATTAAGAAGATCCTTAAAACCTAAATCTTTCATCAAGCATTTGGTCGCCTGTCCTAATATTTCTAAGGAAACTTATGTGGCTCGGTGTCAAGTTGTTTGAAAATGCTTCTATGGAACATCTTGGGACATTTTACTACGTTAAAGGCAGTATATAAATGTAAACTGTTGTATCATGCAGCATTTCATATCTTCATAACTGTCATGAAGATATTAATGTATATAATATTTTGGAAAATATTTTTATTTTAAAATAGAGGTTTAGTCTGCGGGCGTGCCTTAATTGGATTAAAGCCAGCTAGTCTGGGTGCTTTGATGGGTACTAGTTTTGATATGTAAGAGGGATAGCGTGTATTTGAATTTTTTTGAATACAGCATTCAAGAAATGGGGTGAAAACTGACACCTTTCTAGCAGTTACCAAGCACTATGTTTATATTACTAATAAAGTTGGTACTATGAAAGGGATTTTATTGTTAGAGAGGTTTAGTTCAGGGGTTGTTGATACAATGAAAATTAACATTCAATGGGGCTGGTAAGTATAACTTCAGTAGTTTTTGGGTGTGCAGAGCAGAGGCAATGTGAGATCAAAAGGCAGCTGCAAGCCTCCAGCTGGCTCCACAGGTTTTGAACTCGTAAGATGAAAATGCTTTGCCTGGTGTCTGGTTAAGTCTATGGGTTGCTGTTGCCTTAATGGAGATTGGTTTGGGAATTTGTTAAAAGTTATGGTAGTAGTAATTTGTAGCCATGTGTATATCTATTTCAACCTGTGTAAATTAATAAAATGTTTCCTTCAGTTTAATGTGAAGCCTTGAGAACTGGTGTCTGATTCCTGAATTTAAAGTTGCATCACAAACATGACACTTAAACTTATAGGTTATGACAGTTGATTAAAGTTTCCCTCTGGGATTTTTTAAATAACTCCGATTTACCAGCTACATCAGCCATAACAATACCTAAGTTTGATTTTGATTAGTTGATTTAGTCTGTCAAATCACTGCTTTGTACATTATACTTCCCATGTTATGAAGTGTATGCAGGGATAAAACAATGTTTAATCCAATACCGGTACAACAATTGGAGCAACTGTTAATTCAGATCCTTGCTGACTGCAGCCAGGGTTTTATGGTGCAGAAACGGAAGGCAGTGGAGGCGGGTCATAAAATTGTATGCAATGACATTGGGTTGGGCCCCTGGCTTCATCACACCTGGCCACAATATTACAAATAGTGTACAACAAGATGCATGAGGACCCTGCTCACAATCGCAGTGTGAATAACTGAGAGGCAACTGAGGTTGCTAAGGCAGCAATTGAACCTGACTTTACTGGCCCTCCACATTTAAGGGTTCAGAGCCTCATCATTTTTTAAAAGGCAGCAGGTGTTGTTGTTGCTGCACTTGGCGGCCATGCATTGAGGCTTTCCACTCTCTTTCCCAGGAGAGAGTTGGGCAGCCTTTGGTTTGGGGTTGAGGAGATCGTACTTTTGGCAGGATGCTCACTGGAGAGGAATCTGAGTTGTGATAGGGGTTGAGAGGGAGTCTGGGCAGCATTGTGACACCAACTGGAAGGGTGTCCAGTCAGATTGGCAGTGCCCAGACAAGCGCAGGCACCACATATTCCCAAGAAGGTTCTTCCAGTGAGGAGGAGAACCTGAGAGAGGGGAACCTGACCAAAAACTGAACTGGACTAGCCATTTAAATACTGTGGCTACAAGAGCAGGTCAGAAGCTAGGAAACATGCAATGAATAACTCACCTCCTGCCTCCCCAAAGCCTGTCCACCATCTACAAGACATAAGTCAGGGGTGTGGTGAAATTCTCTCCACTTGCCCGGATGGGTGCAGCTCCCACAGCACTCAAGAAGCTTGACATCGTTCAGGACAAAGCAGCCGACTTGACTGGCACCACATCCACAAACATTCACTCCCTTCACCACCGCTGCACAGTGGCAGCAGTATGTACCATCTACAAGATGCACTGTAGAAATTCACCAAGGCTCCTTCGACAGCACCTTCCAAACCATCGACCACTACCACCTTCCAAACCATCGATCACTACCATCTAGAAGGACAAGGACAGCAGATACATGGGAACATCCCATCCGTAAGTTTCCCCTCCAAGTCACTCACCATCCTTACTTGGAAATATATTTCCGATCCTTCACTGTTGCTGGGTCAAAATCCCCTCCTAACAGCACTGTGGGTATAGCTACACCACATGGACTGCAGCGGTTCAAGAAGGCAGCTCACCACCACCTTATCAAGGGCAACCAGGAATGGGCAATAATTGCTGGCCCAGCCAGCGAAGCCCACATCCCATGAATGAATAAAAAAAAGGTGCATCTACATGGATCAGTGCAGCAGCAATCTCCTGGCCATCCACAGGGGAAATCTCGTGATTGGGAAGAGGCACAAGGCTACAGAGCGGGTTGCAAGCAAGCGGCAGCACAAGGGTACCTCGCAGCCAGGGTATATGGACAACAACGACCTTCAGATGTCAGCAGTGTCGGGAAGACTGTGCTTATCCTGAGAAGCAATAACTGATCTGTGTACCATGGGCTCGGAAGAGGTAAGCTCCAATTGTATTGATGGGTACCTGATGCCAGTCAAAATCACTGTGGCCCTGAATTTCTGCACCTCTGGTTCGCTCCAGGTGCCCACTGGAGACATGTGCTGCATCTCCCAATGAGCCACACATCACTGCATCTGGGTGGTGACCAATGTTCTCTTCAGTATATCAAGTTCAGAACTGATATGGCGAGTCAGGCTGAGAGAGACAGAGGTTTTGGCTGGATTCCCCCAGGTATGAGGTCTCATATACTACTTGTATGTGGTCATCAAGGCTCCCACAGGCCAGCCAGTGTTTTCATTAATTGGAGGAGATTTCATCCCCACAATGTGCAACTTGCCCAGGACCACCAGTGGATCCTGCAGGTGTGTGCTCATTACACTGGGAGCAGCCATGATGCTTAAATTTTCTGTGATTTCCAAGTGCCACAGCTTTCCTTCGCCACTCTGCACGCTTACAGGGATGGATTCTTGCCAACAATAGTTACCCACTGAAGAGATAGCTGCTGACATCCAGTGAAGAGCCCCAAGGACAGAGAAATGTTATAATGCAAGCCACACTATGACCAGAGCAACTATCCTCAGATTGAGATTCAGGGTGCCTGGACCAAACAGGTGGGGCACTTCAATATGCCCCAGCAAGGGTCTTCTGAATAGTGGTAGCTTGTTGTGCTTTACACAACCTGGCACTGCAGAGAGGGGAAAACCCTAGCTGCTGAAAATATATTAGAGGAGAGGAATGTTCAGATGAGGAGGAAGGTGAGGAAGCTGAGGAGGAACAGTAGCACCCTGGTAGACAAGACAGGCCAAGGTATAGGTGCAAGGGAGGCTTCCCAGAAGGGGAAAAAACAGTTTGGGTCAGTATTCTTATTTCCCAGTTTTTACAGGTGTTCCATTTTAAGGTATATAAGACCAGTTCAGACCAGTGTTCTCATTTCCCAGTTTTTGTTGTTTTTTCCTTCCGAGCTGGGAAGCATGTTTGTCAGCTGACCCTCACCAATTCAACCATCTAGCCAAATGAAGATCCACAATCCAAGCAAAAAAAGGCACTCAACTCTTCTAAAAGCCCGGACCCTCTCGGCCACTAGCACCCTGTTTCTTCTGCAACGTGCAAATGATGAGCATGCACGTACCATGATCACCCTGAGCTAGCCTTTGGGTCGACACCCGCTACTCCTGCAGTGCCAGGTGACCAGCAACATTGAATAGGAACTTTCTTAAACCAAATCAGACATTTTTTACATTTATCAGAATACACAAGCTGAGAATCATTAAAGTTCTAATCACCCGCGAGGCCCAAGTGAATCTATGGTATTTTCTTAATTCTTATATGAGTGCTCCTAGGTGGAGTTCCCCTCACTGCTAGCTATGGTGGAGGCAGACTGCTGCCCTTGAGGCTTGGGATGACATTGACAACTATTTTCTGATTGTCTGGAGTGCTCCAGCATGTTGAGGGACTGTTGCACAGGAGCACATGCCACATTGGTGGTTGTGGCAACTTAAGATGCTGGTGTCACTGGCAGAAGGGCTGAGGAGTCGCTGTCTACACTCAGAATGCCCTGAGAGGACCCCCCAGAAGCAGAAGGCAGCTGCTCCTCCTCCCTTGTAAGGCACATTTGCACCTTCCTGCTGACCTGAGAAGTACAAGGACCTGGGGGGGATGCCAGGCACCTTGCCTCCCTTCTTGCCTTGCCAATGCTACCTTGAGCCCATGGACAAGGCAATGGCATACAGATCTGCATGCATTGCCGCCATCTACTGTTTGGGTCCTCTGGATGTGGCTCTCCATGAGATTGTTTTTAATTCATTTCTGGGATGTGGGCTTCGCTGGCAGTTTTTTGTCAATGTCTCAATGGCAGAGGCCATGCTTGCAGGTGAGAGGGAGCACCAATAGCCTGAATGGAGTCCACTGTCTGAACCAGATCAATACACACCTTGCACAGGTGTTCATTCATTCATGGGATATGGGCATCACTGGCTAGACCAGCATGTATTGCCCATCCATAATTGCCCTTGAGAAGGTGGTGGTGAGCTGCTTTCTTGAACCACTGCAGCCCATGTGGTGCAGTAGATACATCCACAATGAGGTTAGGAAGGGAGTTCCAGGATTTTGACCCAGTGACAGTGAAGGATGGCAATATATTGCCAAGTCAGGATGATGAGTGGCTTGGAGGGGAACTTCCAGGTGGTCGTGTTCCCATGTGTCTGCTGCCCTTGCCCATCTAGGTGGTACTGGTTGTGGATTGAAAGGTGCTGTTGAAGGCGCCTTGGTGAGTTTGAGCAGTGCAAATTGTAGATGGTACACACTGCTGCTCCTATTCGTTGAGGGAGTGAATGTTTTTGGATGGGGTGCCATTCAAATGGGCTGCTTTGTCCTGGATGGTGTCAAGCTTCTTCAGTGTTGTGGGAGCTGCACTCATCTAGGCAAGTGGGGAGTATTCCATCACACTCTTGACTTGTGCCTTGTAGATGATGGACAGGCTTTGGGGAGTCAGGAGATGAGTTACTCACCGCAGGATTCCTAGCCTCTGACCTGTTCTTGTAGCCACAGTTTTTATATGGCTAGTCCAATTCAGTTTCTGGTAAATGGAAGCCCCCAGGATGTTGATAGTGGAGGATTCAGCGATGGTAATGCCATTGAAATTCAAGGGGCGATAGTTGGATTCTCTCTTGTTGGCGATGGTCATTGCCTGGCATCTGTGTGGTGCGAATGTTACTTGCCACTTTTCAGCCAAAGCCTGGATATTGTGCAAGTATTGCTGCATTTAGACATGGACTGCTTCAGTACTTGAGAAGTCGTGAATGGTGCTGAACGTTGTGTAATCATCAGCGAACATCACCACTTCTGACCTTATGCTGAAAGGGATGTCAGTGATGAAGCAGCTGAAGATGGTTGGGCCAAGGACACTACCCTGAGGAACTCCTGCAGTGATGTCCTGGAGTTGGGATGATTGACCTCCAACAACCACAACCATCTTCCTTTGTGCTAGGTATGACTCCAACCAGCGGAGAGTTTTCCCCTGGTTCCCATTGATTCCAGTTTTGCTAGGGCTCCTTGATGCCACACTTCGTCAAATGCTGCCTTGATGTCAAAGGCAGTCACTCTCACCTCACCTCAGGAGTTCAGCTCTTTTGTCCATATTTAAACCAAGACTGTAATGAGGTCAGAGCTGTGTGGCCCTGGTGGAATCCAAATTGAATGTCAGTGAGCAGATTATTGCTAAGCAAGTGCCTCTTGATAACACTGTTGATAGCCCCTTACATCACTTTACTGATGAATGAGAGTAGACTGATGGGGCTGTAATTGGCCAGATTGGATTTGTCCTGCTTTTTGTGTACAGGACATACCTGGGTGATTTTTCCACGTTGCCGGGTAAATGCCAGTGTTGTAGCTGTACTGGAACAGCTTGGCTAGGGGTGCGGCAAGTTCTGGAGCACAAGTCTTCAGTACTATTGACGCAATATTGTCAGGGCCCATAGCCTTTGCAGTAACCAATACCTTCAGCCATGGAGTGAATTGAATTGGCTGAAGGCTGGCAGCTGTGAACCTGGTGATCTCCGGAGGAGGCTGAGATGGTGATCCACTCAGCACTTCTGACTGAAAATTGTTGCAAACGCTTCAGTCTTATCTTTTGCACTGATGTGCTGGGCTCTCCCATCATTAAGATTGGGGATATTTATGGAGCCTCCTCCTCCAATGAGTTGTTTAATTGCCCACCACCATTCACGACTGAATGTGGCAGGACTCCCAGAATTTGCTATCTCAGGGCAACTCAAGAGGGGTATCGTTAGCCTAGGGCTCAGCATGTGCCTGGACTCCCACAGTCCTGCGAGTGTCAAAGGCCTTGTCTGTCACAGGCTTCGACAGATGGTCAGGCACATGTGGTGCTCAAACCAGATTGTGACCCTGACTCTAATTGTGAGTGGATACCCACAACGGTGACAGTAACTGCACCGTGGGAGGATGGGGTGGGAATGATGTGCCCTTTGAGGTCATCTCCTCGTCCTCCTCAAAGGTGTACGAGTTTCCTAAAGAAAGAGCAGTTCTCTCTTCCTGTGGTTGACCTACAAGAGAGAACAGAAGGATCATTGCTTCTTGCCCCTCCAAATAGGAGCTTACAGCAGGGCTGGGGCTTCCATTGTTCCCAGTGCTGAGCCGATTCCCCCTCCTGCGACTGAACTCCAGCCTCACCATCCATGATGTAGCAACCGCTCTGATAGCCAACCAGTTCCAGAGCCTCCTCCTCTTCCAAGGGAGTCAAGATGGTGATCATCATGACTCCACCACAGATCTGGGCCCTTTCACTGGCGTTCAGGGCCCTCTTCTTCTGTGAGAACACAGGAGAATAACGTCAGTGGCCACACTAGGGCAAGCACAATGCCTAATTGCTTTGCATGTTTGCTGCTGTATCTGTGGCCAACGGCATGCGTATGGCACTGGTTACTCTTGAGTAACCTTGCAAGAGTTGGCAGTGCTAGGCTCTCACCCCTTGACAGAGCTAAAGCCATTCCTTTCCAAGGATATGCTGTAGCCTCCACCATTGCTATCAACCTAGTGTGCCCTCCTTCCCCAGCAGCTGCGCGCTGACACAATGCTATTCAAAGAGAACTGAGGTGTGGAACACACCCCTGTGGGGTGGAGCAGAGCATTGACCCACTTGTGGCACTGTAGACAGATTCCCTGGACAGCCCCATGCCAGCTGACTTCCTCTGTGACCTCTGCCAGGCTTGTTTGGTTAGGCAGGGTGTTTCCCCCTTCTGTCCCCAGGGAAGACAACCCCCCCGCCTGCCTGAGTACCCTGGAGGAGAACATGCAGGGAGTTATCACTGAACCTAGGAGTCAACCGAGATCTTCCTTCTGTCAATAAGCAGATTTCCACTGTCGCTTTCTTGCAGGGGTCCTGGCTGCTCACTCTTGGGGGTGGGTTTAGATGGTTACTGGCTGTTGAGGGTGGTCACTGGCTGCTGGATTCTTGAAGGCCTCAGTCTTCTCTGGATCAGTGCAGGTAGGGTCGCTGAGGCAAGGACCATTCAGATCAGGGCTCGATTGCTGGTGGTGCTTTAAACATGGTGCTAGCACTTCCTTCTGCGTTAGGTGACAATGCAATCTCAAGCCTCCGTCCGTCAAGCTGAGCACTCGGCCACCCTTCCTGCTGGCCCTTAATTGGCCAAGCGGCATGAGGTAGCAGGAAGGCCTTCACCACCTGTTTCTGGATCTATCTACACATTCCCGCCGGGTCCCGAAAAATCCCGGCTTGCAAGTGCAGAAGGCAGAACAATACAGATTTCCAATTGTAAGGGGCTGTAGTCTGTTAATAAGAACTGTTATGTGGTTATTAATCAAGAAAATTATGCCATGGAACTGAAAATCATAACAATGCCTCGAGAAGCAATGGATTGTTTCATATATCAAATGAACTTTTTTTTCAAGTGGGAGAGGAATGTTAACTTGCATAGGAAATATGGAACTAACTAATCTTTATTTAGGAATTGTTGATACTGGCGATGCAACAGTAAGAAAAATGCACAAGCATGTTAAGAGAGCAGCATTTAATAACATTGATTAGCTGTTCTGTGGGCTGAAGTCTGCTACTAAATTTTGAGATTACAGACAATTAAAGTTTAATGAGAAGTTTAAAATAAGCGCTGGGTTGATGACATTAATAAAGTAAAACAACACAAGCTTGTACTGAATGATTTAGAGTGCATAGAGTGAAATATGACACTCTAGTGTGCAAGCTTTGTAACACTGAAACGAAGGAAAGTATTAACTTATTTTTACACAGCAAAGCAGCTCACATCAGTAGAGAAGCTTTCATTTATTAAAACATTCAAAAGCAGTTCACAGGTGTTTTCAAACATGGTTTGACACTGAGCCACATCAGGAGGTATTAGGAGAGATAACCAAAAGCTTGATCAAAGAGATAGGTTTTAAGAAGCAATTTAAAGAAGGAGTGAGAGGTCGAGGTGGAGTAGTTTAGGGAGCAAATTCCAGAGCTTAAGACTCAGTTTTCAAATCCCTCAGTGGCCTTTGCTTATCAATTTTCCAGATTTCTATGTTGATCTATTCCTGTCTTTGCCTCCTGTAACTGCATCGAGACTTCTCCCAAATCCTGAATTAATAGACTTTTCAGGGAATCTGTTTACCATGGGGTAGGGAGGCATTCTTGGAACATGTATCACACCAGCATCATTTGCAGTTATTATCCTCTGAGAGCTCTTTTTATGCCAGTATTCATATTTATATTCAAAAAGTAAGATAGCTGAATATGAATCAGCTTGGAATTTTTGGCTGCTGGCTGCTTCTATTGGTTTATGTTGTCCAGATGCCTCACTGAAGGAAAATACTAGGTTGAGCTTTGTGAGTGATGATTTGCTGAGTCAGTAATTATTCCAGTATCACTGCGTCTTTAACATAAGGTCAGATGATTAGTGAATTCCGCTCTTTTACTAATCCAATATTCTGTACGCAATTATTTCAGGGCACTGCCAAGGGACCAAGGAGCTAATTTATGAAATAAAAGCAGAAAATGCTGGAAGAACTCCGCAGATCTAGCAACATCTGTGGAGCGAGAAACAGAGTTAACGTTTCGAGTCCATATGACCCTTCTTCAGGGCTGGAGAAGTGGAAATGTGATTAAATTTATACTGTTTAAGAGAGGGTGGTTAAAGGGGGTACTCCTCTTCAGAGCTGGAGAAGAGTCATGCGGACTCAAAACGTAAACTCTGTTTCTCTCTCCACAGATGTTGCTAGACCTGCTGAGTTTTTCCAGCATTTTCCATTTTTATACCAGATTTTCAGCATCCGCAGTATTTTGCTTTCAGCTTACTTGAAACTGCCCTTGGAAATGCTTGTATTATAAAGCTGCTGCTGACATTCAAACTAACACGGAATCTTTAGTTCTCTACTTTAATTCTCCATTCCAAGTGCACCCTGTCCTCATCTTTCAATTTAGCAATTTTAGATCATAACCACTGCTTCTAGTTTCTCCAGCATCAGGTGCTGCTGCAACATTTACACCTCCTCTACACCCAACTTCTGTTTCTTTACATGTTCTGTTCCCACCCCATTTTGCCTTGAGCCATCATCCATTTTGTCATTTAATCACTCTTGTCCTCCACCTTATTACAGACCTTTCCCCTTTGTTCATTCAGCTCCCAAAACCCCCTTTTTACCGGACTCTGCACTCGTCTCAGTTCTGATGAAACGTTATTGATCTGGAACTTCATTCCACTCTCCACAGATGCTGCCTGACCGATTGAATATTTCCAGCATTTTGTATTTTTCTCACCAAAACAGATGATCTGCTCATTTAGCCTGAAATTTATGATGAGAATAATGGTGAGGCTATCAGAGCTCACTGTTGGAATGAAGGAAATTTGGCAGCAAGATCTGGGGTATACAAATGCACAGTTACATGTGAAAAACCAGTTAGAGCTATCCTGTTCCTTGTGAGAATGCACTGTTACAGTCCTTGCTGAGAGGCTCAGCATTGAAATGAGATGGGATAGATGATGGCATAGTGGTGATGTCACTGGGCTAGTAATCCAGAGACCCAAGCTAATTCTCTGGGGACATGAGTTCAAATCCAATTAAATTCAGCTAATAAATCTGGAATTGAAAGCTAGTCTCAGTAATTATGACCACGAAACTATCATTGATTGTTGTAAAAATCCACCTGGTTCACTAATGTCCTTTAGGGAAGGAAATCAGTTGTTCTTACGTGGTCTGGCCTACATGTGACTCCAGACCCACGGCAATGTGGTTGACTCTTAACTGCCCTCTGAAATGGCCTAGCAAGCCACTCAGTTCAAGAGCGATTAGGGATGGGCAACAAATGCTGGCCTTGCCAATGATGCCCACATCCCATGAAAGAATAAAGAAAAAACAATATGAACTTGGGTACAAGTTCTAAATTAAAAATGGCAGAAAATATAAAAGCTGCTGCTTTCAGAAATAAGTGAGTTTTAACATGCGATGAGCACTAACTACTGCTAAACAACCTTTCTGTCCTTGAAAAGTAATTTTGAGAAATGTGCAGTCTCTTTCCCTCAGAAGAAATATTGCTGGAGATTTTTAAAAATTCTTTTTTGCTTTTTCTGTCTCTTTTATCTCTCTCCCTGAGTACCATCTGCATTTTTCAATCATAATTTCACTATCTGTAAGCCATTTAAATCTCATTTATTTTTCCTGCTTTATACATATATTCCTGGTTTACGCGCTGTGGACCCAATTTTAACTGTGTAACTGGGTGGACTTTGAATATCTCAGTAAGCATACTTCAATCTGAATGGTTGAGGAGACTTTCTGTCATTTGTCCTGTTCATAGACTTCTTGTTGAGGTTTCTGCAATGTAACAGATGCCACATTAACAGAAACCTCTGCTTGTGAGCTTGCAGAAAGTTTGTGGGCAGCTGTCAGCGAAGTGAACAGTGAGCATTGTTCAAAACAAAAACAGAATTACCTGGAAAAACTCAGCAGGTCTGGCAGCATCGGCGGAGAAGAACAAAGTTGACGTTTCGAGTCCTCATGACACTTCAGCAGAACTGAGTGAGATTAGGAGAGGGGTGAAATATAAGCTGGTTTAAGGTGGGAGGTGGGGGGTTGGGGGAGAGAAGTGGGGGGGTGGGTGTGATATGGTTGTAGGGACAAGCAAGCAGTGATAGGAGCAAATAATCAAAAGGTGTCACAGACAAAAGAACAAAGAGGTGTTGAAGGTGGTGCTATTATCTAAACGAATGTGCTAATTAAGCATGGATGGCAGGACACACAAGGTACAGCTCTAGTGGGGGTGGGGTGGAATAAGACTAACCGGGCATAAAAGGTATAGATTTAAAATAATGGAAATAAGTGGGAAAAGAAAAATCTATATAAATTATTGGAAAAAACAAAAGGGAGCGGGAAGAAACGGAAAGGGGGTGGGGATGGAGGAGGGACTTCAAAACCTAAAGTTGTTGAATTCAATATTCAGTCCGGAAGGCTGTAAAGTGCCTAGTCGGAAGATGAGGTGCTGTTCCTCCAGTTTGCGTTGGGCTTCACTGGAACAATGCAGCAAGCCAAGGACAGACATGTGGGTAAGAGAGCAGGGTGGAGTGTTAAAATGGCAAGCGACAGGGAGTTCTGGGTCTTTCTTGTGGACAGACCACAGGTGTTCTGCAAAGCGGTCGCCCAGTTTGCGTTTGGTCTCTCCAGTGTAGAGGAGACTACATTGGGAGCAACGAATGCAGTAGACTAAGTTGGGGGAAATGCAAGTGAAATGCTGCTTCACTTGAAAGGAGTGTTTGGGTCCTTGGACGGTGAGGAGAGAGGAAGTGAAGGTGTGGAGTGGAGGTCCACTCCTCCATCACCCCCTACTCCTCAACCCCTCCCCATGCAAACGCAAAAGATGCAACACCTGCCCCTTCACTTCCTCTCTCCTCACCGTCCAAGGGCCCAAACGCTCCTTTCAAGTGAAGCAGCATTTCACTTGCATTTCCCCCAACTTAGTCTAATGCATTCGTTGCTCCCAATGCGGTCTCCTCTACATTAGAGAGACCAAACGCAAACTGGGCAACCGCTTTGCAGAACACCAGAGGTCTGTCCGCAAGAAAGACCCAAACCTCCCTGTCGCTTGCCATTTTATCACTCCACCCTGCTCTCTTACCCACATGTCTGTCCTTGGCTTGTTGCATTGTTCCAGTGAAGCCCAACGCAAACTGGAGGAACAGCACCTCATCTTCTGACTAGGCACTTTACAGCCTTCCGGACTGAATATTGAATTCAACAACTTTAGACCTTGAACTCCCTCCTCCATCCCCACCCCCTTTCCATTTCTTCCCGCCTCCTTTTGTTTTTTCCAATAATTTATATAGATTTTTCTTTTCCCACCTATTTCCATTATTTTAAACAAAAACAGAATTACCTGGAAAAACTCAGCAGGTCTGGCAGCATCGGCGGAGAAGAAAAGAGTTGACGTTTCGAGTCCTCATGACCCTTCGACAGAACTTGAGTTCGAGTCCAGGAAAGAGCTGAAATATAAGCTGGTTTAAGGTGTGTGTGTGGGGGGCGGAGAGATAGAGAGACAGAGAGGTGGAGGGGGTTGGTGTGGTTGTAGGGACAAACAAGCAGTGATAGAAGCAGATCATCAAAAGATGTCAACGACAATAGTACAATAGAACACATAGGTGTTAAAGTTAAAGTTGGTGATATTATCTAAACGAATGTGCTAATTAAGAATGGATGGTAGGGCACTCAAGGTATAGCTCTAGTGGGTTTTTTTTTAATAATGGAAATAGGTGGGAAAAGGAAAATCTTTATAATTTATTGGAAAAAAAAAAGAAGGGGGAAACAGAAAGGGGGTGGGGATGGGGGAGGGAGCTCACGACCTAAAATTGTTGAATTCAATATGCAGTCCGGAAGGCTGTAAAGTCCCTAGTCGGAAGATGAGGTGTTGTTCCTCCAGTTTGCGTTGGGCTTCACTGGAACAATGCAGCAAGCCAAGGACAGACATGTGGGCAAGAGAGCAGGGTGGAGTGTTAAAATGGCAAGCGACAGGGAGGTTTGGGTCATTCTTGCGGACAGACCGCAGGTGTTCTGCAAAGCGGTCGCCCAGCTTACGTTTGGTCTCTCCAATGTAGAGGAGACCACATTGGGAGCAACGAATGCAGTAGACTAAGTTGGGTGAAATGCAAGTGAAATGCTGCTTCACTTGAAAGGAGTGTTTGGGTCCTTGGACGGTGAGGAGAGAGGAAGTGAAGGGGCAGGTGTTGCATCTTTTGTGTGGGCATGGGGTTGTGCCATAGGAGGGGGTTGAGGAGTAGGGGGTGATGGAGGAGTGGACCAGGGTGTCCCGGAGGGAGCGATCCCTACGGAATGCCGATAAGGGGGGTGAAGGGAAGATGTGTTTGGTGGTGGCATCATGCTGGAGTTGGCGGAAATGGCGGAGGATGATCCTTTGGTCTGTCCGCAAGAATGACCCAAACCTCCCTGTCGCTTGCCATTTTAACACTCCACCCTGCTCTCTTGCCCACATGTCTGTCCTTGGCTTGCTGCATTGTTCCAGTGAAGCCCAACGCAAACTGGAGGAACAACACCTCATCTTCCGACTAGGGACTTTACAGCCTTCCGGACTGAATATTGAATTCAACAATTTTAGGTCGTGAGCTCCCTCCCCCATCCCCACCCCCTTTCTGTTTCCCCCTTCTTTTTTTTTCCAATAACTTATAAAGATTTTCCTTTTCCCACCTATTTCCATTATTTAAAAAAAAAATAAAAAAAAACCCACTAGAGCTATACCTTGAGTGCCCTACCATCCATTCTTAATTAGCACATTCGTTTAGATAATATCACCAACTTTAACTTTAACACCTATGTGTTCTATTGTACTATTGTCGTTGACATCTTTTGATGATCTGCTTCTATCACTGTTTGTTTTTCCCTACAACCACACCAACCCCCTCCACCTCTCTGTCTCTCTATCTCTCCGCCCCCCACACACACACCTTAAACCTGCTTATATTTCAGCTCTTTCCTGGACTCGAACTCAAGTTCTGTCGAAGGGTCATGAGGACTCGAAACGTCAACTCTTTTCTTCTCCGCCGATGCTGCCAGACCTGCTGAGTTTTTCCAGGTAATTCTGTTTTTGTTTTGGATTTCCAGCATCCGCAGTTTTTTTGTTTTTATCTCCATTATTTTAAATCTATACCTTTTATGCCCAGTTAGTCTTATTCCACCCCACCCCCACTAGAGCTGTACCTTGTGTGTCCTGCCATCCATTCTTAATTAGCACATTCGTTTAGATAATATCACCACCTTCAACACCTCTGTGTTCTTTTGTCTGTGACATCTTTTGATTATCTGCTCCTAAGACTGCTTGCTTGTCCCTACAACCACAACACCCACTCCCCCCCACTTCTCTCCCCCAAGCCCACCCCCCACCTTAAACCAGCTTATATTTCACCCCTCTCCTAATTTCATTCAGTTCTGTTGAAGGGTCATGAGGACTCGAAACATCAACGTTTTTCTTCTCCGCCGATGCTGCCAGACCTGCTGATTTTTTCCAGGTAATTCTGTTTTTGTTTTGGATTTCCAGCATCCACAGTTTTTTGTTTTTATCTCAGTGAGCATTGTTCCCTTGCCAATGAGAACAAAGTCCAGGCCAACATGTCATAACTCTTTCGAGTACAAACCCATTTCCATCTGTTCCAGACGAAGTTACATTGTTTCATAGTTTGCCATTGTAAGATTTGAACTCTTGATACTCTTTTTGAGTAAACCTGTTTCCATCTGTTTCAGATGAAGTTACATTGTTTCATAGTTTGCCATTGTGAGATTTGAACTCTTGATCTGGGGGTTACAAACCCAGTACCATAACCACTTGGCTATTTAGGCCAAGCCCCAACATGTCATAGCTGTTTGTGAGAACTTGCTATTAAACGAGAAGCCCATTTTCTTTGCATTAGTTTTTCAAAGACATTCAATTGCTTGATGCATCACTTCACAGGAACAGAAGGAGGCCATTAAACTCGTTAAGCCTGTTCTGTCATTCAATTAGATCATGACTGAACTCATCTCCATTGTCCTGCTCCAGTTTCATATCCCTTGATAGCTTTAAGACATTGCCCTTTCTACTTCCCTGCAGCCATGATGACCCTCTCTAAGGCGCTGTGACTTACATTCCTTTCCCAACTTTGGCTCAATTACATTTTGCATTTCAGAGGTGTCAGAGTTGTATCATCAGTTTGAATGGTGGCGAGATTAATCTAATGTTTATGCACTGATCCACTCCATCAGCTAACAACTTGAATCAGTTGCTGGTACCAATAGATGGCAGGGAGGTCATATTTTGCAGCTGTAGCGTATTGGAGCTGGTGGACGCCAATTCGATGCATGTTAACCAAGTGCTGTCTGTGTCTGCAGCTGAAGGAACTTGGGCTAAGAGTTGATGAGCTGGAGGCCAAGCTTCGGACACTGTAACACTTCGGCGGGGTGGGGTGGGGGGGGGGGGGGGGGGGGGGGGGGGCAGTGGGGAGTAACCTTAATGTTTTGTTCCAGGAGGCTACACCTGATTTGACGGTACTTCTGATTTGTCTGTGGTCAGAGTCAGGAGGGTGTGACTGGAAGTGAGGCAGGTAGCAATTAAGAACCTTTTGCCCCTGCACTTATCCACAGGTTCAAGGTTCCTGCAGCTTGTGTGGATGAGAGGAGGGAATGCAGGGCAGATCAGTAAACTGACTATGGTACCATGGTGTAGGAAGCCAATCAAGTGGGGAGGAATGGGGGGGAGGGGAAGGAATGTAGTAGTGGTAGGAGGATTTGTGTTTTTTTAAAATTCATTCATGGGGTGTAGGCATTGCTGGCTAGACCAGCATTTATCGCCCATCCCTAATTGCCCTTGAGAAGGTGGTGGGATCATGCATTGCTGCAAATGCTTCAAGCCTTATCTTTTGCACTGATGTGCTGGGCTGCTCCATCATTGAGGATGGGGATATCTGTAGAGCCACCTCCTCCAGTGAGTTGTTCAATTGTCCACCACCATTCATGGCTGGATGTGACAGGGCTGTAGAGCTTAGATCTGATCTGTTAGTTGTAGAATCGCTTAGCTCTGTCCATCTCTTACTGCTTACATTGTTTGGCATGCAAGTCATCCTGTGTTATAGCTTCACCAGGTTGATGCCTCATTTTTAGGCATGCCTGGTGCTACTTCTGGCACGTCCTCCTGCACTCTACATTGAACCAGGGTTGATCCCCTGGCTTGATGGTAATGGTAGAGTGGGGGATATGTCAGGCCATGAGGTTACAGATTGTGGTTGAGTACATTTCTGCTGCTGATGGCCCAAAGCACCTCATGGTTGGCCCGTCTTGAGTTGCTAGATCCGCTGAAATCTATCCCATTTAGCACGGTGGTAGTGCCACACAACACATTGGTGGGTATCGTCAATTTGAAGATGTGACTTCTTCACCACAAGGACTGTGCGGTGGTCACTCCTACCAATACTGTCATGGACAGATACATCTGCGGCAGGCAGATTGATGAGGATGAAGTCAAGTATGTTTTTCGCTCTTGTTAGTTCCTTCATCACCTGCTGCAGACCCAGTCTAGCAGCTATGTCCTTTATGACTCAACAAGCTCGGTCTATGGTGGTACAAATGAGCCACTCTTGGTGATGGACATTGAAGCTCCCCACTCAGGATACATTCTGCGCCCTTGCACCTTCGGTGCTTCTCCCAAGTGGTGCACAGTGGAGGATCAGCTGAGGGAGGGCGGTACATGTTAATCAGCAGACGTTTTCCTTGCCCATATTTGACCTGGTGCCATGAGACTTCACGGAGTCTGGGGTCGATGTTGAGGACTCCCATGGCGACTCCCTCCAAACTCTATGCCACTGTGCATCACATCTGCTGGGTTTGTCCTGCTGGTGGGTCAGGACATATCCAGGGATGGTGATGGTGGTGGTGGTGTCTGGGACATTATCTGTAAGGTGATTCCGTGAGGATGACTACGTCAGGCCATTGCTTGACCAGTGTGTGAGACAGCTCTCCCAATTTTGGCACTAACCCCCAGGTGTAAGTATGGAGGATTTTGCAGGGTCAGCAGGGCTGGGTTTGCTATTGTTGTTTTAAGTGCCTAGGTCGATGCTAGGTGGCCTGCCTGGGGGAGGATTCCATTGTCATGGTGCACATGGAAAGCAACAATCTAGGAAAGAGTAAAAAAAGAGGTTCTATTGAGGGAATATAAATAGCTAGGGGCTAAATTAAAAGGCAGAACCACAAAGTTAATAATCTCTGGATTGCTAACTGAGCCACGAGCAAATTGACAAAGGGTAAATAAGATCAGAGAGTTGAATGCATGGCTCAAAGACTGGTCTGGGAGAACTGGGCTTCACTCAATACATGGGGCGCTGGCACCAGTGCTGGGGAAAGTGGGAAGTGTACTGTTCGGACCATCTTCACCTGAACTGCAGTGGACCCAGTGTCCTGGCAAGTTAATTAACTAGGGTCTTAGAGAGGGCCCTAAAAGAAATATTGAGGGCAAGAGTTCACATGAGGTAGGTCTTGAAAAATTAAAAAATAGGTCAAGGCAATAATGCAGGCTAGTGCTATGTATACTGGTAACCAGAGTGTGACAGGAAGGCACAGAGCACACAAACATAAGAGTGCACCAGCACATATGGTCAGAGTAGAGCAAAATGTCTTTAAACTAACAGAGCGGGAGGACAGGTCTGATTCAGGGAGAATTAAAAATTCAAAGGTGCGGGTGAAGACAAGCTGGGTGGAACAGATAGGGACAGAGAGTTTAACAGTAATAGTGCATCAGAGAGTAAGGTTCAGGCAGGGAATATAGTACAAAAAAATTGAAAACACTTTATCTGAATGCATGGAGCATTCACAATTAGATGAACTAGTGGCACAAATGGAAGTAAATGGTTGAGATCTAATCGGCACTACAAAAGCATGGGGCTGGATTTAACATTCCATGCCAACAACTCTGAAGGCAGGATGGCACAATAAATCTAGCAGGCACCTTGCCCGCTGCCTACCCACCCGGCTCTGCCTCCACTAGAATGATGCCAAAGGTGGGAGTGGCATTGCGCAACCCACCAGCTGAGCCAATTGAGGCTCATAAGTGGGCAATCAATACCTAGTTAAGTGTCTTATTCCATTGATGCTGGCCTTTAACAGGTGACGACCGGGGCCCATTCCAAGCGACCAGCTCACCAGCTCACGTGGGCTGGTGCAGAACAGGGTGGCCCCTGCATAACAGGCCCTCAGAGGCCCCCTTACGAAGGTTTCACATCATCCCCCACCCCCCAGGTTGCCCTCAACCCATGGCCTCTCAAACCCCAGTCTCCCATCCCCTTCGTCAACCCCTCACCGATCCCCATATATTTACAAAGTTCCAATCCATGCAGCTCACCTCCTCATCGTCCAAGTGCAGTATCTGCAGTAGCCACTGCTCTCCCAGTGATGCAACTGGCACATCAAGAACTGCCAGCCTCTGATTGGTTGACAGCTCTCTGAGGTGGAACTTCCTCTGCCTGAGAGGCAGAGATCCCATCTCTAGCCAGGGCAGCCTTTCCCTCCTGGGTGGGCTCCACTGATATTTTAGCAGGGGGTGCAGGGACCACAGCGCCCCATAAATTTCAGCCCATGATTGCAAGGTGACCAAAGTTGGGAAATAAATCCAGGGTACATAACATTTTGAAAAGGTATGCAGAATAGAAAAGGATGGAGGGTAGCCCTGTTAATAGAGGATGACATAAGGACATCAGTGATGAAGGATCTTAGCTCAGAAGATCATGATGTAAAATCAGTATGGGCAGAAATTAGGAATAGGAAAGGTCAGAAATCAACAGTGGGAGTAGTTTATAGGCCCACTAACAGAGCATTAAACAAGAAATTATTGGACTTTGTAACAAAGGCAATGTAATACTTGTGGGGGACTTTAATCTTCAAATAGACTGGAGTATACAAATTGGCGAATATGGTCTGAAACATGAGTTTGTAGAATACTTTCAGGACAGTTTCCTCGAGCAATACGTTATGGAACCAACAGGGATAAAGCAATTTAGATCCATTATTGCGCAATGAAGCTCAGTTAATTATTAATATCACAGTAAAAGATCCCATGGATACTGCAAAGGCCACAGGTGAGATGAGAGTGACTGCCCTTGACATCAAGGCTGCATTTCACAGGGTGTGGTATCAAGAAGCCCCAGCAAAAGTTGAGTCAATGGGAATCAGGGAAAACTCTCCATTGGTTGGATTCATACCGAGCACAAAGGAAGATGATTGTGGTTGTTGGAGGTCAATCAACTCAGCTCCAGAACATCACTGCAGGAGTTCCTTAGGGTAGTGTCCTAGGCCCAACCATCTTCAGCTGCTTCATCAATGACCTTCCTTCCATCATAAGGTCAGAAGTGGGGATGTTCGCTGACGATTGCGACTCCTCAGATAATTAAGCAATCTGTGTCCAAATGCAGCAAGACCTGGACAATATCCAGATTGGGCTGACAATTGGCAAGTAAATACACACCACACAAGTGCCAGACAATGACCACCTCCAGCAAGAGAGAATCTAACCATCGCCTCTTGATGTTCAATGGCATTACCAGTGCTGAATCCCCCACTATCAACATCCTTGGGTCACCATTGACCAGAAACTGAACTGGACTAGCCATATAAATACTGTAGCTATAAGAGCAGGTCAGAATCCTGCAACAAGTAACTCACCTCCTGACTCACCAAAGCCTGTCCACCATCTACAAAGGCACAAGTCAGGAGTGTGATGGAATACTTTCCATTTGCCTGGATGAATGCAGGTCAAGAAGCTTGACAGCATCCAGAACAAAGCAGCCCACTTGATTGGCACCCCATCCACAAACATTCACTCCCCCCACTGCCGACGCACAGTGGCAGCAGCGTGTACCATCTACAAGATGCACTGCTTAAACTCACCAAGGTCCTTAGGCAGCACCTTCCAAACCCACAACTACTACTATGTAGAAAGACAAGGACAGCAAACACATGGGAACACCACCACCAAGCTGCTCACCATCCTGACTTGGAAATATATCGCTGTTCCTTCACTGTCGCTGGGTCAAAATCCTGGAACTCCCTCCCTATCAGCACTGTGGGTGTACCTACACCACATGGACTGCAGCGGTTCAAGAAGGTAGCTCACCACCACCTTCTCAAGGACAGTTAGGGATGGGCAAAATGGCCTAGCCAGTGATGCCCACAACCCGTAAATGAATTTAAAAAATAGTGATCATAATACAACTGAATTTCACATTAAGTTTGAAAATTACATACTCCAATCACAGAAAAGGAACATAAATAAGATCAATTACTTAGGTTTGAGGGGAGAGCTAGATAAGATTGATTTGGTAAAAAGAATAAAAGGTACAATGGTAAATAAACAGTGGGAAACAATTAAAGAAACAATTCAACTAAAATACATTCCCAGGAAAAACAAAAAATCAGCGCAGCTATGGCTTACTAAGGAGGTTAAGAATAGTATTAGATTAAAAGAAGAGGCTTATAATATTGCAAGGAATAGTCATCTGAGGATTGGGAGTGTTTTAGAATCCAGAGTAAGCTGACTAGAAATATAAAAAACAGATTGTAAGACCTTTTACAAGTACTTAAAAAGGAAGAGAGTAACTAAATTAAATGTTGGTCCATTAGAAGCAGAGACAGAAGAAATTATCATGGGGAACAAGGAAATGGCAAAGACATTGAACAAATACTTTTATCTGCCTTTGCAGTAGAAGACACAGATTACATACCAGAGATAGGCGGCAGCCTAAGGGCGAATAAGAGAGAGGATATTAAGGTAATTAATATCAACAAGAGAAAAAGTATTGGTGAAGCTCAAGAAATTAAAATCTGACAAATTCCCAGGACCTGATGACCTACATCCTCGGGTTCTATCAAAGTTAGCTGCAGAGACCGTGGATACGTTGACTATGATTCTCCAAAGTTCGCTGTTTTTTAGATTGTCTGAGCAGATTCAAAGTTAGTAAATGCAACCCTCTGTTCAAGAAAGGAGGGGGAGAGAAAACAGGGAACTGCAGGCCAGTTAGCCTGATTTCAGACATCAGAAAAGTGCTGGAATCTATTATGAAGAAAGCCTTAACAATGCACTTAGAAAAGCATAGTATGATTAGAACAGGTCGATGTTGTTTTATAAAAGGAAAATCCTCTTTTGAGGATGCTAACTAGTAGGGAAGGTAAAGGGGAACCAGTAGATGCAGTATATTTGTTGTATATTGGATTTCCAAAAGGCATTCAATAAGCCCCACACAAAATGTTAATGCACAAGATAAGGGTTCAGAGAGTTGGGGGTGATATATTAGCATGGAGAGAGGATTGGTTAATGGGCAGGAAGCAGACAGCAGGGATTAATGGGGCATTTTCAAGTTGTGACTAGTGGAGTGCTGCATGGATTAATGTTGGGGCCACAAAGAGACAGAGAGTAACGTATCTAAGTTTGCTAACAATACAAAATGAGGTGGAAGTGTAAGTTGTGAGGAAGACACAAAGAGACTGCAAAGAGTTATAGACAAGTTAAGTGTGTAAGCAACAAGGTGGCAGATGGACAATAATGTGGGGAAGTGTGAATTCACTTTGTTCTTAAGAATAAAAAAGCAGAATATTTTTTGAAAGGCATGAAACTTCTAAATGTTGGTTTAGAGAGACTTGGGTATACTCGTACAAAGAATTCAAAAAGTCAGCATGGGTAGGTTATGCCTGATGAATCAAATTGAATGTTTTGATGAAGTGACTTAAGTAATGCACAGAAAAATGTCTATGGATGTTATTTATATGGACTTCCAGAAGGCATTGGGTAAAGTCCCTCATAAGGCTGCTAAAGTTGGAGCTCTTGGAACTGATATGACCCTTGTGCTTGGGGATAAACCTATATTTTATGTTGGGTGTAAAGAACTAGGTTTCTCTAAAAGGGATTTCTGGTAAAGCACCTGGCTTTCAGTAAATTATCATGTGAACAAGTTGCCTGGGAGATAAATAATAGAATAGCAAAGGATCAACTAAGAAGCTAAATATAGGGATGTGGGTATGGTTCTGTTTCAAGCAAAAGTTTGATTTAGTTTAGAATAAGCTTGGTGTATGACACATCTCTTTCAAGCAGGATTCAGTGAAATTCTGTGTGTTTGCAGAAGAGTTTTAACTCTTGTTAACTTGTAGACTCTACGAACAGTGAGTTGAAATTTTGGGATAGCTGAGAAGAGGGAGAGGGAGTTTTATATGCAAGACTCCAGAGTTAAAAAAAATAGAACCAGGAGGTTTATGACCCACAATGGCTATGCTTAAGATGCTGGCAACGTCTGTGTTGACTGGGGAGTCTACAACCATGGAATGGCTGGAGGAGATTTGAAGGGATAACCTTGCCAGAAATAAGCTGAAGAAACAAGAAATCTTAATGCTTATCTAAACCTTTGAAACAGTCCTCAGACCAAGTGGTTAAATTTCCAATTTCTGATAAGTATCTGACTTGAATTTTTGAGGGATGTAAGTCAAATGGGTGCAGAAGGAAATTTGATCTAAGAATTTCGGTTTACATTATAAGTAACTGTGTTCATTGCACTTTTACTATCTTAACTGACAATTTAAATGTAAAAAGATTTATGGCACTGAAGGAGGCCATTCTGCCCATCGTGTCTGTGCCAGCCAAAAAACAAGCTGCCCAGCCTAATCCCATTTTTCAGCCCTTGGTCTATAGCCCTGGAGGTTTCAGGACTTCAGGTGAGTATACAAACACCTTTTAAATGAGTTTAGGGGTTTCTCTACCTCCTCTACCTTTCAGGCAGTGAGTTCCAGACTCCCACATCCCTCTGGGTAAAAAAATCTTTCCTCATCTCCCCTCTAATCCTACTACCAATCACTTTAAATCTTAGTCACTGACCTCTTTGTTAAGGTAACTAGGCCCTTCCAATCCCTTCTATCCAGCCTCCTCATAACCTTGTACACCTCAATCAAATCTCCCCTCAGCCTCCTCTGTTCTAAGGAGAAAATCCCCAGCCTATCCAAGCGTTCCTCATAGCTGCAATTTTCCAGTCCCGGCAACATCCTTGTAAATCTCATCTGTATCCTCCCTTGTCCAATTACATCCTTTCTGTAATGAGGTGACTAGAACTGCACACAGTGCTCAAGTTATGGCCTAACCAGTGTTTTATACAGTTCCAGCATAACCTCCCTGTTCTTATATTCAATGCATTGGCTAATAAAGGAAAGGATTCCATATGCCTTCTTAACCACCTTATTGACCTGCCCCACTACCTTCAGGGGTCTGTGGACATGCACTTCAAGGTCCCTCACTTCTGATACACCTCTCAGTATTGTCCCATTGGCCTTGGAGAGAATGCAGAGTGGACAGAATGATGCTGATATTCCAAATGCTAAGCTCCAAGGAGAGATTAAACAAACTAGGTTTTTATTTCCTGCAGTTTGGAAGGTTATTGGGTGATTTTATTGAAGTTTTCAAGTTTTTCAAGGGAATTGATATGGTACATGGCAAGAAACTATTTCCGTTGGCTGGGGAGTCTAGGATTAGGGGGCATAATATAAAGAATGGAGCCAAACCTTACAGGAGTTAAATTAGGAAACATGCACACACGCATTCACAGAATCACAGAATTGTTACGGTGTAGAAGGAGGCCATTCGGCCCATCATGTCTGCACCAGCTCTCTGAGCATTTTAACTCAGTGCCAATCTCTTGTCTTTTCCCCATAGCCCTGCACATAGTTTCTATTTAAATAATCATCCAATGCCCTCTTGAATGCCTCAATTGAAAATGTGTCCACCATACTTCTAGGCTGCGCATTCCAAACCCTAACTGCCATGTTTTTTCTCACTTTGTATTTGCTTCTTTTGCAAAACACTTTAAAACTGTGCCCTCTGATTCTCGGTCTGTTTATGAGCGGGAACAGTTTCTCCCTATCTACTCTGTCCAGGCCTCTCATGATGCTGAAACCAAGTCAAGTCTCCTCTTAGCCTTCTCCTCTCCAAGGAAAACAGTCCCACTTTCTCCAATCTTTCCTCATAACTGAAGTGTCTCATCCCTGGAACTATTCTTGTAAACCTCTTCTGCACTCTCTCCAGCACTCTCTCTGACATTCACACACAAAGGGGAATTGCTAGATCACTGTTAATTGTAAAACTGAGATTGAAAGATTTTTGTTAACCAAAGGTGTTAAGGGATATGGGGCGAAGGTGAGTTTATGGAGTTAGGTAGATTAGCCTTGATCACATTGAATTGGCTAAATGGCCTCTTCCTGTTCCTATGTTCTTATGTTTCTATGCTTTTAAAAGCCAGCTATAAAATTCTGAGCGGTTTTGTACCACAGACAGGCCATTTGTTATAAGTGTTTGAAGTAAAGGACATACCCATTTCTTACTTTAGCTGTTTTATAAAGGTGCAGAACATGTAATTCTGGATCAGTTCAAAGTCTTATAACTTGTTACTCAGGAGTACTTGTCTGATTCATCTCACAGCTGTAGAAATAGAGATCTTACTTAGAACTGCCCATGAAAAATCCTAATATAATAGATCCCACATCCACTCATACTGTCGAAGTCTGTCAAAGTTACATTCCTACAAATGGAATTATCAACTCTAGTTTCAACCTGTTATTAATGGCACAGAATGCTCATTTATTTTTACTGTTTTTTTAGTTATAGTAGTTTTCTTTAGGTTTCATGGAAACTATTTAAAGTTAAGAGAGTCTGAAGAGTAAATTTTATATCACATCGGGAAGTTCCAAAACATCAAAACATTCCTACTAAGCAGGAGGAAAAGCTTTCCCTGTCCTGTGATGAAGAACCTTGGTCACATGGAGACCCCAGTGAAGCTGAGTTTGTTCTTCTTCAAGCAAAAAAGGTTAAGGGAAGAATTAATAGAGCCCATAAATGTATCCGTGTTCCCAGGGGGATCTAATTGTACATTACAACGGTACATATGCTAACACAGGACAACAGATTTATCACATTATCATTCAAGGACCTTCTTGCAATCGACATTATATGAGTGCAAACCAAACTGAATCTCCTTAAGGTTTGCATAGCAAACTGTTCTCACTGTTAGGTTCTAATACAGAATCACAACATAACTGTACAGCTGCTTTGCGCAAAATTATGTCACAGCATCTCAAAGAATGACTATCCTGTTGCTGTGTCTTAACACAAATCTCTTTTGGACATTAAAGTGTTTCAAGATCATGGCTCATACCCAATACTCGCCTTAGCTAGTTTTATAAAGGTTTAGAAAATGTGTAATTCTGAGTCAATTCAAAGTGTTATAACCATTCGCCAGTTCTTACATTTTATTATCCTAGCCCATATTTAATTATTTTTAAATGTTGTAGAAATGTGTTCATTCTCAGCATTATGTCTTTAATTTAACTTTTCTGCTTCATCACCCCACCATTGGTGGTCTTGTCTTCCACTACGTGGCCCTAAGCTTTGAAATACCCTCCCTAGACCTCTTTCTGCCTCTCTCTTCTCCTTTAAGTTGCTCCTTAAAACCTACCACTTTGAGCAAGCTTTTGGTTATCTGTACTAATATTTCTTCATGCGACTTGGTGCTACATTTTCTTTGAGACTGGAAGGACCATGAAGCAGGCCAGGATCACTGGGAAGCATAAGATCATATACTCATTAGAAATAGGGGCAGGCGCAGGCCATTCAGTCCATTTAGCCTGCTTCACTACTCAGTAAGATCATGGCTGATTGGATTGTTACCTTAACTCTACTTTCCTGCCTGCCCCCCATAACCTTTCAATCCCTTGACAATCAAAAATCTGTCTAGCTCAGCCTTGAATATATTTAATGACCCAGCCTCTTCTGCTCTCAGTGGAAGAGAATTCCACATACTAATGACCCTCTGAGAGAAGAAATTCCCATCATCTTCACCTTAAATGGGAGATGTCTTATTTTTATACTGTGAGCCCGAGTTCTAGATTTTCCCACGAGAGGAAACATCCTGTCACCATTCACCTTGTCAAGCCTCCTCAGAATCCTATATTTTTCAATAAGATCACCTCTCATTCTTCTAAACTCCAATGAGTATAGGCCTAACTTGCTCAACCTTTCCTCATAAGACAACCCTTTCATCCCAGGAATCAGTTGAGTGAACCATCTCTGAACTGCTTCCGATGCAAGTATAATCTTTCTTAAATAAGGAGATCAAAACTATATACAGTGCTCCAGATGCGGTCTCACCAATTCCCTGTACAGTTGCAGCAATACTTCCCTATGTTTATACCCCAACCCCTTTGTGATTAAGGCCAGCATTCAATTTGCCTTCCTAATTACTTGCTGTACCTGTATGCTAACTTTTTGTGATCCATGTGCGAGGTCACCTAGATCCCTTTGTGCCCGCAGTGTTTTGCAGTCTCTCTCCACTTAAATAATATTCTGCTATTCTATTCTTCCTGCCAAAATGACCTCATATTTTCACACATTATGCTCCATGTGACAATTTTTTTCCTACTCACTTAACCTATCCCTATCCCTTTGCAGACTCTTTGTATCCTCCTCATAACTGGCTTTCCTACCTGCCTTTCTTTGAGACCAGAAGGAGTGTGAAGCAGGTCATGATCACTGTGAACTGGATCACTGTCTTTGTATCATTAGCAAATTTGGACACACTATGGTTAGTCCCTTTTTAAAAATTCATTCATGCGATGTGGACATCGCTGGCTAGGTGGGCATTTATTGCCCATCCCTAATTGCCCTTGAGAAGGACACTCATCCAAGTCATCAATATAGAATAAATTAAAATATTGAGTATAGGAGTTGGGATGTTATGGTGAGGTTGTATAGGACATTGGTGAGGACAACTTTGGAGTATTGTGTGCAGTTCTGGTCGCCTAACTACAGGAAGGATATCAGTAAGATTGAGAGAGTGCAGAGAAGATTTACTAGGATGTTGCCGGGTCTTAAGGAGTTGAGTTGCAGGGAAAGATTAAATAGGTTAGGACTTTATTCCTTGGAGCGTAGAAGAAGGAGGGGAGATTTGATAGATGTTTACAAAATTGAGGGGTATAGACAGAGTAAATGCGAGTAGGCTCTTTCCACTTAGATTAGGAGAAAGAAACACGAGAGGACATGGCTTTAGGGTGAAAGGGGAAAGGTTTAGGGGGAACATTAGGGGGAACTTCTTCACTCAGAGAGTTGTGAGAGTGTGGAACGAGCTACCATCTGACATGGTAAATGCAGGCTCACTCTTAAGTTTTAAGAATAAATTGGATGGATACATGGATGGGAGAGGTCTGGAGGGTTATGGACTAGGTGCAGGTCAATGGGACTAGCGGAATAATATTTCAGCACACACTAGAAGGGCCAAATGGCCTGTTTTCTGTGCTGTAGTGTTCTATGGTTCTATGGTTCTAATGTAAATAGTTGAGGCCACAGCACTGACCCCTGCAGCAGTCCACTAGATACGGTTTGCTAAACTGAAAATGATCCATTTATACTGATTCTCTGTTTCTTGTGAGTTAGTCAATCCTCAATCCATGCTAACATACCACTTGAGATCTTACCTTCTACAGTAACCTTTTATGTGGCACCTTATTGAATGTCTTTTGGTAATCCAAATATGTCACATCTACGAGTTCCCCTTTATTCACCCTGCATGTTACATCCTCAAAGAACTCTTATAAATGGTTCAAACATGATTTCTCTTTCACAAAACCACGTTGTCTCTGTCTGATTGCATTATGATTTTCTAAATGTCCTGCCACTACCTCCTTAATAATGGATTCTAACAATTTCTCAATGACAGATATTAGACTAACTGGGCAATAGTTTCCTGCCTTCTGTCTCCCTCCTTTCTTTAATAATGGTGTTACAGTTGTTGCTTTCCAATCCGTTGGGACCTTTCCAGAATCTTGGGAAGTTTGGAAGATTACAGCCAATGCATTCACTACTTCTGCAACAACTTCCTGAAAGACACTAGAATGTAGGTGATCAGACCCAGGGGAGTGTCAGCCTATTAGTTTCTCCAGCACATTTTTTCCCCAGTGTTCGTGATTGATTCCTCCCTGCTTTTCTACTAATCGTGAGATGTTTCCTGCTGTGAAGAGACATACAAAATACTGTTCAAAGTCCCTGCCATTTCCTTGATTCCCATTATTTATTCCCCAGAACATACTTGACCTCATCCCCATGAACCTGCCGATGCATCAGTCCATGACCGTATTGGTAGGAGTGACAGCTGCACAGTTGTTGTGGAGACAAAGTCCCATCTTCACATTGAGGATCCCCTCCATTGTGTTGTGTGGTACTACCACCATGCTAAATGGGATGGATTTCAAACAGATCTAGCAACTCAAGACTGGGCATCCACGAGGTGCTGTGGGCCATCAGCAGCAGCAGAATTGTACTAGAGCACAATCTGTAGCCTCATGGCCAGGCATATCCCTCATTCTACCATTACAATCAAGCCAGGGGATCAACCCTGGTTCATTGAAGAGTGCAGGAGAGCATGCCAGGAGCAGCACCAGGCATACCTAAAAATGAGGTGTCAACCTGGTGAAGCTATAACACAGGGCTACTGGCATGCCAAACAGCATAAGCAGCAAGTGGTAGACAGAGCTAAGCAATCCCATAACCAATGGATCAGATCCAAGCTTTCAAGTCCTGCCACATCCAGTCGTGAATGGTGGTGGACAATGAAACTACTCACTGGAGGAGGCGGCTCCACAAATAACTTCTTCCTCAATGATGGAGGAGCCCAGTACATCAGTGCAAAAGATAAGGCTGAAGCATTTGCCACAATCATCAGCCAGAAGAGTCGAGCAGATGATCCATCTCAGCTGCTCCGGAGGTCCCCAGCATCACAGATGCCAGTGTTCAGCCAATTCGATTCATTCCACGTGATGTTAAGAAACAGCTGAAGGCACTGGACAGTGCAAAGGCTATGGGCCCTGACAATATTCCGACAATAGTACTGAAGACTTGTGCTCCAGAGCTTGCCGCACTCCTAGCCAAGCACGGCTTGGATTCATTCCAGCACGGCTACAACACTGGCATCTACCCGGCTATTTGGAAAATTGCCCAGGTATGTCCTGTACACAAAAAGCAGGACAAATCCAAACACACTCTATATCATCAGTAAAGTAATGGAAGGGGTCATCAACAATGCCGACAGGCGGCACTTGCTTAGAAGCATCCTGCTCACTGATGCTCAGTTTTGGTTCCACCAGGATCACTCAGCTCCTGGCCTCATTACAGCCTTGCTCCAAACACGGACAAAAGACCTGAACTCCCGAGGTGAGGTGAGAGTGACTGCCCTTGACATCAGGACCGCATTTGACCGAGTGTGACATCAAGGAGCCCTAGCAAAACTGAAGTCAATGGGAATCAGGGAGAAAGCTCTCTGCTGGTTGGAGTCATACCTAGCACAAAGGAGGTCAGTCATCTCAGCTCCAGGACATCACTGCAGTCATTCCTCAGGGGCCCTGAGTCCAACCATCTTCAGCTGCTTCATCAATAACCTTCCTTCCATCATAAGGTCAGAAGTGGGGATGTTCGCTGATGATTGCACAATGTTCAGCCTCATTCGCGACTCCTCAGATACTGAAGCAGTCAATGCCCAATTGCAGCAAGATCTGGACAATATCCAGGCTTGGGCTGACAAGTGGCAGGTAACGTTCGTGCCACACAAGTGCCAGGCAATGACCATCTCCAACAAGGGTGAACGTAACCATTGTTCCTTGACATTCAATGGCATTACCACCACTGAATCTCCCACTATCAACATCCTGGGGTTACCATTGACCAGAAACCAAACTGGACTAGCCATACAAATACTGTGGCTGCAGGAGCAGGTGAGAGGCTAGGAATCCTGCGATGAGTAACTCACCTCCTGACTCCCCAAAGCCTATCCACATCTACAAGGCACGAGCCAGGAGTGTGATGTAATACTCCCCACTTGCCTGGATGCATGCAACTCCCACAATACGCAAGACGCTCGACACCGTCCAGGACAAAGCAGCCCATTTGATTGGCACCACATCCACAAATATTCACTCCCCCCACCACAGATGCACAGTAGCAGCTGTATGTACTATCTACAAGATGCACTCCAGAAATTCACCAAGTATCCTTCGACAGCATCTTCCAAACCCACGACCACTACCATCTAGAATCTAGAAGGACAAGGGCAGCAGATAGATGGGAACACCGCCACCTGGAAGTTCCCCTCCAAGTAACTCACCATCCTGACTTGGAAATATATTGCCATTCCTTCACTGTCACTGGGTCAAAATCCTGGAACTCCCTTCCTAACAGCAGTGTGGGTGTACCTACACCACATGAACCGCAGCAGTTCAAGAAGGCAGCTCACAACCACCTTCTCAAGGGCAACTAGGGACGGGCAGTAATTGCTGGCCCAGCCAGCAAAGCCCACATCCTGTGAATGAATAAAAAAATAAATAAATCAAGAAATAATGGGGACTTGTAAAAAAGGTACTGCCATAATTGTATCGATCGGATGAAACAAATTGCCAAATGTAGCCTGCAGGATAAGTTCTTGAGTGTATTCAGTGCAGTCTTTTAGAATAATACGTTCTGTAATGAAGCAGGGAACAGGCTCTTTCAGACCTGGTAACATGCAATGCGGATTAATAAATGACCTCATAGTGAAGGATCCTCTAGGTAAGGGTGATCATAACATCAGTCAAGCAGGCTGCTTTGTCCTGAACGGTGTCCAGCTTCTTCAGTTTTGTAGAAGCTGCACTCATCGAGGCAAGTGGGGAGTATTCCATCACATTCCTGACTTGTGCCTTGTAGATGGTGGACAAGCTTTGGGGAATCAGAAGACAAGTTACTCGTCGCACGATTCCTAGCCTCTGACCTGCTCTTGTAGCCACAGTATTTATATGGCTAGTCCAGTTCAGTTTCTGGTGAATGGTAACTCCAAGGATGTTGATGTGGGGGATTCATTGAGGATAATTCCATTTCTGGATGAATGCAGCTCCAACACCATTCAAGAAGCTTGACGCCATCCAGAACAAAGTAGCCCACTTGATTGGCACCCCATCTACAACCATTCACTCCCTCCACCATCGATGCACAGTAGCAGCAGTGTACCATCTACAAGATGCACTGCAGAAACTCAGTAAGGTTCCTTAGATAGCACCTGCCATCTAGAAGGACAAGGGCAGCAGATACATGGGAACACTGACACCTGGAAGTTCCCCTCCAAACCACTCATCATCCTGATTTGGAAATATATCGCCGTTTCCTCACTGTCTCTGGGTCAACATGCTGGAACTCCCTCACTAACAGCACTGTGGGTGTACCTACACTACATGGACTGCAGCGGTTCAAGAAGGCAGCTCACCACTGCCTTCTCAAGAGGTATTAGGGATAGGCAGTAAATACTGGCCTAGCCAGCAACACCCACTTCCAATGAATGAATAAAAAAAATCTAGAATTGCACTTCCTCTCTTTGGGCTTGTTACGTGCAGGCTAAGAAAGTGCTCTTGAATGCAGTTCAAGAATTTTGTGCCCTCTGTGTCCTTCACACTGTTCATATTATAGCTGATATTGGGATTTAAGCCCTAAACTATTATTGCCCCATTGTTTTTGCACTCAGAAATTTGCCTACACGTTTGCTCTTCCATCTCCCTCTCAGCATTTGGGGGTCAATAATATACTCCTCGTAGTGTGGCTGCCCCTTTTTTTAATTTCTGAGCTCAACCTGCATGGCCTCATTTGATGATACATTTAATATATCACACTGCTCATAGCTGTAATTGATTCTTTAACCAATATTGCCACACCCCCACCTTTTTAGCTCCCTCTCTATCCTGCCTGAAAATCCTATATCCAGGGTTGGTGAACTGCCATTTTAGGCCCTAATTAAGCCAAGTTTCCATTACAGCAATGAAATCCTGCTGCCATGTATCTATCTGTGCCTTCAGCTCACTGGCTTTGTTTGCTATAGTCCTTGCATTTAAATATATACTTTTTGAAACTGATTCCTATGCTGTACATTTCTTAACCTATGCTTCTTTTCTCCTTCAGAGTCCCTCGCTAATTTTCTGTCTCCTGTTCCCTGCACTGAATTTGTCCTATCCAAATCTACCATCAGGCTCCCATCCCCTGCCAATCTAGATTAAAACCTCTCCAACAACACTGGCAAATCTCCCTGCAAGGACATTTGTCCCGGTCCTGTTCAGGTGCAGACCGTCCGGCTTGTACAGATCCTACCTTCCCCAGAACCAGTCCCAAGTTCCCAGAAATCTGAATCTCTCCCTCTGGAACCTTTTCTTTGCTATTTCTTATCTCCATCTAAACTGGTTCTATATTTTGATCCTGCGTACCAAGATCCTTTCTCACTCCTGTACTGATGTCATCCTTCATTAACAGAGCTACCTCACCTCCTTTTCCTTTCTTCCTACCCTTCAAAAATGTAAGAAACCCTTGAATATTCAGATCCCAGCGAAGGTCACTTTGCCATCATGTCTCTGTTAAGGCTGCCAGATTATACTCATGTATTTCTATTTGTGTTATCAATTCATCCATCATGTTATGAATTTTACATGCATTTAAATAAAGAGGCTTTAGTCCAGTATTTTTACCAATTTTCCAAACTCTGACCTTATTTGCTGGTGCACTGTTTGTACGCTCTGCCCCTTCCTGTCACACTCTGGTTATCAGGACCCACATCACTACTTTACACTATTGTCTTGTCCTTTCTCTTTAACTTTCCAAATATCTCCTCACCTGAACACTCCCCCAGACTATTTCATTTAAAGCCCTCCCTACACCCCTAGTTACTCATAGACTCATGGAAATCTACAGCACAGAAGAAGGCTATTCAGCCCACTGTGTCTGCACCAGTCAACAAAGATCTGGCTATGCTAATCCCATTTTCCAGCACTTGGCCCGTAGCCCTGGAGGCTATGGCAATGCAAGTGAATATCTAAATACTTCTTAACTGTTATGAGAGCTTCTGACTCAACCACCCTTTCAGGCAGTGAGTTCCAGGCTCCCACCACCCTCTGGGTGAAAAAATGTCTCCTCAACTCTTCTCTTAGCCTTCTACCTCTTACCTTAAATCTATGCCCCCTGGTTATTGACCCCTCTACTAATGGAAAAAGTGTCTTCCTATCCACCTTATCTATGCTCCTCAAAATCTTATATACCTCTATCAGGTCCCCTCTCAACTTCCGCTGCCTCAAAGAAAACAACCCCAGCCTATCCCACCTTCCTCATAGCTCAGACCCTCTAGCCCAGGCAGCATCCTGCTAGCTTTCCTCTGCATCTCCCCAGTACAATCACATCCTTCCTATAATGTGGTGACCAGAACTTGCACACAGTGCTCCAGTTGTGGCCTAATCAGCATTTTATACAGTTCCAGCATAACCTCCCTGCTCTTACATTCTACGCGTCGGCTAATAAAGGCAAGTATCCTATATGCCTCTTGACCACCTTATCTACCTGCCCTGCTACCTTCAGGGATCTGTGGATATGAATACCAAGGTCCCTCTGGTCTTCAGTACTTTCCAGGGTCCTACCATTCATAGTGTAATCCCTTGCCTTGTTAGCCCTCCCCAAGTGCATTATCTCACACTTTTCCAGATTGAATTCCATTTGCCACTGCTCTGCCCACCTGACCAATCCATTGATATCCTCCTGCAGTTTACAGCTATCCTCCTCACTATTTACCACCCTACCAATTGTTGCGTCAGCCGCAAACTCCTTGATCATACCCCCTACATTTAAGCCCAAATCATTTATGTACACCACAAACAGCAAGGGACCGAACACCGAGCCCTGTGGAACCTCACTGGAAACAGACTTCCAATCACAGAAACACCCCTCTATCATCACCCTCTGCTTCCTGCCTTTCAGCCAATTTTGGATTCAATGTGCCACTTTGCCTTGGATCCCACGGGCTCTTACTTTCTTGACCACTCTGCCATGAGGGGCCTTATCAAAAGCCTTGCTAAAACCCATGTAGACCACATGAAATGCATTACCCTCATCAACACTCCTGGTCACCTCCTCAAAAAAATTCGATCAAATTTCCCTTTACAAATCCACTCTGACTATCCCTGATTAATCCGTGTCTTTCTAAGTGCAGATATATTCTGTCCTTCAGAATTCTTTCTGGTAATTTCCCTGCCACCAAGGTTAGACTGACTGACCTGTAATTTCCTGGTCTATCCCTTCCTCCCTGTTTTAATAATGGAACAACATTAGCAGTCCTCCAGTCCTCTGGCACCTCAGGTCAGAGAGGGTTTGAAAATTACTGCCAGTGCTCCTGGTATCCCTTCCCCTGCCTCCCTCAACAGCCTGGGATACATCTCAACTGAGCCAGCGAGTTTATCCACTTTTAAGGCCACTAAACCTGCTAGAGCCTCCTCTCTCTCTATGTTAATTTCCTCTAATATTTCACAGTCCTCTACCCGATGTCTATATCTGCGTCGTCTTTTTCTATTGTGAAGACCAACGCAAAGTATTCATTGAGGACTGAACCCACGTCTTCCAGCTCTCCATACACAGATTACCTCTATGGTCCCTAATTAGTCCTACTCCTTCCCTAGTTATTCTCTTGCTCTTTATACATTTAAAAAACCCCTTTGGGTTTTCCTTTATTCTACCCACCAATGCCTTCTCATGCACTCCCTTAGCTTTCTGAATTTCCTTTTTAAGTTCCCCTCTGCAATTTTTATACTCTTCTAAGGGCTCTGCTGTATTGAGCCCTCAGCACCTGCCATTAGCTTCTCTTTTTTCCTTAATCCTAACCTTTATGACCCTTGACATCCAAGGTTCTGCGAACTTGGTCACCCCCTTTATCTTTACGGGAACATATTTGCCCTGTACTCTCACTATTTCCTCCTTAAATGCCTCCCACTGCTCTGAGACAGTTTTATCTGCAAGTAGCTGCTCCCAGTCCACTTGGGCCAAATCATGTCTCATCTTAGTAAAATTAGCCTTTCCACAGTTCAGAACTTTTATTCTCAGCCCAGCCTGATCCTTTTCCGTAACTATCCTAGATCTAACTGAGTTATGGTCACTATCTCCAAAATGCTCCCCTACTGATACGCCTTCCACCTGCCTGGGCTCATTTCTGCAATTGCACATACAGTGATCCCAGCCCAGTTTAGGTGAAGGTCACTCCAACAGTACAGCTCCCTCTTTCCCCAGTACTGGTGCCAGTGCCCCTGACATCCAAGAAACCCATTTCCCCCACACCAATCTTTGAGCTATGTATTCGACTCTCTATTCTTTGACCAAGCTTTTCGTCATGTGTCCTCATATCTCAGGAAGTGAGCCACTGGTTGCAGTCATCGCCCTAGCCTTGATGACACAATGATGGCATGATTGGTCCATTTAGTTTGGTTCCTGTGCTTCCTAAGTAGTCACCTGCTTTTAACCAGTGTAATCAGAGTGCAAAAAGAGAGACCCAGCATGATTTTATGAGAATGACTGAGCATGACACACCCAGCAAACATTTACTGCACCAGCAATAATATTTAGTTAGACATTGCATCAAGCCCATTTGTGCTCCTGCTTTTACAGTGCACTGATGCAAATGTGTTTTGACAATGTATGATAGACAAAATTCCTGAACAATTTGTGGAAGGTAAATTCCACAATGTATATTATGCATTAAGGGAAGGGCATCTCTCACAGTTTCCTAATCTATATGTTCTTGGCCTATATGTTCCTAATCCAAATGGCCTTGCTGATTGCAGTCTGTTCTGGAATACTCAGGCTGAGTAGGACAATTTTCGAAAGAAACTGGAAGATTCAACTTAGTGGGGCAGGAAGAAGTGAGCCTGTAGGGAAGTGGGAGTAATGTGGGACTTATTCTTGCAATGCTACCCATCTTCCAGACGTGTGGTGCACAGCAAAAGGAGTTGTAAGGCGTATCTTGATTGCATTAACTAGTTCATACAAAAGTACCTTTTCTTTAGTTCGATGTATTTTTGCCTGTTAAATAATGTTTGATTTATGTTTTTAGTTTGTTACAGTAAAAGTCTTAAAACACATGAAATCTTGTCCTTCAGTTTATTTCTGGTGAAATTCATCTGAGAAATTCATCTCTTTTTAAAGTATTGGACTCTATGGGATTCATAACAACATATATGCTATTCACCTCAGCTACTCCCTGTGGTAAGGAGTTCCACATTCTCACCACTCTCTGGGTCAAGAAATTTGTCCAGAATTCCCTATTAGATTTATTAATGACTATCTTATATTGATGACCCCAAGTTTTAGGCTTCACCAGGAGAAACTTCTCTTTCAAACTCTCCCCTATCAACTTCTTCATCATTTTTAAGGCCTCCCATCACGTCACCCCTCAGCCTTTTCTTTTCCAGAGAAAAGAACACAAGTGTATTCCTGATAGTTATAACTTCTCAGTTCTAGAATCATCCTTGGTATCATTTTTTGCAGTTTCCTCATTGCCTCTAAATCCAATTTGTAACATGACGACTAGAACTGTGTATATATACTTAATGTGATATAACCAAGGTTCTGAAGAAGTTTTCACTGGTTCTGACGAAGTTCACCAGGTTCTGAAGAAGTTTCCCTGTTTTTCAATTCTGTTCCTCTAGAAATGAACCTCAGCGCTAAGCTTACATTTTCATGGTCTTGTTAATTTGTGTTGCTACTTCTAATGATATGTGTATGTGTGCCCCTATATCTTTTTGTGCCTCTTCCCCACTTAATGAACAATTAATTAACAAAAATCCAACAAGTACTTAAAAATAATGGGGAGGCTAAGGGCAAGATGTTGTTTGTGCGGATCAAATGGAGGGGCAGCATAAATCACAATTCAGGGCACATTTCTTCATCCCTTGAACTTGTTGACCAATTTGAACATTAATAATGGTATGCATCATTAACACACCAGCAGAGTTCCAGTAGGACCTGACCCAATGTGTCATTATTACACCTTTCTTAGATATATTACTAAAGGTTTGATAAGTAATTCCACTCCTTAAGCCAAATGACTGGGCTGCCAGTCATTGCCTAAGTTACACAATATAGCCACGGGAATGTTTCCACGGTTCAACACTAACCAGCAGTTACCCATTGACTCATATCCTGGGTAGTGAAACTCAGACTTCGACTGAGAATAACACAAAACGCAATTTCATGTCAAAGGTATAGTGAACTTATATTGTTGTTGTAGAAATGTAAGGGACAAATTACACCAAGGCTGGTTGAAATGTTTCCTTCATTATTAAGTATGTAATAACCAATGTTGTATCAAAAGTCAGAATGAAACATGCACTTCGGCAAATCATTCACAATCTCAATTTTTGTTTTAAAGCAGAGTGATAATGTGCATACCAATGTCACTACAAAAGGTCCTTTTATATTTATTTTCATAATTATAATTAAGTATTGGAGTGATATTACATGTTGGCTCCTATCTTAATTACGTTGGAATAAAATAATCTTTTTACATGTCTCTACTGCTAGCAGCTCTAACTAATTGAAAGGTATGCCAAATATTTACTGGATTAGGTTTGTGTTACTTTGAGAAATGGCAATTGCTCTTTAGCAGTGCAATTTAAAACAACCCTTGCAACAATGGACTGATGGGCAGCCAAATCACACAATGGCAGTTGTTTATAGTTATTGTCTTCAAATATTAATAACCGCATGAACTCTTTTTCTGGCAATGATGTGATTTTCATATGATTTCATCTCCCTTTTTGTGGGCAGATGTCTGCCTCCATTTCGCAGAGATTTGAATCTTATTGTAGGAGGAATCAGCCCAAGTTTCCTACTGTTGTGTGTTGAGATGATAAAGGAATACCAGTCATTGGTTTCCAGGACAGACGAAATGTATTTTTCTCACAATAATTTGATGCATTAAATCTCATTGAAATTAATGCATGTGAGTGGGAGAAGAATGTTTTATTCGGTCTGCTTACATTCAGACTCCACCCTTCCAATGCTCTTCTGGCTGGCCCCCCGCCTTCCACCCTGTGCAAGCTTCAGCTCATCCAAAATTCTGCTGCCTATTTCATAACTCACAGCAAGGGCAGCATTTGATGCCCCCAACCCAAAGTTCAGAGGCAGTTGGGGGGAAGTGGGAGGGTGCCATGAGATCGGGCAGGAGGGTGCAGGGTGGAGATCCCACAGCTTTCCCACCTTTCTTTGATTCAGACAGAGCCAATTGAGGCCCTTGAGGACCACTTAAAGGCTTCATCCCACCATTGCTGGTATTCAACCAATGGTAGTCGAGGGTCTTGCCATCTGGGAAGGCTGGCCAGCAAACCCGATCGAGTTTGCCAGAAGCCTTCTTGGGGGATCTCTCTATGCACAATCTTTATCTCTATGGCTACAGAGATAGTGGAGGCAGTGGTTGAAATATTCCAGAACTCAATGGATTCCGAGAGGGTCCCAACAGCCTGGAAAACCGCTAATGTGATGCCCCTGTTCAAGAAGGGAGGGAGGCAAAAAGCCGGAAACTATAGGCCAGTCAGCCTAACATCTATCATTGGGAAAATGATGGAGCCCATTATTAAGGAAGAAATAGCAGGACATTTAGAGAAGCTTAATGCAATCAAACTGAGTCAACATGGTTTTGCGAAAGGGGAATCATGTTTGACAAGTTTGCTAGAGTTCTTTGAGGATATAACAAGCAGAGTTAATAAAGGGGAACCAGTACATGTAGTGTATTTGGATTTCCAGAAGGCATTCGATAAGGTGCCACTTAAAAGATTATTGCACAAGTTAGAAGCTCATGGTACTGGGGGTAATGTGTTAGCATGGATTGAGGATTGGTTAACACACAGAAGACAGAAAGTTGGAATTAATGGGTCTTTTCCAGGTTAGAAAGATGTAACTAGTGGAGTGCCACAAGGATCAGTCCTAGGGCCTCAATTATTTACTATCTATATTAATGACTAGGTGGAAGGGGCAGAGTGTAATGTATCCAAATTTACTGATGATACAAAAATAGGTGGGAGGGCATGTTGTGATGAGGACATAAAGAATCTGCAAGGGGATATAGGAAGGTTGAGTGAGTGGGCAAAAATTTGGCAGATGGAGTTTAATGTAGGAAAGTGTGAGGTCATGCACTTCAGTAGGAAGAATGAAAAGGCAGACTATTATTAAAATGAAGAAGACTCCAAAAAAGTGCAGTACGGAGGGATCTGGGTGTTCTTGGGCATTAAACACAAAAAGTTAGCATGCAGGTGCAGCAAGTAATTAAGAAGGCAAATGGAATTTTGGCCTGTATTGCTAGGGGGTTGGAGTTTAAAAATTGGGAAGTCTTGTTACAACTGTACAGGGTATCAGTGAGGCTGCACCTGGGGTATTGTGTATAGTTTTGGTCCCCTTACTTATGAAAAGATATACTGCCATTGGAGGCAGTTTAAAAGAGATTCACTAGGCTGATTCCTGGGATGAACAGGCTGATTGATCAAGAACAGCTTAACGGGTTAGGCATTTTTTCATTAGAGTTTGGAAGAATAAGGGGTGATCTTACTGAAATGTACAAGATTCTAAGCGGGCTTAACAGGGTAGATGTTGAGAAGGTGTTTCCACCAGTGGTGGATTCTCGAACTAGGGAACACAGGAACATACAAACTAGGAGCAGAAATAGGCCATTCGGCCCTTTGAGCCTACTCCACCATTCAATATGGTCATGGCTGATCCTCTACCTCAACACCATATTCCTGGTTACTCTCCATACCCCTTGATGCCCCTAATATTCAAAATATTATCAATTTCTTTCTTGAATATACTCAGTGACCTGGCCTCCACAGCCTTCTGTGGGAGAGAATTCCACAGGTTGACCACCCTCTGAGGGAAGAAATTTTTCCTCACCTCAATCCTAAATGGCCTACCCCGTATCCTGAGGCTGTGGCCCCTGGTTCCAGACTCCCCAACCAGGGGAAACATCCTCCCTGCATCTCGTCTGTCTAGCCCTGTTAGAATTTTATACATTTCAATCAGATCTCCTCTCATTCTTCTAAGCTCTAGTAAATACAGGCCCAGTCGAACCAATCTCTCCTCCTACGACAGTCCTGCCATCCCCAGTATCAGCCTAGCAAACCTTTGCATCACTCCCTCTATGGCAAGTATATCCTTTCTTAGGTCAGGAGACCAAAACCACATGCAATACTGTGGTCTCACCAAGGCCCTGTATAACTGCAGTAAGATATCCCTACTTCTGAATGCAAATCCACTTGCAATGAAAACCAACAGACCATTTGCTTTCCTAATTGCTTGCTGCACCTGCCTGTTTACTTTCATTGACTGGTGTACAAGGACACCCAATCCCTTTGTACATCCACATTTCCCAATATATCACCATTTAAATAAAACTCTGCCTTTCTGTTTTTCACACCGAAGCTTATACCTTCACATTTATCCACGTTATACTGCATCTGCCATGTGTTTACCCACATACACAGCTTGCCTAAATCGCCCTGAAGCTTCCTTGCATCCTCCTCACAACTCACAACTCCACCCACTTTTGTGTCGACAGCAAATTTGGAAAGATTGCATTTGGTTCCCTTATCCAAGTCATTTATATATATCATGAATAGCAGGGGCCTAAGCACTGATCCCTGCACTACACCATTAGTCAACACCTGCCACCCGGAAAAAGACCCATTTATTCTCACTCTCTGATTCCGGTCTGTCAACCAATTCTCAATCCATGTCAGTATATTAACCCCCATTCCCATATGCTTTCATTTTGCCCACTAGCTACTTATGTGAGACCTTATCAAAAGCCTTCCTGAAATCCAAATACAGCATATCCACTTGTTCTCCCTCATCTATTCTACTAGTTACATCCTCAAAAATCTGCAGTAGATTAGTTAAGCATGATTTCTCTTTCATAAGCCCATGCTGACTTTGTCTAATTCCGTTGATATCTTCCAAGTGTTCTGTTACCACACCTTTTATAACAGACTCTAGTAATTTCCCCTCTACTGATGTTAGGCTAACTGGTCTGTAATTCCCTGCTTTTTCTCTCCCACCTTTTTTAAATTGTGGGGTTACATTTGCCACCCTCCAATCTGTAGGAACTGCCCCAGAGTCTATAGAATTTTGGAAGATGGCTACCAATGCATCCAATAATTCCAGGGCCACTTCCTTTAGTGCTCCGGGATGTAGATTATCAGGCCTTGGGGAATTTTCAGCCTTTCACCTCATTAATTTCTCTTGCACCATTTTTTTACTAATACTGATTTTCTTCAATTCAATTCAATTCCTCCCTCTCACTAGAGCCTTGGGGCAGGATTTTTCAGTTGACGTGCGGGGGCGAGGCTGACATACACACATAAAATGATGTGCGATGTTTCATTTGGTTGGCATGTGCCAGAGTTGGCTGCACGCCCGTCAATATATAAACGGCCCATTAAGGCCATTAAGGAAGTAATTAATGTAATTGTTAACGCTGCCCGTCCAACCTTAAGGTTGGCAGGCAGGCAAAAAGACCAGGCGGCCTTTACATTTTTTAGGGAACCTCATCCACAAGTGGGTTTCCTAAAGCTTTTATTAAATAAATATATAAATTTTCCAAGATACAAAAACATGCCCCATCTCATGTGACACAGTTTAATTACATTTTTTCTACCTTCCTTAACTATTGGCCATTGCCTATCCACCGTCAACCCTTTTAGTAAGCTTCCCAACCCATCTTTGTCGACTCACGCCTTGCACTTCGCAGTTCCCATTATTTAGATTCAGGTCCCTAGTTTCAGATTCAACTTCCTCACTATCCATCCTAATGAACAATTTTATCATTTTATGATAAAAGCAAAATACTGCGGATGCGGGAAATCTGAAACAAAAACAAAAATAGCTGGAAAAACTCAGCAGGTCTGACAGCATCTGTGGAGAGGAAAATAGAATTTGGACCCAAAATGTTAACTCAGTCTTCCTCTCCACAGATACTGTCAGACCTGCTGGGTTTTTCCAGCTCTTTTTGTATTTGTATCTATCATTTTATGGTCGCTCTTCCCCAAGGGACCCCACAATAAGATTGTTAATTAATCCTTTCTTATTGCACAATACCCAGTCTAGAATAGCCTGCTCTCTAGTTGGTTCCTCAATGTATTGGTCTAAAAATCCATCACAGACATACTCCAGGAAATCCTCCTCCACAATAGTATTGCCAGTTTGGTTTGCCCAATCTATATGTAGATTAAAGTCACCCATGATTACAGTTGTACCCCTATTGCATGCGTATCAAATTTCCTGTTTAATGCTTTCCCTTATATCTCTATCACTGTTTGGGGGTCCATGGACAACCCCCACCAATGTTTTCTGCCCCTTGGTGTTTCTTATATCTACCCAAACTGATTCCACATCATGATTCTCTGAGCCAATATCCTTCCTCACTATTGCATTGATTTCTACCTATACTAACAATGCTACCCCATCTCCTTTCCCTATTTGTCTATCCTTCATAAATATTGAATACCCCTGGATGTTCAGTTCCCTTGGTCACCCTGCAGTCATGTCTCCGTAATTGCAACTATATCATAATCGTTTATATCTATTTGCACTGTTAATTTATCTAACTTGTTGCGAATGCTCCATGCATTAAGGTACAATGCCTTTAGACTTGTCTTTTTAACCTTGTTAGTCATCTTAGCTTTATTTTGCACTATGACCCCATTTGATTTTCGCTCTTGTTTTTTCTGCCTTCTACTTTTGCTCCTTACTTTTCTGTCTTTTGTTTCTATCCATGTTTCCCCCTCCTCTGTCTCCCTGCTCAGGTTCTCATTCCCCGCCATTCTAGTTTAAACCCTCTCCAACCGCACTAGCAAACACTCCCCCAAGGAGATGGGCCTTGGTCCTGGCCAGATGAAACCTGTCCTGTTTGTACTCATCCCACCTTCCCCAGAACCCGTCCCAATGTCCCAGGAATCTGATTCCCTCCCCTCTACACCATTTCTTCAGCCACGTATTCATCTGATATAACCTGTTATTTCTACTCTCGCTAGCACATGGCACTGTTAGTAATCCTGAGATTACTACCTTTGAGGTCCTACTTTTTAATTTACATCCTAGCTCCCTATATTCAGCTGGTAGGATCTCATCCCTTTTTTTACCTATGTTGTTAGTACCAATATGGACCACGACCACTGACCGTTTACCCTCCAGGACAATCTTGACCCTGGCACCAGGGAGGCAACATACCTGGAGTCTCTTTTGCGGCCACAGAAATGCCTGTCCATTCCCCTTACTAGTGAATCCCCCATCACTATAGCCCTGCCACTCTTCTTACTCCCCTCTTGTGCAGCAGAGCCACCCGTGGTGCCATGGACTTGGCTCCTGCTGCTTTCCCCTGAGAAGTCATCTCCCTCCAACAGTATCCAAAACGGTATATCTCTTAGAGAGGGGGACGGCCACAGGGGACCCCTGCACTACCTGCCTTCCTCTACGCTGCCTGGTGGCGACCCATCCATTTCTGCATGTTCAGTCTTTAACTGCAGTGTGACCACCTCACTGAATGTGCTGTCAACAATAACTCAGCATTGCAGATGCTCCACAGTGAATCCACCCGCAGTTCCAGCTCGGAAATGCCATTAGCCAATAGCTGCAGCTGGACGCATATCCTGCACACATGGTTGCCAGGGACACTGGAAGTGTCCATGACTTCCCACATAGTACAGGTGGAGCATATCACAGGCGCAAACTCTGCTGCCATGACTTATCTTTAGATTAAGATCGTTAGTTGCCCCCTTTAAAGAACAATAATTACACCAGGGGTTTTATTCCACTCCAAACACTCCCATTACAGTCCAAAATCCTCAAATTTTGTTTAAGCTAATGGACGGCAGCAGTTCAATTAGTAGAAAAAGTAGTAGAAATACTCACCTGACCCTACTTACCAATCAGCTGCCTCCCCTGCATTGCGTCACTTTTTGAACTGTGACGTCACTTCGAACTCCTCCGCTTGAAGGTCCTGAGGGTACACCTCTCCTCTCCGGTCTCAGCCTCTGTTTTTTGTGCCCTCTTATACCGCTCTCGCTGGCCTCTCCTCTCCGGTCTCGGCCTCTGTTTTTCATGCCCTTTTATACCGCTCTCGCTGGCCTCTCCTCTCCGATTATAGTTACAGAACAAGGGGACACTCGTTTAAAACCGAGATGCAAAGGAATTTCTTCTGTCAGAAGGTAGTGAATGTCTGGAATTCTCTACCCCAGAGAATTGTGGAGGCTAGATCACTGGAAGTATTTAAAGAGGAGGTCGATAGACTTTTAAAATATTGGAGAGTTGAGGGTTATGAGGAGCTGGCACGAAAGAGGAGTTGAGGCTTGGGGCAAGTCAGCCATGATCTTATTGAATGGCGGGGCAGGCTTGAGGGGCTGAATAGCCTACTCCTGCTCCTATTTCTGATGTTCTTATGTAATCAAGAGACCTGGCATTGGGAAGTAGGGGTCCAAAGGAGGCCCTTGCAGGCTACCTCCCCTTTGCCCTCCCCAGCCAAACTGTACCCCTTTCCTTGGGACCCCATCACGCCCTATTTACCTGTCTCAGGAGGATCCATCACTGATCCTCTGGGTAGGTTCAAGTGCAATGCCAGCAGTGGCTACCACTTCCAGTGGTCCTGCTAATACTGCAGAACTGCTGGCCTCTGATTGGCCAGCAGCTCTGAAGGGTAGGACCTCCACACTGCACAGGGCTTAAATCAGGGAGGCCTGACATTGTCCAGGTAAACGCCTGGTTACCTCAGAAAAGTGCCGTGCTTCCCATAGAAAGACGATGCGAGGCTCTCACCCATTCTCCACCTGATGGCCAGGATCCATGTCATCGCCACTAAATTCCACCCCAAGTTCCATTCATCCCTCAACCCCATGCTTGCTCACCTATAAACGTCCGGCTATGCCTTAATTTTAAAATTCTCAGTTTTGTTTTCAAATCCCTCTAGAGCCTGCACCCCTCAATCCCCTATCTCTGTAGCATCTCCCAACCTTATCACCCTGGGAGAGCTCTGTGCTGCTTCAGTTCTGGCCTCTTAAGCATGCCTCATCACTCCACCATTGGTGGCCTTGTCTTCAGCTGTTTAGGTCCTTAGGCCATTCCTTTGCTTTTGCCTCATAGTCCTGCAAATTATTCCCCTTCAGATATTTATCCAATTCCCTTTAGAAAGCTATTATTGAATCTGCATGCTCCACCCTTTCAGTCAGCGTATTCCAGATCATGACAATTGGCTGCGAAAGTTCCTTTTTGCTCATGTTCCCTCTGTTCTATTGTTAATCTCTTTAAAGCTGTGTCCTTTGGCACTAAGCTTCAGTGGAAATAGTCTCTATTTACTCTATCAAAACCTTTCATAATTTTGAATACCTCTCTCAAATCATCTCTCAAACCTGTTATTGTGGGTTTGACTTGGGATTCCTTGGTTTCTTTCTCTAGAAGAGATCTTGCTGAAAGCAACAGTCTTTTATTCAAAATAGTTTTTATTTACATCACTAACTATTTACAAGGCTATAGAACATCAGCGACTCTCTGAGGTGCTTCTCATTCATCTTCTCTCAGTGAATGACATCATGATGACATAGCTTTATTTTTGTTAATTTTATGGGATGTAGGCATCGCTGGCTGGGCCAGCATTTATTATCCATCCCTAATTGCCCTTGAGAAGGTAAACTGCCCTCTTGAACCGCTGCAGTACATGTGATGTAGGTACACCCACAGTGCAGTTATGGAGGGAGTTCCAGGATTTTGACCCACTGACAGTGGAGGAATGGCAATATATTTCCAAGTCAGAATGGTGATTTAGAGAGGAACTTCCAGGTGGTGGTGTTCCCATGTGTCTGCTGCACGTGTCCTTCTAGATGGTAGCAGTCATAGGTTTGGAAGGTGCTGTTGGAGGAGAATTTGTGAGTTCCTGCAGTGCATCTCGTAGATGGTGCACACTGATGCCACTGTGCGTCAGTGGTGGAGGGAATGAATGTTTGTGGATGGGGTGCCAATAAAGTGAGCTGCTTTGTCCTTTGTGGTGTCAAGCTTCTTGAGTGCTGATGGAGTTGCACTCATCCAGGCAAGTGGAGCGTATTTCATAACACTCCTGATTTGTGTCTTGTGGACAGGCTTTGGGAGTCAAGAGGTGAGTTACTCATCACAGGATTCCTAGCCTCTGACCTGCTCTTTTAGCCACAGTATTGAGATGGCTTGTCCAGTTCAGTTTCTGGTCAATGGTAACACCCAGGATGTTGGTAATGAGGGATTCAGTGATGGTAATGCCATTGAAGGTCAAGGGGTGATGGTTGGATTCTCTCTTGTTGAAGTTGGTCATTGCCTGGCACTTATGTGGCATGAATGTTACTTGCCAATTATCAGCTCAAGCCTGGATATTGTCCAGGTCTTGCTGCATTTGAATATGGACTGCTTCAGTACCTGGGGAGTCCTGAATGGTGCTGAACATTGTACAATCATCAGCAAACATCCCTATCTCTGACCTTACGATGGAAGGAAGGTCATTGATGAAGCTGCTAAAGACAGTTGGGCCGAGGACACTACTCTGAGGAACTCCTGCTGTGATATCCTGGAACTGAAATGATTGACCTCCAACAACCACAACCACCTTCCCTTGTGCAAGGTATGAATCCAACCAATGGAGAGTTTCCCCCCTGATTCCCATTAACTCCAATTTTGCTAGGGCTCCTTAATGCCACACTCAGTCAAATGCTTCCTTGATGTCAAGGGCAGTCACTCTCATCTCACTTCGGCAGTTCAGCTCTTTTGTCCATGTTTGAACCAAGGCTGTATTAAAATTAGGAGCTGAGTGGCCCTGGCGGAACCCAAACTGAGCATCAGTGAGCAGGTTATTGCTAAGCAAGTGCCGCTTGACAGCACTGTTGATGACCCCTTCCATCACTTTACTGATGACGGAGAGTAGGCTGATGGGGCAGTAATTTACCAGGTTGAATTTCTCCTGCTCTTTGTGTACAGGACATACCTGGGCAATTTTCCACATAGCCGGATAAATGCCACTGTTGTAGCTGTACTGGAACAGCTTGGCTAGGGTGCTTCTGGAGCACAAGCCTTCAGAACTATTGTTGGAATATTGTCAGGACCCATAGCCTTTGCAGTATCCAGTGCCTTCAACCGTTTCTGGATATCACGTGAAGTGAATCGAATTGGCTGAATACTGGCATCTGTGATGCTGGGGACCTTCGGAGGAGGCCGAGATGGATCATCCACTCGACATTTCTGGCTGAAGAGTCTTGTAAGATGGGGGTATTTGTGGAGCCTCCAACTCCAGCGAGTTGTCTGGTGCAGACAAACTTTATGCAGTGCTGAGAAATTAATATTTTGGGCACCCTGCTAATGTGCACAGCCAATGAGCAATGCAGTTCATGCTGGTTTCACACTGCAATCATTATAATGGGCAGGTAGAATAATACAGTTCAGTCAATGGCGGGGGAGGGATATGGGTTTATTGTGCATCACAAAATCTGCGTCCCTTTTTGGGGACTAGCTAATTTTAGCCATCTTGTGTCTGTAATTAGCAATGCTGATATGAGAAAAAAGCATCTGAGGAACCCACATCTTATTGAATGACCTATCAGCAACCTATATAACAGTCAAATATACTTCAAAATGATTAGTGATTTGTGAAGTGGTTCTCTAGAGAGTGAGAATGGAGAAATAACAATGGAAAATAAGGAAATGGCGGATGAACTTAACAGATATTTTGCATCTATCTTCACTGTAAAAGATACAATAATATCCCAGAAATAATTATGAATCTGGAGGTGAAAGGAAGGGAGGAACTTAAAACAATTACAATCAACAAGGAAAGAATACTGAGAGAATTATTACAATTAAAAGCTGACAAGTCCCCAGGTCCTAATGGACTTCATCCTAGGATCTTAAGAGAAATGGTTGCTGAGATAGTAGATCTATTGGTTTTAATTTTCCAACATTCCCTATATTCTGGAAAGGTCCCATCAGATTGAAAAATAGTGAATGTGACTCCTCTATTTGAGAAAGGAGGGAGACAGAAACAGGAAACAACAGGCCAGTTAGCTTAATGCCTGACATAGGGAAATTGCTGCTATTATTAAGGGGGTTATAGTGGGGCACTCAATCTCAATGCAATCTGGCAGAATCAACATGGAAATCATATTTGACTAATTTATTAGAGTTCCTTGAGGAAGTAACAAGCAACACGGATAAAGGGGAAGCTGTGGGTGTGCTGTGCTGAGATTTCACAAGGCATTTAACAAGGTGCCACATCAAAGGTTACTATGGAAAATAAGAGCACATGGTTTGGCAGTAACATATTAGCATGGATAGAGGATTGGTTAACTAACAGGAAACAGGGAGTAGGCATAAATGGGTCACTTTCTGGTAGGCAAGGTGTGACAAACGGAGTGCCAAAGATATCGAGTGCTGGGGCCTCAACTTTTTACAATTTATATAAATGAATTGGATGAAGGGAATGAAGGTATGGTTGCTAAATTTGCTGATGGCATAAAGATAGGTGGGGAAGTAAGTTATGAAGAAGAAATAAGGATCCTGCAAAGGCATATCAGTAAGATAAGTAAATGAGCAAAGATTTGGCAGATGGAGTTAAATGTGGGGAAATGTGAACTTGTCCACTTTGGTAGGAAGGATAGAAATAAGCATATTATTTAAAGGAAGAAAGATTGCAGAACTCTGAGGTACAGAGGTTGTCCTGGTAAATGAATCAGGAAATGTTAGTATGCAGGTACAGCAAGCAATTAGGAAGGCCAATGGAATGTTGTCATTTATTGCAAAGGGGATAGAATATAAAAGCAGGAATGTTTTGCTACATTTGCTGAGAACACATCAAGAGAACTATGTACAGTTTGGTCTCCTTAATTAAGAAAGGATATAAATGTGTTAGACGCAGTTCAGAGAAGATTTACTCAGCTGATTCCTGGGTTGGGGAGAGGGGTAGCTTACAAGGAAAGGTTGGACAGGCTGGGTCTTTATCCATTGGAGACTCAAACTTTGGGAGGTGATCTTACTGAAACATATAAATTCCTGAGGGGTCTTAGGCCATAAGACTATAAGACACTGGAGCAGAAATTAGGACATTTGGCCTACCAAGTCTGCTCCGCCATTCAATCATGGCTGATAAGTTTCTCAACCCCATTCTCGCGCCTTCTCCCCGTAACCTTTGATCCCCTTACCAATCAAGAACCTATCTATCTCGGTCTAAAATACACTCAATGACCTGGCCTCCACAGCCTTCTGTGGCAATGAATTCCATAGATTCACCACTCTCTGGCTAAAGAAGTTTCTCCTCACCTCTGTTCTAAAAGGTCTTCCCTTTACTCTGAGGCTGGGCCTTCGGGTCCTAGTCTCTCCTACTAATGGAAACATCTTCCCCATGTCCACTTTATCCAGGCCTTTCAGTATTCTGTAAGTTTCAGTCAGATTCACCTCATCCTTCTAAACTCCATCGAGTATAGACCCAGAGTCCTCAAATGTTCCTCATATGTTAAGTCTTTCATTCCTGGGATCATTCTCGTGAACATCCTCTGGACCCTCTCCAGGGTCAGCACATCCTTCCTGAGATACAGGGCCCAAAATTGCTCACAATATTCTAAACGTGGTCTGACCAGAGCCTTATAAAGCCTCAGCAGCACATCCCATATTCTAGTCCTCTCAAAATAAATGCCAACATTGCATTTGCCTTCCTAACTACTGACTCAACCTGCAAGTTAACCTTAAGAGAATCCTGGACTAGGACTCCCAAGTCCCTTTGCACTCCAGATTTCTGAATTCTCTCCTCATTAGAAAATAGTCTATGTCTCTATTCTTCCTACCATAGTGCATGACCTCATACTTCCCCACATTGTATTCCATCTACCACTTCTTTGCCCATTCTCCTAACCTGTCCAAATCCTTCTGCAGCCTCCCCGCTTCCTCAATACTACCTGTCCCTCCACCTATCTTTGTATCATCTGCAAACTTAGCCAGGATGCCCTCAGTTCCTTCATCTAGATCATTAATGTATAAAGTGAAAAGTTGTGGCTCCAACACTGACCCCTGCTGAACTCCACTAGTCAGCGGCCGCCATCCTGAGAAGGACCCCCTTATCCCCACTCTCTGCCTCCTGCCAGACAGCCAATCTTCTATCCATGCTAGTACCTTGCCTCTGACACGATGGGCTTTTATCTTACTGAGCAGCCTCCTGTGCGGCACCTTGTCAAAGGCCTTCTGGAGTCCAAGTAGATAACATTCATTGGCTCTCCTTTGTCTAACCTACTCGTTATCTCCTCAAAGAATTCTAACAGATTTGTCAGGCATGACCTCCCCTTAATGAAACCATGCTGACTTTGCCCTATTTTACCATGCACTTCCAAGTATTCTGAAATCTCATCCTTAATAATGGACTCTAAAATCTTACCAACGACCGAGGTCAGGCTAATCGGCCTGTAATTTCCTGTCTTTTGCCCCACTCCCTTCTTAAACAGGGGGGTTACATTAGCGATTTTCCAGTCCTCTGGGGCTCTCCCTGACTCCAGTGATTCTGAAAGATCACCACTAATGCCTCCACTATCTCTTCAGCTATCTCCTTCAGAACTCTGGGGTGTAATCCATCTGGTCCAGGTGATTTATCCACCTTCAGACCTTTCAGTTTTCCTAGCACCTTCTCCTTGGTAATGGCCACCATACTCACCTATGCCCCCTGACTGTCTTGAACTTTGGGGATGTTACTCGTGTCTTCCACTGTGAAGACTGACGCAAAGTACCTATTCAGTTCCTCCGCTATTTCTTTGTTCCCTACTACTACTTCTCCAGCGTCATTTTCCAGTGGCCCGATGTCCACTTTTGCCTCTCTCTTACTCTTTATATATCTAAAAAAAACTCTTGCAATATTCTTTTATATTACTGGCTAGTTTACCCTCATATTTAATTTTCTCCCTCCTTATTTCTTTTTTAGTTGTCTTCTATTGGTCTTTGTAGGCTTCCCAATCCCCTGGTTTCCCACTGCTCTTCGCCGCATTGTATGCTTTCTCTTTAGCTTTTATGCTGTCCCTGACTTCGCTTGTCAGCCATGGTTGCCTTGTCTTCCCTTTAGTATGCTTCTTCTTCCTAGGGATGAGTTTTTGCTGTGTCTCCCAAATTACTCCCAGAAACTCCTGCCATTGCTGTTCCACTGTCTTTCCTGCTAGGCTCATCTCCCAGTCAATTCTGGCCAGCTCCTCCCTCATGCCTCTGTAGTTGCCTTTATTGAACTGTAATACCGTTACATCTGATTCCACCTTTTTCCTCTCAAATTGCAGGGTAAATTCTATCATATTATGGTCACAATTCTATCACATTAGATTCTTGACCAGGTTGGGGGGGGGGGGGGGGGGGGGGGGGGGTGGTGGTGGGGGGCGATGCTGAATGGATGTTTCCCCTTGTGGGAGAGACTAGAACTAGGGTACACAGTTTAAAGATAAGGGGTCAGTTTAAAAATAAGAGGTCTGTCATATAAGATGGAGATGAGAAGAAATTTTTCTCTCAGAGGGTTGTGATTCTTTGGAACTTTCTTCCCCAGAGAGCGATGGAGGCAGGATTAGTGAATATTTTTAAGGCTGAGGTAGATAGGTTCTTAACAAACAAGGAAGTCAAAAGGTATCAGGGGGTAGGTGAAATGTGACGTTGAGGCCACAATCTGAAAGTCAGGATCTTACTGAATGGCGGGGCAGGCTTGAGGAGTTGAATGACCTACTCCTGCTCCTAAGTCATATGTTGTATGTGTTCGTAAGTGCTTTGAAATGATTCTGATACACATCAATTTACATTGACAAAGCGCTTATACTGTGAAAAAACATGCCACACCACCTTGCAGAGATGCAATCATAAAAATGGATACTGTGCCAAAGAAGGCCATATTAGGAGAGGTGGCAAATGGTGGACTTTAAGCAAAGTCTCACAGGGAAGTGGAAAGACTGAGGGTGGAATCATCGCAGATTTGCACTAAGTGCTGTAGCAGGCAGGTAAAATGATGTTTTGCCTGCTGGTTGCGATGCCAGGTTTTTGCTCAATATCATCGCATTGCCTATGCATTCTTGGGAAACACACCGTTTCCATGGCGGGTGGGCTCTCATTCTGCCGCTCGCTGTTCATCATGCCAGGTGCCATATTTAAAGTCCAGCCATGCACACACATCTCAGTGCTTCTAGCCCACAACTACTGCAGGGAAGATGTCCACAAAAGGGAAAAAGACTGCAGCCTCCAGGTTTAGTGACACATCACTGGAATGCCCTTTGGATGCCATGGAGGCCTGCCGCGATGTCCTCTATCCCCCACACTGGCTGCAGGTTGGGCAGTGGTGTGACCAACCAGACTTGGTAGGTTATGGTAGTGGTGATCAGTGCCAATGTTGCACAGGAGAGGTTGGCCATCCAATGCTAGAGGATGAATGATCTCATCCGTGAAGCCAGGGTATGGCAGCCATCTCATCACGCTGACCTCACACTCAACCCATCACACATTCACTGGCATCTCACTCACTGCCGGCTCAAGGGACATCGCCACCCATTTTCACACAAATACCTCATATCTGGCCTCATTTCCTCTAGAGACTGCCTCCTCAGCCCTCAACATCTTGAGGCCACTTGCACAGATCAACGTGTGCCCCCACGCATGCCCTGGGATATTCCCATTCCCCAGTACAGCCCTTGTCCTGCAGCCTCTTCCCTTGCCTCAGGCTACTTCTCCCCCTTCCTCAAGCAAGCCCTAGCCCTGCAGCTATTGAAAAGCCACCCACATATGGCTGATCTGGTAGGTAGAGACCTGCCGTGAGCCCCCCTAAAAATGATGTGGTGTGTCTGTGAAGCCTGGCACCGATGGCTGCAGGTGCTGACCAAAGCAAGGTAGGCAAACAAACCTGTCAGATGCACGTCGCTTATGTGCTGTTGTGAAACATATTGGCATGTTTTCCCACTTACATGGACAGACAATCCAGTAGCGGGAGGATGATTCCGGTGGACTGGCCTAATAATGATATGCTGATGTATTACAATGAGGTTCTGGACGTCCGATGGAGGAGAACAGTGGGCTGAGCGGATGATCGTGAACTGGTTTCACGCCGTCATGAAACCGATCGCACCGCATTGTTCGCTCGTGCCACCGAACACGCCCAACGCCGACGGGCACAGAAAATCCTGGCCAGAGAGGTGTAGAAAGGGAATTCCAAAAACTAGCACCTGGGCTGGTAATGGGAAAGCTGCAATGGTACATTGAAAGGAGATACAAGTGGCCAGCGTTTAGGGGAATGAATAGTGCAGGGTACGTGCCAGACTTACAGAGATGGACAGGCATGAGACAATAATGGAATTTAAACATGAGGAATAAAAATTTTAAATATGGGACATTCAGGTACTGGGAACCAATGCAGATCAACAAGGATGGAGTTGTTGGGGGTGTGGAACATGGTGTGGTATTATATGAAGGCAGCAGAGTTTTAAATGACCTGGATGATGAAGGATGGAAGACCAGCTGGGAGAGCATTGGGATAATTATGTTTGGAGGTGATCAAAAAGCATGAATGAATGATTCAACAGCGGATGTGTTGATATAGGACCAAAGGCAGAGATGGAGGTAGGCAGTCTTTGTGTTGGAGAGAATATGAGGTTGAAAGTTCAGCTTCAAAAGAAATATTAGAACCACAGAAATGTTACGTTGAAGAAAGAGGCCATTCAGCCCACCATGTCTGCGCCGGCCACAAAGACAGAAAAGAAACTAACCACTCATTTTAATCCCACTTTTTAAGGTGCTTTTTAAATACAGGTCAGTTTTTTATCTTTCTTTTGTCTGAATAGTGCAGAAAGAAATCTCTCCTCAGGCAGTATTCTCACTCTCTCCAACGTCCAGGCAAGACTTGCAAGCTTGATAATTCGACAATGTTAATTGAGAATGAAATGTACACTGTCACCTAGTGGAAAGCTTCTAATATTGTAGTTTATTCACCACATACATCAAATATCTGTGTACCATGAAAACTTTCTAGCAAATCCTTTGACTCTTATTCATTCTGAGAAAATGAAAAATTTACATTTTTTTACAACAGACATCAATCCAGTTGCTTCTGGATCAGGTGCAGTACAGATAAATGCAGGATAAAGCTCCCATCCTACCTCTGACCTGACACTATCCATAATCCGAGTATCAGTAAAGCAGCTACTGCTGCAATAGCATGATGATCATTAAGAAACTGTCAAGAGAGAGCAGCCCTACTGGATTAAAAACAAGCTAACCAGGCACTTCTTTTCGAGGTAGAATACAAAACAAGTCATTCAGTTGGAACATGCCTGATCTTATCTTAACTCCATCTACCCACATTGGCTCAGTAACCCTTAATACCCTTAGCCAACAAAAATCTATTAATCTCAGTTTTGAAATTTTCAATCAACCTCTGGCCTCAACAGCTTTTAAGGGAAGAGCTTTCCAGATTTCCACTCCCCTTTGTGTGAAGTGTTCCCCGGCATCACGCCTGACCAACCTAACTATAATTTTAAAGTTACACCTCCTCGATCTCGACTCCCCATCAGAGGATATAGATTTTCTTTATCTACCCTATTACATCTTTTAACTAACAACACCACAATTCAATCACCCATCAACCTTCTATTTTCAAGGGAATACAAGCCTGGTCAAACATATTCCACTTTAAAACAGCCAGCTCCACAAAACTACGTTGAGGAACACAGGAACACATGGGAACACAAAATGGCCATTCAGCCTCTCCAGCCTGTTCCATCATTCAATTAGATTATGGCTGATCTACAACTTGACTCCACTTATCCGTAACTTTTAATCCCCTTACCCAACAAAAACCTATCGATCCCACTTTTGACATTTTTAATTGAACCCCCAGCCTCAACAGCTTTTCGGGGGACAGAGTTCCAAATTTCCACTTCCTTTGCATGAAGACGTGCTTCCTGGCATCACCCCAGCTCTAATTATCATGTTGAGTAATTCCAGGAAATGTTACTAGGCTTCATTGGTACAGATATCAATTGAGCATCAATGAGATGGTAAAATCACAAAGGACCACAGAGGGGTGATGAAGAAGGCATGGAGAAGTTGCAAGAAATGACCTACAAAAATGACGAAGATCATCAAGAACAACTGAGCAGGCTGGAACTTCTCGCCTCCTCCCTCAATAGGGAGGCAATGACATAGTGGCATTGTTGTTGGACTAGTAATCCAGGAACCTGGGTTTGAATCCCGCCATGGCAGATGGTGGAATATGAATTCAATAGAAGTCTGGAATTAAAATTCCCATGATGACCACAAAACCATTGCCGATTGATGTAAAAACCTATCTGGTTCACTAATGACCTTCAGGGAGGAAAATCTGCCATCCTTGCCTTGCCTGGTCTGGCCTGGCCTACACGTGACTCCAGACCCACAGCAATGGGGTTAACGCTTAACTGCCCTCTGAAATGGCCGAGCAAGCCACTCAATTGTATCAAACCGCTACAAAGACTCAAAAAAGTAATGAAACCAGACGGACCACCTGGCATTGACCAATACACCGGTAATGACAACGGCAATCACAGTCCTGTCGACCCTGCAAAGTCCTCCTTAGTAACATCTGGGGGTTTGTGCCAAAATTGGGGGAGCTGTCTCACAGACTAGTCAAGTAACAGCCTGACATAGTCATCCTCACGGAATCATATCTTACAGATAATGTCCCAGACACCACCATCACCATCCCTGGGTATGTCCTGACCCACTGGCAGGACAGGCCCAGCAGAGGTGGCAGCACAGTGGTATACAGTCAAGAGGGAGTTCCCCTGGGAGTCCTCAACATCAACTCCAGACTGACATGGGCAAGGAAACCTCCTGCTGATTACCATGTACCGCCCTCCCTCAGTGAAGAATCAGTGCTTCTCCATGTTGAATATCACTTGGAGGAAGCACTGAGGGTGGCAAGGGTGTAGAAAGTATTCTGGGTGGGGAACCCACTACTGACAGAGCTGGCCGAGTCCTAAAGGACATAGCTGCTAGACTGGGTCTGTGGTAGGTGGTGAGGGAACCAACAAGAGGGAAAAACATACTTGACCTCATCCTCACCAACCTGCCTGCTGCAGGTGCATCTGTCCATGACAGTATCGGTAGGAGTGTCCACCACACAGTCATCGCGGAGACAAAGTCCCACCTTCACATTGAGGATATCCTCCATCGTGTTGTATGGTACTACCACCATGCTAAATGGGATAGATTTCAAACAAATCTAGCAACTCAAGACTGGGCTTCCATGAGGTGCTGTGGGCCATCAGCAGCAGAATTGTACTCGAACACAATCTGTATTCTCATGGCCCGGCATATCCCCCACTCTACCATTACCATCAAACCAGGGGATCAACCCTGGTTCAAAGAGGAGTGCAGGAGGGCATGCCAGGAGCAGCTCCAGGCATATCTAAAAATGAGGTGTCAACCTGGCGAAGCTATAAAACTGGAATACGTGCATGCCAAACAGCATAAGCAGCAAGTGATAGACAGAGCTAAGCGATCCCACAACCAACAGATCAGATCTAAGATCTGCAGTCCTGCCACATCCAGTCGTGAATGGTGGTGGAAAATCAAACAACTCACTGGAGGAGCAAGCTCCACAAATAGCCCTATCCTCAATGATGGAGCAGCCCAGCACAGCAGTGCAAAAGGTAAGGCTGAAGCATTTGCAACAATCTTCACCGAGAAGTGCTGAGTGGATGTTTCATCTTGGCCTCCTTCGGAGGTCCCCAGCATCATAGATGCCAGTCTTCAGCCAATTCGATTCACTCCACGTCATATCAAGAAACAGCTGAAGGCACTGGATAGTGCAAAGGCTATGGGCCCTGTCAATATTCCGGCGATAGTGCTGAAGACTTGTGCTCCAGAACACAAGCTGTTCCAGTTCAGCTACAATACCGGTATCTATCCGACTATGTGGAAAATTGCCCAGGTTTGTCCTGTACACAAAGTGCAGGACAAATCCAACCCAGCCAATTACTGCCCCATCAGAGTACTCTTGATCATCAGTAAAGTAATGGAAGGGGTCATCAACAGTGCTATCAAGGGGCACTTGCTTATCAATAACCTGCTCATTGATGCCCAGTTTGGGTTCCACCAGGGCCACTCAGCTCCTGGGCTCATTACAGCCTTGGTTCAAAAAAGGACAAAAAAGCTTAACTCCAGAGGTGAGGTGAGAGTGACTGCCATTGACATCAAGACAGCACTTGACCGAGTGTGGCATCAAGGAGCCCTAGCAAAACTGGAGTCAATGGAAATCAGGGGGAAAACTCTCCACTGGTTGGAGTCACACCTAGCACAGAGGAAAATGGCTGTGGTTGTTGGAGGTCAGTCATCTCAGCTTCAGGACATCACTGCAGGAGTTCCTCAGGGTAGTGTGCTAGGCCCAACCATCTTCAGCTGCTTCATCAATGACCTTCCTTCCATCATAAGTTCAGAAGTGGGGATGTTCACTGATGATTGCACAATGTTCAGCACTATTCGTGACTTCTCAGATACTGAAGTAGTCCATGTCCAAATGCAGCAAGGCCTGGACAAAATCCAGGCTTGGGCTAACAAGTGGCAAGTACATTCGCACCACACAAGTACCAGGCAATGACCATCTCCAGGAGAGAATCCAACCATTTCCCCTTGACTTTCAATGGCATTACTATTGCTGAATCCCCCACTAACAACATTCTGGGGGTTACCATTGACCAGAAACTGGACTCGCCATATAAATACTGCGGCTGCAAGAGCAGATCAGAGGCTAGGAATCGTGCGACGAGTAACTCACCTCCTGACTCCCTAAAGCCTCTCCACCATCCACAAGGCACAAGTCAGGAATGTGATGGAAGACTCCCCACTTGCCTGGATGAGTGCAGCTCCCACAACACCGATGAAGCTGGACACTGTCCGGGACAAAGCCGTTCAGGACAATCAAGTCCCCTTGATTGGCACGACATCCACAAACATTCATTCCCTCTACCACCGATGCACAGTCGCAGCAGTGTGTACCATCTACAAGATGCACTGCAGGAATTTGCCAAGGCTCCTTAGACTGCACCTTCCAAACCCATGTAGAAGTACAAGGGCAGCAGATAGGTGGGAACACCACCACCTGGAAGTTCCCCTCCAAGTCACTCACCATCCTGACTTGCAAATATATCACCGTTCCTTCACTGTTGCTGGGTCAAAATCCTGGAACTCTGTTCCTGGCAGCACTGTAGGTGTACCTACACCACAGGGGCTGCAGCGGTTCAAGAAGGCAGCTCACCACCATCTCTAACATTAAGGGCAACTAAGGAAGGGCAATAAATGTTGACCCACCAGCGAAGCCCACATCCTGTGAATGAATGAAAAAAAGCTAGAAAAGGCTGAGGGGTGACCTGATAGAGGTCTTTAAAATTATGAAAGGGGCTCTGATAGGGTAGTTGTTTCCATTTGTGGAGGACACTGGAATTAGAGGACCATAAATATGAGATCACTATTCATAAATCCACTAGGAAATTCAAGAGAAACCTCTTTACCCAGAGAGTGGTTAGAATGTGGATCTCACTGTTACAAGGACTAGCTGAGATTAATGCATTTAAGGGGATGCTAGATAAACACAAGGGAGAAAGGAATATAGGGATATGCTGATAGGCTGAGATGGAGTAGGGTGGGTGGGAGGAGGTTCATGTGGAGCATAAGCATTGGCAGAAACCAATTGGGCCAAGGTTTGCATCTAAGCTGCAAATTCCATGTAATTCTAGGCAAGTCATTTTATCAAAAATCGCAGATTGGTTAAGGAGGTCTAGAAATAATATGAAATTGCCTGCTCAAACTATACAGGGCAAGGTATGAGTTAAAGAGTGAACAATTGAACAACATGACTGAAACAACTGATTTGTACTGCAGTATTACATGGATTTTTTTTTTAAATCATATTCCTGGTGTAAGGGGGCTAAGACCACACACCATATATTTTTATAATATATATATATGTATCCCTATGGCTTATTTCTAAAATTTTAAAAGCTGGACAATGGCCTTTTAAGATGTCTGTCAATGACATTGAACAAAAGGGGCTATTTGGCAGTATCAAAAAAATTTGGACCTTGTTATCCCTGAAGAGATGCTAACAGCCCCTGTGGGTGGAAGACACAAAATTCAAAGGGAACAATACAAAGGCCATCTACATTTCATAAGCCAGGCCTGGCCAACCGGTGCCAATTCATCTGCTCGGACAAAGGACCTCACAGCCTCCCTTTAAGACTTAATGGATAAAGCATTAACAATCTCAGGGACTCAGACAAAAGGATGCACACCATTTATCAAAGGCAAAGTAGGGAGGTGGGAGTCATGTGACATGACTCTCCTAGCTGGTGGAACCAGTAATATTGCCTTATGGGGCTCCAAAGCTGTCTGCCATCTTTCCATCTACTAAGCAGCAGCACAAAAAAGGGGCTCTGTCCAGTCATGGAGTTATAGAGGTCTACAGCATAATAAAAGGCCCTTCAGCCCATCGAGTCTGCGCCAGTCAAACAAGTACCTAACTATTCTAATCTCATTTTCCAGCACTAGGCCTATAGCCTTGTATGTCATGGCATTGCAAGTGCACATCCAAATACTTCTTAAATGTTATGAGGGTTTCTGCCTCTACCACCCTTTCAGGCAGTGAGTTCCAGGTTCCCACCACCCTCTGGGTGAAAAAGTTCTGCCTCACACCCCCTCTACACCTCCTGCCCCTTACCTTAAATCTATTCCCCCGGTTATTGATCCCTCCACCAAGGGGAAAAGTTCCTTCCTGCCTTCCTGTCTACTCTATCTATGCCCCTCGTAATTTTATACACCTCAATCATGTCCCCCATCAATCTCCTCTGCTCCAGGGAAAATAACCCCAGTCTATCCAATCTCTCCTCAGAACTAAAACTCACCAGCCCAGGCAATATCCTGGTAAATCTCCTCTGTACTCTCTCTAGTGCAATCACATCCTTACTATAATGCAGATTCCAGAACTACACGTAATACACTAGCTGTGGCCTAACCAGTGTTTTATACAGTTTCAGCATAGCCTACCTGCTCTGATATTCTATGCCTCGGCTAATAAAGGCAAGTATCCCATATGCTTTCTTAATCACCTTATCTACCTGTCCCGCTACCTTAAGGGAACGGTGGTTATGCACACCAAGGGCCCTCTGATCCTCGGTACTTCCCAAGGTCCTACCATTCATCGTGTATTCCCGTGCCTTGTTTGTCCTGCCCAAGTGCATCACCTCACACTTATCTGGATTAAATTCCATTTACCACTGATCAGCCCATCTGACCAGCCTGTCTATATCCTCTTGTAATCTAAGGCTATCCTCCTCACTATTTACCACCCCACTAATTTTCATCTCATCTGCGGACTTACTGGTCAACCCTCCTACATTCAAATCTAAGTCGTTTATATATACCACAAACAGCAAGGGACCCAACACCGATCCCGGTGGAACCCGACTGGACACAGGAGTCCAGTCACAAAAACACCCCTCGACCATCACCCTCTGCTTCCTGCCACTTAGCCAATTCTGGATCCAATTTGCCAAATTGCCTTGGATCCCATGGGCTCTTACTTTCATTATCAGTCTCCCAAGCGGAACCTTATCAAAAAACTTGCTGAAGTCCAAGTAGACTACGTCAAATACATTGCCCTCATCTACACACCTGGTCACCTCTTTGAAAAACTCAAATTGGTCAGACATGACCTCCCCTTAACAAAATCATGCTGACTGTCCTTGATTAATCTTTGCCTCTCCAAGTGTAAATTAATTATGTCCCTCAGAATTGCTTCCAATAGTTTCCCCGTCACTGAGGTTAGACTGGCTGGCCTGTAGTTCCCTGGTTTATCCCTTCCTCCCTTCTTGAATAACGGTACCATATTGGCTATCCTCCAGTCCTCTGGCATCTCTCCTGTAGCCAGAGTGGTATTCAAAATTATTGCCAGCGCCTCTGCTATCTCCTCCCTTGCCTCACCCAACAGCCTGGGATACATTTCATCCAGGCCTGGAGATTTATCTACTTTTAAGCTTGCCAGACCACTTAGAACCTCCTCTTTTTCTATGCTAATTTCTTTAATTATATCACAGTCCTTCTGTCTGATTTACATACCCACATCGTCCCTCTCACTTGTGAACACTAACAGAAAGTATTCATTTAGAACCCTACCTACGTCTTCTGGCTCCACACACAAATTACCACTTTGGTCCTTAATTACTCTCTGCCTAGTTATCCTCTTACACTTCATGTGCCAATAAAATAACTTTGGATTTTCCTTTATTTTATCTGCCAATGTTTTTTCATGCCCCTTTTTGCCCTTTTAACTTCCATTTTAAGTTCCTCCCTACAAATTCTATATTCCTCTGGGGCTTCCGCTGTTTTGATCCCTCGGCATCTGCCATGAGCCTCCTTTTTTCTCTTTATCCAGTCCTGTCTCTCCCTCAACATCCAAGGTTCCCTGGATTTGTTGGTTCCACCCTTTGTCTTTACTGGAATACGTTGGCCCTGTATTCTCTCTATTTCCTTCTTGAATGAGTCCCACTGATGCAGTGACGCTCTGACACAGATTTACCTAAAAATAGCTGCTCCCAGTCCATTCTGGCCAAATCATATCTGATCTTATTAAAATCGGCCTTCCCTCAATTAAGAACTCTGATTTTTGGCCCATCCTTGTCCTTTCCCATAACAACCTTGAATCTAACGGAGTTATGATCACTATCTGCAAAATGTTCCTTCCCACTGATACCCCTACCACTTGCCCAGCTTTATTCCTTAAAATTGAGTCCAGGACCGCCCCCTCTCTTGTAGGACTTCTACATACTGGCTTAAAAAGCTCTCCTGGATGCATTTTAAGAATTCCGCTCCCTCTATCACACTATGACTAACCAAGTTAATGGCGGGGAAGTTGAAATCCTCCACTATTACTATCCTATTATTTTATTATTTTTACACTTCTCCAGGTTGAATGCCTAGCCCCAGCTATACGTTTCTACTGGAACTTCTGTACCACCGCTTATAAGGCTTATTCACCTCTGCATGCCTATCTCATCATGGAAGTCAACTCTACCGGAAAGGTGAATCATCCAGCATCAGTTCAGTGTGCTGACCTCTGTGCAGGAATACACCATTAGACTTTTATTCTGGACTCTGGACTTAGATGAAACAATAATTCTTTTCTCTGTGGTCTTTGCCCTGTAGATCTTTCTTTTCTCTATCTCTCTTTTACTATCAGTGAAAAGGAGGCAGTGTTGCTACCCTCCTCCGGCATTTGAGTGTCTGGAAATAAACTAACCCTCCGAGTTCATCCTATCCCAAGTTTCCTGAGGTGTTATTTTTAGAAAATTGGATCACACCAAAACTGTAGGGCTTGGATACATGCCACCACTTATGAGGGAGGAAGCAAGTCAAAACGCCTTTCTGTTTACGGATGGGTGTTGAGAGGAGAAATCGGAACTGTTTAAATTAAACCCCATCCTCTCCGTAACACTAGATTATAGCTTTACATGGGAGCAATGCATATTGGAAGTTTGAGTTGGCAAGTCCAACAAAAACTTTCCATTGATCATATTAAATAAGAAGCTCTGTTCACCTCAGTGCCTGAATTCCCAGAGCTATTCGATTAGTGCCACTATCCTCATCTCTCCCAATTACCATGCAAATTTTTCATTTTTAAGTATTTATCTAATTCCCTTTTAAAAGTTCCTGTTGAATCTATTTCTTCTGCTCTTCCAGGCTGCATATTCCAGATCGTATAGGAACGTAAGAAATAGGGACAGGAGTAGACCATTCAACCCCTCAAGCCTGCTCTGCCATTCAATAAGATCATGGCTGATCTGCTTGTGTTTCGATTTCCACATTCCCACTGACCCCCAATAACCTTTTGATTCCTTTGCCTAACAGGAATCTACCTACCTCTGCCTTAAAAATATTCAATGATCCCACCTCCACTGCCTTCTGAGGCAGAGAGTTCCAAAGTCGCACAACCCTCTGAGAGAAAAAAATTCTCTCCTTCTCTGTCCTAAAAAGGGCGCCCCCTAATTTTAAAACAGTGCCCCCAAGTTTTGGACTCACCCACAAAAGGAAACATCCTTTCCACGACCACCTTAAAAAGGCCGTTCAGGATCTTGTATACTTCAATCAAATCACCCCTCACTCTTCTAAACTCCAGTGGAAACAAGTCCATTCTGTCCAACCTTTCCTCATAAGACAACCCACACATTCCAGGTATCAGCCGACTGTGGAAGCCACTCTCATCCCCTCTCTATTTATTTTGTCAATTATCTTAAATATGTGTTCTCTGGTTACCAACTCCCCCCTCTGCACCTCCTCCCCCCAACCCACCCTCAATGGAAACCATTTCTCCCTAAAGAGAACAATGTTCCAGTCTTTCTACATAACTGAAGTCCCTCATTCCTGCCACCATTCTAGTAAATATTCTCCGCATCCTCTCAAAGGCCTTAACATTTTTCCTAAAGTGTGGTGCCCAGTGATGGAAATATTCTACCTGACAGGATTAAATTACACTAAAACTCGGCAGGTGATCAACATAAGCCTATAATTACACAACACTGCAAAGATATGAATTGAATCTTGCTCCACAAAAGGTTATTTGATTGGTAGCTGCTTAATGAGTGTGGATATTTAATATGATTGATAGAAAGTTTTTGTTGAACAGCTGGTGAATGTAATGATATTAGATTTACAGAAGCCATTTGATGAAGTGCCACACCAAAAGTTATTGCAGAAAATAAAACCTCATGGTGTACGTGGTAACATATTGGCATGGATAGATGACTGGCTACTTAACAGGAAGCAGAGAGTAGGCATAAATGGGTATTTTTTTTGGTTGGCAGGATGTAACGAGTGGTGTGCCACAGCAATCAGTGCTGGGGCCTCAACTTTTTACAACTTATATAAATAACTTGGATGAAGGGACCGAAGGTATCTTTACTAAATTTGCTGATGACACAAAGATAGGTAGGAAAATAAGTTGTGAAGAGGAAATAAGGAGGCAAAAAAAGGGACATAGATAGGTTAAGTGAGTGGACAAAGATCTGACATATGGAGTATAATGTGGGCAAAAGTGAAATTGTCCATTTTGGATGGAAGAATAAAAAAGAAGCATATTATCTAACTGATGAGAGATTGCAGAGCTCCGAGGTTCAGTGGGATCTGGGTGCCCTAGTGCATGAATCGCAAAAGGCTAGTATGCAGGTACAGCAGATAATTAGGAAAGCTATAGAAAGATATCATTTATTGTGAGGGCAATTGAATAACTAAGTAGGGAGGTTGTGCTTTGGTTGTACAGGGCACTGGTGAGACACTCTTGTCCTTGGCTTGCTGCATTGTTCAAGTGAAGCCCAACGCAAACTGGAGGAACAGCACCTCATCTTTCGACTAGGCACTTTACAACCTTCCGGACTGAATATTGAATTCAACAACTTTAGATCTTGAACTCTCTCCTCCATCCCCACCCCCTTTCTGTTTCTTCCCCCTTCCTTTTGTTTTTTCCAATAATTTATATAGATTTTTCTTTTCCCACCTGTTTCCATTATTTTTAAATCTATACCTTTTATGCCCTGTTAGTCTTTCCACCCCAGCCCCACTAGAGCTGTACCTTGGGTGTCCTGCCATCCATTCTTAATTAGCACATCTGTTTAGATAATATCACTACCTTCAACACCTCGTTGTTCTTTTGTCTGTGACATCTTTTGATTATCTGCTCCTATCACTGCTAGCTTGTCCCTACAACACGCCCCCCCACATCTCTCCGCCCCCCACCCCCCCCCACCTTAAACCAGCTTATATTTCACTCCTCTCCTAATATTACTCAGTTCTGCTGAAGGGTCATGAGGACTCGAAACGTCAACTCTTTTCTTCTCCGCCGATGCTGCCAGACCTGCTGAATTTTTCCAGGTAATTCTGTTTTTGTTTTGGATGCGGAGAGGATGTTTTCTCTTGTGGGAGAATCTAGAACTAGGGTTCACTGTTCAAAAATAAGGGGACGCTCATTTGTGACAGAGATGAGGAAATTTTTTTCTCTCAGAGGGTTGTGAGTCTTTGGAACTCTCTTACTCAAAAGGCAGTGGAAGTAGAGTCTTTGAATATTTTTAAGGCAATGGTAGATAGATTTTTGATAAGCAAGGGGGTGATAGGTTATCAGGGGAAGGCAGGAAGTTACAATCAGGAGCAGGCTTGAGGTGCCAAGTGGCCTACTCCTGCTCCTAATTTGTATGTTCGTATGTTGAACTAGTTATCACAAACTAGTAAGATACTTTGGAGACAGAATTCAAATCTGTAGTGCTGATCCTCTGAATGGGACAACTCTGGTCATTTCCAGAGGGGCCCGCATAGCAACCCATGCTGGGAAGGATACGCCATGCATGTGCCAGGGGCTGATTTAGTGCACGATTTACAAACTTGGACAATGCAAGTCCGTTCAAAGTTTTCATTTATCATTCATGGAAGTACATGCATAGGGTTGAAAGTCAGACTCACCAGGGGTGCTACGTGGGGACCCAACTTGCAGGTATGGTAATTCAGACTAACTCTTCTGTTGTTGCAATGTCTCAGTCATAATGTGGAATGTGTTTGAAGGTGCTGTGATGAGTTTGTGATTTGGCAGGGAGTGTTACTACATCCACAGAAGGAGGGCAGTGGATTTGATGCCCTGTTCACACAAAGCCTATAACACGTATGAGGCTGTAGCTGAAGTGCCTCAGAGTTTGCAGCAGAACATTTGAGATGGTGTGGAAGTTGAAGAGAGGGGAAGCTCCACATGATGCCCTCTGCCAAGTTGGAACTAGAATGCTCCATACTCCTTGACAGTGATGGAGGTTATCTGGCAGTTCAGCCAATGCACACGGCATCTCAGTGTGCACCTTTATTGGCATTCCCCTGTGACTAATCCATTGAGACCCTCATCTGAGACCCCTGTAGCAGAAGTTGCCTGCAATCTCATCTCCTGGTGAACTATCCTTTAATCCTGGCATGATTTCAGCCCTCTCATGCCCAATGACTCATAACACACTGTACTGGTGTTTGTTAGTGTTAGATAAAATAACAGAGCTTCTTCAATAATGCTTTGCCGTTGCTCTCTCTCCTACTCCTGGATGTGTTGTGGCTGATCAGACAGCAGTTCTTTGATGTCTAAAAGCAGAAAATCAGAAAGGCGAAGGTTTGGTGAGAGAAGGGGGTTGGGATGGAGAACAAGAGATCCATGGTGACACCAACAGCAGCTTGCACATCAAGCCAGCTAGCAGGATAAGGGTGAGCTTGGAATTGAGAATGGGCATAAGGCTGGAATATACTGCCATCATCAATGTTTTTAGCAACACTGGCAGCCTCAGCCTCTGTCATTGCTGGCCAACTGGTGCGGAGAACCAACTCCTCTATAGGGTTCAGGAGATACAGGTGTGGCTGTCCCCCCAGGCTGAGGTCTGCTCCCAATGATTATATGCAAATTTGTCTGCATGAGATAGGGAAGAATATCAGTGATTGTATTGTACCATGTTTGGGTGCACGCTGCCTTTAGGTAGAGGTGCTGACTGCCTTTAGTTACAGGTGCAGACTGCCTTTAGGTAGAGGTGCAGTACGGTAATCTGAGGTGCAATACACCTTTAAGATAATGTGAGCAGATTGACCATGTGACCGTATTCCCCAATTGCCGTGTAGCAGGGGCTACAATGTTAATCAGTAGTTTAGAATAGGGTCTGGTTTGAATAGCATACATGTGTTAGTGCTTTGTTACTTGTGTTAATTAACAACATGTGCTTCATCTTATATTGGTCTCTGCATCTGTAGTATCTTGTTTCCCAACTCGCGCACCAGTAAACAGACATGCAACCACATTGGCTGAGCAAAGCGACTCGGAAGATGGCACATAACAACTGGTGACGAGGCCAAACACGACCAGTCGAGGACACCAAAGAAACCCGCAAAAATTAAACAGAGGTAAATCAGCCGTACTTTGCAAGGTGATTGTAAGTACAGCCTTCATCATAGTCCTCGAAGTTATCTCTCTCCAGCATGCCACAGTTTGGTCATATCGAACCATTTGATCAGATCACCGATGACTAGTCACATTATATTAAAGGCCTCGCATTCTTCTTTTTGGCCAACGACATATCAGGGGAGGAGAAGAGGCGAGCGATCCTCTTTTGGAAATGTGGCAGTAAAATATACAGTCTAATTCATTGTCTAACAGCACCTAATACCCAGATTCCAAGAGCTTTGATGAGTTGGTAAATCTTGTGCAAAGCCACTTTCAACCAAAACCTTCAATAACAACAGAGTTTTAAATTTAATTCGAGGTGTCACGGCCCTGGAGAGATAGCCGCTTGCTATGTAGCAGCCTTAAAACAACTGACAGAGCACTCTGAGTTTGGGATGTCAATTAACAACATGTTAAGAGACTGACTGGTATGTGGGATTAATGAAGGCACATTCAAAATAGGTTGTTGTCAGAAATGAATTTAGAATTCAGCAAGCCGCTGGAGTTTGTACTCGTAATGGTGAGCGTAGTCAGGGATTCAGAACCAATCAAGGGAGCACAAAATGGTGCCAACTTTTATGTTGGGAGGGAATCACAGGTTAGAAATGGCGCGGAGGCTCAGGGCACTGCAGAAAGGGGGAAACAGCCACTATTTACAGGTGAGCAAAAAGCGATGGTTTTGAGAAAACCCACAAAAATAACAGCAGAAATGGAAATAGACAGCCTGCAAGTGAACAACAATTTAAAAGAATCGTGTGTTACTATTGCCATCATAATGGGCACACTATGTGATAATTGTAAAGACAGATTAAGGCAAAAAACTTTAAGCAGAAAGGTAGAAATCGTGAAAGCCACATAACAGAGGAGTCAGAAGAAACAGAGTCACATATTTACTCACTACTCAACTTAAAAATGGGTAAAACAGAGCCAATCTATGTGACATTGGAAGTCAACAGGAAACCCATCCGAGCGGAGGTGGATACAGGGGCACCCACGACAGTTATAGGGGAACATACATTCAAATATCTGAATAGAGGAGACCACTCATTGAATATGGAAAATTCAAATGCTAAATTAAAGACATATACCGATGAAAGTATACAAGTGAGAGGTATATGCAAGGTTCCAGCACAGTATGGAAATCAGTCTATTAATTTACCCATGATAGTGGTAGCAGGGGAGTGTCCATGTCTACTTGGTCGGAACTGGCTTAAGGAAATAAAGTTGGAGTGGACGGAGATTTTTCAACTCAGAATGAAAGACCTGCAAGACTTATTACAGAAATATGCCTCCGTTTTCAGGGAAGAGCTTGGGAAGATTCAATAAGCTAAAATCCAAGTGGATCCTGGGAAACCCCCAGATTCTTGAAGGCACACAATGCTCCTCATGATCTTAATTAGAGACGCTCACAGAATCACAGAGTCACAGAATCACAGTGCAGAAGAGGCCCTTTGGCCCATCGAGTCTGCACCGACACGTGAGAAACACCTGACCTAATTACCTAATCCCATTTACCAGCACTGAGCCCATAGCCTTGAATGTTATGATGTGCCAAGTGCTCATCCAGGTACTTTTTAAAGGATGTGAGGCAACCTGCCTCCAGGCAGTGCATTCCAAGCCGTCAGCACCCTCTGGGTAAAAAAGTTTTTCCTCACATTCCCCCTAAACCCCCTGCCCATCAATGTGAACTTATGCCTCCTTGTAACTGACCCTTTAACGAAGGGGAACAGCTGCTCCCTATCCACCCTGTCAATGCCCCTCATAATCTTGTACACCTCAATCAGGTCGCCCCTCAGTCTTCTCTTCTCCAATGAAAACAACCCAAGGCTATCCAACCTCTCCTCATAACTTAAATGTTTCATCCCAGGCAACTCTTGGTGAATCTTCTCTGCACCCCCGCCAGTGTAATCACATCCTTCCTATAATGTGGTGACCAAAACTGCACACAGTAATCCACCTGTGGCCTCACCAAGGTTCTATACAACTCCCTACTTTTGTAATCTATGACTTGACTGATAAAGGCAAGTGTCCCATATGTCTTTTTCACCACCCAACTAACATGCCCCTCCGCCAACAGAGATCTACGGACACACACGCCAAGGTCCCTTTGTTCCTCAGAATTTCCTAGTGCCATGCCGTTCATTGAATACCTCCTTGTTAAATTACTCCTCCCAAAGTGTATCACCTCGCACTTTTCTGGGTTAAATTCCATCTGCCACTTATCTGCCCATTTGACCATCCCATCTATATCTTCCTGTAAACCAAGACACTCAACCTCACTGTTAACCCTCTCCTCCATTCCCACCCCTCCTTCCAATCCCCCCTTTTCCAATAATTTATATAATTTTTTCTTTTCCCACCTATTTCCATTATTTTTAAATGTATTTCCAACCATTGTTTTATCTCTACCTTTTAGCCTATTTCGATCCCTTCCCCCCACCCCACCCCCACTAGGGCTATCTGTACCTTGATCGTCCTGCTTTCTACTCTTAATGTCGCCATTAGCACATATCTTAGCTAATATCACCACCGTCAACACCTCTTTGTCCCTTTGTCTATGACAACTTTTGGCAATATAAGACCATAAGACCATAAGACATAGGAGCAGAAATTAGGCCATTCAGCCCATCGAGTCTGCTCCGCATTCAATCATGGCTGATAGGTTTCTGAACCCCATACTCCTGCCTTCTCCCCGTAACCTTTGATCCCCTTACCAATCAAGAACCTATCTATCTCGGTCTTAAATACACTCAATTTCCAACTATCACTGGCCCTCTATCCAGCTCTACCTGTCTCACCAACACCCCCCTTAAACCAGCGTATATTTCACCTCTTTTCCATTTTTCCTTAGTTCTGATGAAGAGTCATTCAGACTCGAAACGTTAACTGTGTTCCTCTCTGCAGATGCTGTCAGGCCTGTTGAGTTTTTCCAGGTATTTTTATTTTTGTTTTGGATTTCCAGCATCTGTAGTTTTTTGCTTTTATCTCACTGTTAACCACCCGGCCAAGCTTTGTGTCATCCACAAACTTACTAATCCTACCTCCCACATAGTCATCTATGTCATTTATATAAATGACAAATAATAGGGGACCCATCACAGATCCTTGTGGTACGCCACTGGGCACTGGCTTCCAGTCACTAAAGCATCCTTCTGTCATCACCCTCTGCCTCCTACAACTAAGCCAATTTTGAATCCACCTTATCATATTATCCTGTATCCCATGTGCATTTGCCTTCTTTACAAGTCTCCCATGTGGGACCTTGTCAAAGGCTTTGCTGAAATCCATATAAACTACATCAACTGCACTACCCTCATCTACACACCTGGTCATCTCCTCCAAAAATTCAATCAAATTTGTTAGGCATGACCTCTCTCTGACAAAGCCATGCTGACTATCCCTGATCAAACCTTGCCTCTCCAAGTGGAGATAGATACTTTCCTTCAGAACTTTCTCCAATAGCTTCTCTACCACTGACGTGAGACTCACTGGCCTGTAGTTCCCTGGCTTCTCTCTACAACCCTTCTTAAATAGCAGAACCACATAAGCTGTTCTCCAGTCCTCTGGCACCTCCCCCGTAGCCAGAGAGGAATTAAAAATTTGGGTCAGAGCCCCTGTGATCTCCTCCCTTGCCTCCCTCAGCAGTATGGGACACAAATCATTCGGACCTGGAGATTTCTCCACTTTTAAGCCTGCCAACACCTCCAATACCTTGTCACTCCCTATATCAATTTGCTTAAGAACCTTACAGTCTCTCTCCCCAAGTTCAATACCTTCATCCTCATTCTCTTGGGTGAAGACGGATGTGAAGTATTCATTCAACGCTCTAGCGATGTCCTCTGGCTCCACCCATAGATTGCCCCCTTGGTCCCTTATGGGCCCTACTCTTTCCCTGGTTATCCTCTTCCCATTGATATACTTATAGAATATCTTGGGATTTTCCCTACTTTTATCAGCCAGAGCTTTCTCATTTGCCCTTTTTGCTCTTCTAATTGCTTTCTTAAGCTCCACCCTGCATTGTCTGTACTCCACTAACACCTCTGCCAACTTGTTCCCCATGTACCTGCTAAAAGCCTCTTTTCCTTCTCATTGTAACCTGAATATCTCTGGTCATCCATGGTTCTTTGGGCTTCTTACTCCTTCCTATCACCCTGGAGGGAACATGTTCAGCCCGTACCCTCCCCATTTCCTTTTTGAACACACCCCACTGCTCCCCTGTAGATTTCCCCACAAGTAACTGTTCCCAGTCCACCTTGGCCAGATCCTGCCTTATTTTACTAAAATCCACTCTCCCCCAATCCAAAACGTTTTTTTGCAACTTGCCTATTTCTTTGTCCATAACAAACTTAAACTGTACCATGTTGTGGTCACTATCACTAAAATGCTCCCCCACCACCACCTCAGCCACCTGTCCAGCTTCATTCCCCAGAATTAGGTCCAGCAATGCACCGTCCCTTGTTGGACCCTCTACTTATTGACCTAAAAGGTTCTCCAGTATACATTTCAAGAAATCCACTCCATCCATGCCATAAACACTATGTCTACCCCAATTAATATTTGGAAAGTTGAAATCACCTAATATGATTACGCTATTGTTATTGTTTTTACCACCTCCACAAATTGTGCACATATTTGCTCTTCAATTTCCCACTGACTATCTGGGGGTCTATAATAAACACCTAATAATGTGGTTGCCCCTTGTTTATTCCTAAGCTCTACCCACAAAGCTTCATTTGATGCCCCTTCCAAGATATCATCTCTCCTTACTGCAGTAACTGACTCCTTAACTACTAATGCAATGCCTCCTCCTCTTTTACCCCTTCCCCTGTCTCGCCTGAAGATTCTATATCCCGGAATGTTGAGCTGCCAATCCTGCCCTTCCCTCAACCATGTCTCAGTGATGGCTACTATATCACAATTCCACGTGTCAATCCTCACCCTTAACTCATCCGTTTTACCTGTAATACTCCTGGCATTAAAATAGAGGCCATCCAGCCTTGCCTTTCTCCCTTGAAGCTTATTGCAGCTGTACTCCCTCTGACTTGATTGTTTTACTGTATTATGATGCGTCCCTATTCTGCTAACATTCTGTGTCCCCTCCCCCTGCCGAATTAGTTTCAACTCCTCCCAACAGCACCAGCAAACCAGCCCACAAGGATGTTAGTCCCGCTCTGGTTCAGATGTAGACCCTCCCGCTTGTACAGGTCCCACCTTCCCCAGAAACGGACCCAGTGATCCAGGAATCTTAAACCCTCCCTCCTGCACCAACTTTAAGCCACGTATTCATCTGCATTATTCTCCTATTTCTGAGCTCGCTAGCACATGGCACTGGGAGTAATCCAGAGATTACAACCCGAGAGGTCTTGCTTTTCAGTCTACTTCCTAACTCCCTGAATTCTTGACGCAAGACCTCATCCTTCTTTCTACCTATATCAATGGTACAAACATGTACCATGACCTCTGCCTTACCACCCTCCCCCTTCAGGTTGCCCTGCAGCCGTTCAGTGACATCCTGGACCCTGGCACCAGGGAGGCAACATACCATCCTGGAGTCCTATTACTATTGCTCTTCCTCCCTTCCTCCCCTACTGTACATATAGGCTGCTTATGGTGCCAGAAGCTTGGCTCTGTCCGCACTCCCTGGAGGAACCAATGCCTTCATCAGCCTCCAAAATGGAATACCGATTTGTGAGCGGTACCCCAGGGGTCTCCTGAACTACCTGCCTGTTTCTCTTGGACTGCCTGGTGGTCACCCATTCCCTTCCTTCCTCAAGTCCCTTCATCTGCGGTGTGACCACCTCTCTAAACGTGCTATCCACGATGCTCTCAGACTCGTGGATGCTCCACAGTGTCCCCAGCTGCCGTTCCAGCTTTGAAGCCTGAGCTTCCAGGAGCTGCAGCTGGACACACTTCCTGCACACATGCTGGTCCCGGGCACTGGAAATGTCCCCGGCTTCCCACATGGAGCACGAGGAGCACACCACGGCTTTGAGTGCTCCTGCCATGACTTATCCCTTTAAATTAAACCTTTTAATTCAATTACTCTAGGACCCTTCTTTCTTGATCCTCGTTACTGTAGAATATACAAACTGTAAAACACAAAAAGACCTTAAACTATAAGCAAACTATAACTAAAACTTAAAGTAGTAAATACCTTACCCACTATTTACCAGTGATTCCTTTCCCTTGTAGCCTCTCCTGCTGCAGTACGCTCTGAAGATTTAAGAAGTTGGATCGCAAGGAAAAAATGCAAAGAGCACCTCGTCCCCTATGGACCGAATTCCCACTTTGCACTGAATTCCGAATACCAATCTGGCTGTGCCCCACTCAGGACGTGCTCTCTCCCCTGTTTGTGTGCAAGCTCACTTGAAGTGGATGGATGTATACGAGATGAGATCACCCACATCTGCCACCACCACAGACAGATTGCATCAGATTTCTGTGATACATGGGTCACCAGAGGCAATTGTATCTGATAATGGAACGTCATTCACCCGCAGAGAATTCCAAAGATTTACAATTTGCAATGGCATAACACAGGCTAAGACCTCACCATACCACCCTGCATCCAATGGTTTGGCCGAGGGGGCAGTCCTGACCTTCAAGTCCAGGATGAAAAAAACTATTGTAACTAGATTATCACATTTCCCACTCAGCTGTAGGACTACGCCACACACTACCACCGGTATTGGCCCCACCGAGTTATTGATGAAGAGACACCTCAGGGCACTTTTGAGTCTCATAAGGCCAGGTGGTTGGGGGGGGATGGTAGAGAGAAGTCAGGAGGCCCAGAACAATGGACACGATTACCATAGTCATGAAAGAAACTTCACTGTTGGAGACACTGTTTTTGCAAAGAACTTTGGAGATGGGCCCAAATGTCTCTCAAGTGAAGTTAGTGCTTGACAGGACCCCTTTCCTATCACATATCGGTCGAAGGCTGGATAATGAGGAGACTCATAGATCACCTCAGGAAAAGGGAAACAGATCTACAAGAAAGGATGCACCAAACATTCCCATTTGAGTCTACACCACATGTAGAAGGATCTCCACTTGGTTTGGAGGTACCTGTAGGATCTGTTTGAGCCTGCAAGAGTCAAAGAAACAAACTTACTGGTCCATACTGGAGGGTCTAGTGGAAAGATAACTCCTGAGAGGGAGGCCTCGGATAAACCATTTGAAGTTGTAGAACTACAACGTTCGACACATTTGAAGAAGCCTCCAGAGAGACTGAATTTGTAAATAGTTTATTTATGTAAATAGTTGATATATAGTAAAGTTGTCAGTTGTACTTTTGAGTAAGGAGGAAAGGATGTGATAATCTGAGGTGCAATACACCTTTAAGAGAATGTAAGCAGATTAACCACGTGACTGTATTACCCAATTGCTGTGTAGTACAGGCCACAATGTTAATCAGTAGTTTAAAACAGGACAAAAACAGAATTACCTGGAAAAACTCAGCAGGTCTGGCAGCATCGGCGGAGAAGAAAAGAGTTGACGTTTCGAGTCCTCATGACCCTTCCACAGTTCTTCTCCACCGATGCTGCCAGACCTGCTGAGTTTTTCCAGGTAATTCTGTTTTTGTTTTGGATTTCAAGCATCCGCAGTTTTTTGTTTTTATCTCTGAGTTTAAAACAGGATCTGGTTTGAGCAGCACACGTGTTAGTGTTCTGTTACTTGTGTTAATGAACAGCATGTGCTTCATCTTACATTGGTCTCTGTGTCTGCAGTATCTTGTCTACCAACTCACTCACTAGTAGATAGGTGTGCAACCGTGTTCGCTAAGCAAAGCGACCCGATAGAAGGAACATAACATGCAGACTGCCTTTAGGCAGAGGTGCAGGCTGCCTTTAGGTGGAGATGCAGGTTGCATTTAGATAGAGGTGCAGACGGTCTTTAGTTGGAGGTGTAGACTGCTTTTATGAAGCGCAGGCTTTCTTCACCATATGCTATCAGTCTCCTGCTGAGTGCTCAGGCAATCAGCAGCACGGCCCCTGTTCACACTAACATTACAATGAGGTAAATGAGGAGACAGGACCAAGTTCATGTGCTGCCTGCCTCAATGGCAACAGGCACAGGCAGGGTGCGACCTGCAACCCAGGTGTTAAATGCATATTAATTGTGATTAATTAATTTTTTGCAGGCAGTGGGCACTGACTGGTGATTCTCTTTGATCTCTATTGAAACTGTGGTTGTTGGGTTAGGAGATGTATGGTTGTAATGATAATAAATATAAGAGCGTGTAAAGAAGATTGGCTCCATTTCTATCCTTCATCAACTGACTTTTTGGATAATAACACCCTGCACCCAAAAATGGGCCTAGCCCTTTGTTTATGGCTTCAGTGTGCATATTTACACAATGTTAGATTCCACTACGCATATATTACTAGCCTTGGCATTGCTATTCCTAGCAGAAGATTACTGTCTGTATTGTGTTTATAGTCCTGTTCATACGATGGCTGGAAATTTATCTATGTGAAGAGTAAACAGTATGGAGTGATTTACTGCATTTCTAGTTTGGAATTAAAAGCCTTTACCTCTTGAGGTCTCGACTCTGTGAAGTAAGGGAATTACAATGAACCAGTATAATCACCTGATTGAAATCTCCAGTTGTAGGAAAAGAAAGCTCAGTAAAGGCAATGTGCTGGTAATTTAATACCGTCTACACTTCAACTAAAACTGGGCAGCTGCCAATATAAACCCTGGGTGATCAAATTCACTGGAGCTCATCTCAACTGGAACTATATGCAATCTTTATAGGAACTATGCTATAACTGGAAGGCTGGAAGTGACAGAAGAACTCTTGTAACTAACAAGAAGTAATTTGAAAGCTTGTAATGTGACTTTCATAACCTATTGATATTTATACATTTGATGATAAAACTAAAAAACCATCACTGAACTTCGAGTTGTGCTTTTTCTGACATGCAAATGCTCTGCTCCAAGATCATCTTGGCAAAGAAAGAACATCAGGATTAGGCTTCAGGCTGCAGCAATTTCAGCTCAGCACAAATCAGCTCCATAATCACCTTTGGAATTACTCCCCTTGTGACTGCAGCAGACTATCAACGCACACAAAATTCTGATGTGCACATGCCCAATCAAATTGAACTGTGTTGCAAATACTTTGCAAAATCCTTTAGATTTTTGGTTCCACAGGTTGGGAAGCCCTCTGCTACATTATCCATCTGAGCAGAGGCAATGCATTATTGACAGAGGGGTACGCCACAGACGCTGGCATTTTCCCAGCAGGGCTCACTGGACATGTGATGGAGGAGTGAGATTCCAAGGAGCTTAGAATTCTTTTTTGCTTCCTATCGAACAGAGTGAACCCTCGCACAAAAAGTGTTTGCCACGTAGTTGCACAGGGTGATCAGAGAATATCTTATACAGTGAAATCATCACCAGATGAGGTGACTACCAAAGCATTTCAACCAAGTTAACAGCAGCCTGACTGTGATTGCAACTGAAAGCGAGGAAGCCCATGATCAGCAGAAACAAGACATGGCCTGAATACAGGGTTGACAGATTGGGTACAACGTAGAAATGATACCTGTGTCTCAGTTCACAGCAATCAACAGCAGCAAAAAAATCAGCACAACAGCAGTGAATTGTACCAAAGCATATCATAAAAACAATGCTGAAGCTGCAGTCCTTGGCCCGCCGCTACTACATCTGCTTTCAATCAGACTACCTTAGCAAGCTTTCAGGAGTTTGGAAAGTTTAGCTTCAGAGACAAAACACATGGAGAGGAGTAAAACATGTTACTAATAGAATTTCTAATGAGATAATGATGGATGAAACAAATTAGGACTTTTTGGTGTAAAAAATAAAAGTCAGCATTGTACAAGTAGAGTTTAGTTATCTGAAAAGCCTCCTATGGAGGTCATTCTAACAGAAATTACTGGGTGGGAGTCCGATAGAACCAGATGTAACTTTCGTTTCACATCCCATCCAATACTAACCTCAATGGAGAGTAAACATGGATATCGTCAGTGAGTGAGGATTTCCACTGTGACTCAGTACTGGGTGAGTGAGTGAGGAGACCCAGTGTGACTCAGTACTGGGTCAATGAGTAAGGAACCCCGGTGTGACTCAGTACTGGGTGAGTGAGTGAGGAGCCCCACTCTGACTCAGTACTGAGTGAGTGAGTGAGGAGCTCCAGTGTGACACAGCACTGGGTGAGTGAGTGAGGAGCCCCAGTGTGACTCGGCACTGGGTGAGTGAGTGAGGAGCCCCAGTGTGACTCAGTACTGGGTCAGAGACTGAGGAACCCCAGTGTGACTCAGCACTGGGTCAGTGACTGAGGAACCCCAGTGTGACACAGCACTGGGTGAGTGAGTGAGGAGCCCCAGTGTGACTCAGTACTGGGTCAGTGAGTGAGGTGCTCCAGTGCAACTCAGTACTGGGTCAGTGAGTGAGGAGCTCCAGTGTGACCCAGCACTGTGTCAGTGACTGAGGAACCCCAGTGTGACACTGCACTGGGTGAGTGAGTGAGGAGCCCCAGTGTGACTCGGCACTGGGTGAGTGAGTGAGGAGCCCCAGTGCGACTCGGCACTGGGTGAGTGACTGAGTACCCCAGTGTGACTCATTACTGGTGAGTGAGTGAGGTGCCCCAGTGTGACTCAGTACTGGGTCAGAGACTGAGGAGCCCCAGTGTGACTCAGTACTGGGTCAGAGACTGAGGAGCCCCAGTGTGACTCAGTATTGGGTCAGTGACTGAGGAACCCCAGTGTGGTACAGTACTGGGTCCGTGAGTGAGCAGCCCCAGTGTGACTTAGCACTGGTTCAGTGAGTGTGGAGCCCCAGTATGACTCAACACTGGGTCAGTGAGTGAGGAGCCCTAGTGTGACTCAGTATTGGGTCAGTGAATGAGGAGCCTCAATAAAGGTTAAAATACTCAGGGGTTTGCATTTCATCCTGTCAGTTTCCTGATGGACTTACAATTATCTGCAGTTGAATCTGCTTGGAAACATAGGGACATAGGATATAAATACAGGAGTAAGCCGGTTGGCGCCTTAGATTAGATGTAAGGAAAAGATTTACTATTGCATCTCAAAAATGTACCTCATCACCAACCTCAGAGAAGTACTCCAACTGCACCAACATGTGAATTTTCCATTTTCTTGACCAGTCATTTTATACCCTCTCTCAGTCAGATTACAGTTCTCAAGGTATATTTTATAGATTTGCACTCCTGCCATGGAACTTTACTGGGACTAAATATTGGGAACCAAGGTATGATTTTTAAAAATTCATTCATGGAATGTGGGCTTTGCTGGCTGGGCCAGTGTTTATTGCCCATCCCTAGGTATCCTTGAGAAGGTGATGGTGAGCTGCCTTCTTGAACTGCTGCAGTCCATGTGGTATGGGTACACGCACAGTGTTGTTAGAAAGGGAGTTTCAGGATTTTGACCCAGCGACAGTGAAGGAACAGCGATATATTTCCAAATCAGGATGGTGAGTGACTTGGAGGGGAAATTCTAGATGGTGGTCTTCCCATCTATCTGCTGCCCATGTCCTTCTAGGTGGTAGTGGTCATGTGTTTGGAAGGCACTGTCTAAGGAACATTGGTGAGTTGCTGCAGTGCATATTGTAGATAGTACACACTGCTACTACTGTGCATCAGTGGTGGTGGGAGTGAATGTTTGTGGATGGGGTGCCAATCAAGCGGGCTGCTTTGTCCTGGATGGTGTCAAGTTTCTTGAGTGTTGTGGGAGCTGCACGCATCCAGGCAAGTAGAGAGTATTCCATCACACTCAACAGATGCACAGGGTTTTGTGCCAGAAACATAAATTTGTAAACAAAACCTTTCTGTACCAAAGTAAGGATAATTTTCGGCTGCTAGTCCAATTAAGACTGGATTGAGACTGCCAGAAAACAAGTATTTGCTAAATGTCCTACACATTGTATTTTCCACAGCTTGTTAAACTTGGAACAAAATTTAAAATGGCTCTGATCTTTATCTAACCACTGGAGACCTCAAGAGGTACATAAGGGAGTCAGTGATAATAACTGAACAAAACAACATAAAATTAGTTCTTACTGCACATTACTACAGGGAAAATAAAATGAAGAACATGGGCCTGGAGATTTTCTCCATTTTCTAAAGGTATCAGGCTTTCAGGCCTCTGATCTGAAACACACCTCCTATTACCTTTATTCAGAGCAGCCACACAGACATCTTACAAGAGACTCAGAAGAAATAAATTGAGATACAGGATAAATTTGCAGGACTATGAATCACAGAATGGTTACAGTACAGGAGGAGGCCATTCAGCCTGTCATGTCTGATCTGGCTCTCCGAGGGAGCAATTTACCTAGTGCCTTCTACCCATAGTCCTGCATATTTTTCCCTTGCAGATAATGAATCAATTCCCTCTTACAATGCCTCAATTGAACCTCCCTCTGTGACACTGTCTGAAGTGCATTCCAGATCCCAACCACTCACAGCATGGAAAAGTTTTTCCTCATGTCTCCATTGTTTCTTTTGCCAATTATCTTAAATCTGTGCCCTCTAGCTCTCAATCCTTCAACCATTGAGAACAGTTTCTCCATACTCACTCTGTCCAGATCCCTCATGATTTTGTATACCTCCATCAAATCTCCTCTCAGCCTTCTATTCTCCAAGGGAAACAGTCCGAACTTCTCCAATCTATCTACGTAACTGAAGTTTCACATCCCTGCAAACATTTTCATAAATCTTTCTGCACTCTCTCTAATGCCTACACATCTTCTCGAGAATGCAATCCAGTTGAAGATGAGCTAGTGTTCGATACAAATTTGAAGTAACTTCCTTGCTTTTGTAGTCTATGCCTCTATTGATAAAGCCTAGAATACTGTATGCTTTGTTAACTGCACTCTCAACCTGTGCTGCCACCTTCATTGACTTATGCACATGTACACCTTGGTCCCTCTCCCCTGTACCCTCTTCAGAAGTGTGCCCATTATTTTATATCATCTCTTTTGAGGAATCACATCTAACTGTAGATGCTTTCTGATGCCTGGTACGTAGGCAGTAAGTCCCAGCGATTGCCTGATCAAATCATACAGCATGCTGCTTCAGTTGTCCATAATAGGCAGAGTGCAGACTATATTCAACTGGCGCGCACTTGCAAGACCCAAAGCAAAAGATCTGTTGTTAGTTGTGATTCCACAATTGGGTAGCACTTGCTAAGCAAACCTGATTATGCTAATAGCTACACTAACAACCAATTTAAGGTAATCAGTCATGCTCGTAATGTGGCTCTTTTACACTGCAAACAAAAGGAATCTGTTCAAATCTTGCACCTTTCTTTTGAATTACCAAGGAGCTTGAGTAGCTTATAGCTCCCCATCGCTTTCTCCATGACAGCACTTCAGCCCATTAGAGTCGACTTGCTGTAATCAGCACCCCTTTTCTCCTGCAGTGTAAATGGTTGTGATCGTTTGAAATTTGGCATTCTTGCATTTGTCCTGATGAGTACAAGGTGAAAAGCTTCAGCAACATGTCTCTCTTTTCAGCAATATTCTTTCTCTATTATAAACCACACTACTGTATAAATAGTTGGTAAAACAAGATTAGACAACTATTTAATGCATTTTCAGCCAGAAAGTTAGAGGAACGTAATTCTTCATAAATTGTCCCTTTATTCAAGTTCTTGCAGGCTGAGACAGATGCCTGAAGACTCAGTCACGTAACATTTTAACTAGAATCTGATAAAGACTGGGTCTTCTGCCAGAATTACCTGTACACATTTAACCATATATTATCAGAAATATTTTCAGTAGCAGAATTTGATATTGCTGCAATTACTATAAATTTATTGCCAGTCATTTTAGAAATAAATTACTAACTGAAATTGACGGTCAAAGAAAGGAAGACTTTGACTTACATAGCATCTTTCACAACCTCAGGATGTGCCAAGGAGCTTTACAGCAAATGAAATACTTTTGACATACAGTGATGTTGTAATGCATGAAAAATGGCAGCTGATTTGCACACAAGTTCCCACAAACAACAATGTGATAACAGCCAGATAATCTGCCTCATTAATGGTAGTTGAGGGATGAATATTGGGCAGGACACTAGTGAAAATTCCTCGACTCTTCTTCAAAATAGTGGTGGTCCAACAAGGCCTTAGTTTGTATATGAAAGACAGCACCTCCGACAGTGCAGCACTCCCTCGGTACTGATTCTCTGACAGGGCAGCACACCCTCAGTACTGACTCCTCAACAGTACAGCATTCCTTCAGTACTGCCCTTTGGTGCTCACTCCATACAGCCCCTCCAACAGAGCAGCACTCCTTAGTACAGCATCTTCAAAATTGCCACACTCCCTTGGTTCTGCCCCCCCCACCATTCCCTCAATATTCCCTTCAAAGATGCAGCACACTCTCAGTGCTACTCCTCTGACAGTACAACACTCTTTTAGTACTTCCCCTCCAACAGGGAAGTGTTTACTCAGTACAACACTGCAAGTACACAACTCTGTGAGTGGGATTTGAGCCTATGACCTTCTGACTTGGAGGCGAGAGCACTACCCACTGAGCCACTGCTGACAACTGACCCAATGCACTAAACTGTAAGGAGCTGAATTTCCTACAGGCTTCTTCCAATCTTCCACCATAACATTCGGCGAGTCTAGGGCTGTTTGCCGAATTCTGCTGACGCTCTGATGGTGACTTGTCAGAAACTCACGGAAATCACCCCTGTTTAACTCTCAAATACAGAAAACTGCCTGTACATTTACAGCATTGAGTAAGATGATTTTACAGTAACCATGTAAAATTTCTCTGGAAAGAGCAGTTGTTACCTTAGAAGAGTTCCTTAGAAGAACTGATAGGCCTCAATGTTTCAGGCAGTATACTCCGCCCCTCATCTGGAAGAATGGCTAGAACAGGTGAAAGACGCAACTATTCGTAATGGAGGATGGGAATATGGGCAGGATCTTACTGCTGATTTCAGGCTATTTTGTAATAGGTCAGTACATGCTGCTGATTGGTCAACTGTGCTGAATTAGTTCAGGTAACTGTCAGTGTTAGCGGGGTTACAGTAGATGTGATGTACCACTACATCCAATGGTCCAACTCTAGACTTATCCATCATGCACTGGTACACAAGACACATCAGGGAAGCCATGGAGATCTACCAACACCACATAGAAACATAGAAACTAGGAGCAGAACTCGGCCAGTTGGCCCTTTGAGCCTGCTCCACCATTCAATATGATCATGGCTGATCCTCTATTTCAACAACACTTTCCTGCTTTCTCCTCATACCCCTTGATGCCCCTAATATCCAAAAATGTATCAATTTCTTTCTTGAATATACACAGTGACCCATCTCCATAGCCTTCTGTGGTAGAGAATTCCACAGGTTGACCGCTCTCTGAGTGAAGAAATTTTTCCTCATCTCAGTCCTAAATGGCCTGTCCTGTATTTTGAGACTGTGGTCGCTGGTTCCAGACCCCTCAACCAGGGGAAGCATCCTCCCTGCATCCAGTCTGTCTAGTCCTGTTAGAATTTTATACATTTCAATCAGATCTTCGCTCCTCCTTCTAAACTCTAGTGAATAAAGGCCCAGTCAAACCAACCTCTCCTCATACGACAGTCCTGCCATCCCTGGTATCAGTCCAGTGAACCTTCGCTGCACTCCCTCTATGGCAAGTATATACTTTCTTAGGTAGGGAGACCAAAACTGCATGCAAAACTGTGGTCTCACCAAGGCCCTGTATAACTGTAGTAAGATATCACTACTTCTGAACACAAATCCTATTGCAATGAAGGCCAACATACCATTTGCCTTCATAATTCCTTGCTGCACCTGCCTGTTTACTTTCATTGACTGGTGTACAAGGACACCCAGATCCCTTTGTACATCCACATTTCCCAATATATCACTATTTAAATGATACTCTGTCTTTCTACTTTTCACACTGAAGCGTGTAACTTCACATTTATCCATATTATACTGCATCTGCCATGCATTTTCCCACACACAACTTGCCTAACTCATCCTGAAGCCTCCTTGCATCCTCCTCACAACCCTGCCCACCTTTGTGTCATCAGCAAACTTGGAAATATTGCATTTGGTTCCCCCATCCAAGTCATTTATATATATTGTGAATAGCTGGAGCCCCAAGCACTGATCCCTGAGGTACACCACTAGTCATTGCCTGCCATCCAGAAAAAGATCCATTTATTCCCACTCTCTGTTTCCAGGCTGTCAACCAAGTCTCAGTTCATGCCAGAATATTACCCCGATCCCATGTGCTTTAATTTTGCCTACTAGCCTCTTATGTGGGACCTTATCAAAAGCCTTCTTGAAATCTAAATGCACCACATCCACTGGTTCTCCCTTATCTACTTTACTAGTTACATACTCAAAAAACTCTAGTAGATTAGTTAAGCATAAACCGATGCTGGCTTTGTCTAATCCCGTTAATGCTTTCCAAGTGTCCTGTTACCATATATTTTATAATAGACTCTAGCATTTTCCCCTCTACTGATGTTCAGCTAACTGATCTGTTATTCTCTGTTTTTTCTCTCCCTCCTTTTTTAAATAGTGGGGTTACATTTGCCACCCTCCAATCTGTAGGAGCTGCTCCAGGGTTTACAGAATTTTGGAAGATGACCACCAATACACCCAATATTTCGAGGGCCAATTCCTTTAGTACTCTAGGATGTAGATTATCAGGCCCTGGGGATTTTTCAGCCTTTAACCCCATTAATTTCTCTAGCACCATATTTTTACTAATACTAATTTTCTTCAATTCCTCCCTCTCACTAGACCCTTGGTTCCCTAACATTTCTGGGAAATTATTTGTGTCCTCTTTTGTGAAGGCAGAACCAAAATATGAGTTCAATTATTCTGCCATTTCTTTATTCCCCATTATAATTTCCCCCGTTTCTGACTGTAAGGGACCTGTATTTGTCTTCGCTTATCTTTTTCTCTTCACATATTTATAAAAGCTTTTACAGTCAGTTTTTATGTTTAACACCATTCCCCCAAGACTTCTCATCAATGACATCTGGCTACTCTTATGCAAGAAACACATTACCATCTATTCTGCACAGTCAACCAATTAGCAGTAAGAATGTTAACATGTACGACCTATTACGAACACAACAGCCTAACCAATCGGCAGTAAGATTCGACCCACATTCCCATCCTTCACTATATATGACTACCTCTTTCACTTGTTGCAATCATTCCTCCAGACATTGTCCGAAAGGTCAAGGGCTACCAATTTTTTCAAAGGGACTCTTTTAAAGTAACAACTGCTCATTTTACATGGTGCAACCATAAAATCGACTTACTCAATTTTATCTTTCTCACCATGAAAACCTTGAGTTTCCAACATTTTTGACTTTTTTCACATTCCCCGCAATTACAGTTTTTCTTTACATCATAAACTAAATCATGACATATTAAAGGACCATGGTAATTATAATAATGTAGGACTGATTTCAGGTTGACAATGCAAATGAGAACCAGAATGAATATACAAAGTTCTGAGGGGGAGTGAGAAAAGAAATAGAAGCAACAAATAGTGAGAATGAGAAGAGATTGGCGGCTAACATAAAAGGGAGTTCAAAAGTCTACTGCAGGCTTCTAAATAATAAGAGGAGGAATGGGGCCAATTAGGGATGATAAAACAGATTTACTCATGGAGTCAGAGGGCATGGTTGGGTACTAAAAGACTACTTTACATCTGTCTTTACTAAGAAAGAAGATGCTTCCAAAGACCTAGTGAAAGAGGAGGGAATTGAGATACTGGACAGGCTAAAAGTCAATAAAGAGGAGGTGATAGAAAGGCTAGCTGCACTTAAAGTTGATAAGTGACCAGGACTGGATCGAGTGTTGTCGCAATAATAGGAAACTGTAACTGAGTGAAATCTACCTACAACTTTACCAGCTAACCACAGGCACATTGAACTGTTTAAAGATGGCCTGTTTTTTAAAAAAAGTTTAAGAGACACTGATCAAAAATGGCTGCCATAAATCACATGAAGTCTAATACTATAAGGCGACCACTTCCCTGGAAAATTTCTATATCAATTGCACTGCAGGCCTGTTGCATGTAATCTCACACCTGGGGGGGTGTGAGCAATGGGGGTGGGAAGCAGCAGGGGGGGCAAGTGTCAAGGCCCACTTCAAACAGGGATTCTCTTGAAAGGAAGGCATTCAAATACAAAGTGCTAGACTTTAATCAACAGCCATTCTATCAAGACAATTGGAATTGCTAACCAGCCACATACTCATCAGACATTCAAAATTGCCTGTGGAGGATGAAATAACTTCATCCCCTGCTGATTTCTATCTTGAAATCTGTCAAAGGTTTTGGAAATGAAAAGATCAAAAAATTAGATTGCCTGCTCTGCAACAATGACTACAAGACATGCTAACCAAATTATTTTCTTGGGATATACAGACAGGTGTTTTAAAACTGGTCCTGCCAAGCAGAGTCAGAAGAAGGAGAAGAAAAAAGAAATGTCACGGTCATCTATAACACTGCTGGAAGAGAGCAGTAAAGGAGTGTGAGGTGATGCATTTTGGTAGGAAGAACATGGACAGACAATATAAAATAAGGGGTGAAATTTTGAAGGGGTTGCAGGAGCAGAAAGACTTGGGTGTATATGTGAAAAGATCATTGAAGGTGGCATATAAGTGGAGAGAGCAGTTAATAAAGCATATAGCATCCTGGACTTTATCAATAAGGGCATAGAGTACAAGAGCAGGGAGGTTATGCTGAATTTATATAAGACACTTGTTTGTTCTGGGCACCATATTGTAGGGAGGATGTGAACACATTGAAGAGAATGCAGAAGAGGTTTACAAGAATGGCTCCAGTGATGAAAAACCTCAGCCAATGAAGGATAGGTTGGAGAGATTGAGACTGTTCTCCTTGGAGAGAAAAAGGCTCAGAGGAGATTTGATAGAGATGTTCAAAATCATGAGGAGACTGGATAGAGTAGATAGGGAGAAACTGTCCCCACTCATAAAAGGATCAAGAACGAGAGGGCACAGATTTAAAGTGATTTGTGAAAGAAGCAAGTGTGACATGAGAAAAAACGTTTTCACACAACGAGCGGTTCAGGCCTAGAATGCACTGCCTGGAAGTGTGGTGGAGGCAGGTTCAATTAGAGGCATTCAAGAGGATATAGGATGATTATTTGAATAGAAACAATGTGCAGGGGTAAGGGGAAAAGGCAGGGCAATGGCACTCAGCCATAATGCTCATTTGGAGAGGCGGTGCAGACATGATGGGCTGAATGGCCTCCTTCTGTGCCATTAAGATTCTGTGATTCTGTGATCTCTTTTCCTTTCCCTCCCTCTCTCTCTCCCTCTCTCTCTCTTTGAAGCTAAAAGAATGTCTTCAACAAAGTGCAGACCTGAACCAAGTCAACTCCAAAACTCTACAGGAAACCAACTAACTTCAAACGGCTGCCTCATACAACAATCTATGCCTCAAAGACAAGCAAAGGACTTATTCGTATATTCTTTTAACTTTTTATTGGACGCTAACTTCCTTACCTCTGATCGGTGTGTGTATGTCATCATATCTTTATTATTTTTCTCGGGTTTAGTAACTAATAAACTCACTATTTCTTTGACTCAAGGAAACATGGTGTGATTAGCTCCTTATTACCAAATAAATACATTTGGGTTGGAAAGGTATTTACTAAGAAGAAGTTTTAAAACCTTTTGTTGTAACCAACAGAGGAGGCTGAATAGAAGGGGAGCCAGCTCACTCTTCCTCACCCGGTCGCAACAAAATAGTCAAGGATACTGAGATGTAAGGATGAAGATTGAGGATGCAGCAGCCATAATTTTCCAATCCTCTTTTGATACAGGGGTTTGCCAAAGGAGAATTGCAAATGTTATACCCTTGCTCAAAAAGAGTTTGTAAGGATCAACCCAGCAACTACAGGCCAGTCAGTTTAACCTCAATGGTGGAAAAACTTTGAGAAACAATAACTCGTGACTAAATTAATAGTCACTTAGACAAATATCAACTAATTAAGGAAATCCAGCACAGATTTGTTTAAGGCAAATCATGGTTAACTAGCTTGATTGAGTTTTTTGATGAAGTAACAGAAGGTTGATGAGGGTAATGCTATTGATGCGGTGTACATGGACTTCCCAAAAGAGTTTTATAAAGTGCCACATAACAGCAAAGTTAGAGTCCATGTTATAAAAGGAACATGGGGGCTATGTATAAGAAGTTCTCTGAATTACCTGACAGGAAAGAGAGAGTCGTAGTGAATGGTTGCTTTTCGGACTGGAGGAAGGTATATAGTGGGGTTCCCCATGGGTAAAAGTTTTAGCTCGGTAGGCAGTCACACGCCCAACCCAACTGAGCATAAAATGACATGCAATGACGTTGGGTATGCGTCATGTCAACATTGCGCACTCGCGTGATATTTCGGTCGGCGGGTGCGCCGGAATTGGCAGCGCTCCCGCCGAAAATTAAAAGGCCTATTAAGGCCATTAAAAAGTTAATTAAAAGAAATTTTTCGCTGCCAGTCCAACCTTACGGTTGGTGGAGAGGTGAAAAGACCAAGCGCCTTTTTTGGAAGCCTCATCCATGGTTGGGTTGAGGTTTCAAAAAGCGAATAAAAATCAAATAAAGACTTTATTTTTTCATTAATAACACATCCCTGCTCATGTGACATGAGGGGATATGTTTCATGACATTTATAAAATGTTTTAATATTTTTTTGAAATCACTCCATCTGCCTGAGGCAGCTCTTTACCTCAGGGAGATTATGTAGCGGCACTCGCATGCATGCGCCAAGGTCACACTCGCCCTCCTCCCCTGCCCGCTCAGGCAACGCTGAGTGCTGCCACTCACATGAAATTGCTTTCCAGGTCCGATTGCGTGCGGCGGTTGGCTTCCCGATTGCCCCTGCCGAGCCTGCATGCCAAAGGCAAAATTCTGCCCCATGAGTTGGTATAAGGACTCCTGCTTCTCTTGGTATATTTTAATGACCTAGACTTAGATGTACAGGGCACAATTTCAAAATCTGCACATGCAACAAAATTTAGAAGTACTGTGAACTGTGAGGAGGATAGTGATAGACTTCAAGAACACATAGACTAGTGGAATGGGGGAACGCGTAGCAGATTAAATTTGATGCAGGGAAGTGTGAAGTGATACATTTTAGTAGGAAAAAGCAAGGAGAGGCAATGTAAATTAAAAAGCACAATTCTAAAGGGAGTGCAGAAACAGAGACCTGGGTGTATTTGTGTACAAATTATTGAATTATTACCAGCGTGGGATAAGGGTGTAGGTAGCCATCCTGCACACACCACTCCCAACCATGCTGCCTGCCATTGCAGAGTTGGACAAGTCAAAGCCCTCCCCCTGCGGTTTCGAAGGAGTTGGGTCCTTTCCATTAAGAGGCATTGTTCATGGCACTTCAGAGGAGTTGTGAACCACGGTGGGGGGACAGCTCAAGTGAAGGACCAAACAAAGTACAGCTCCCTGCACCTGGGATTTGTTGATCAACCGGCCATTGGCTTTGAAATATAAAAAACACATCTGTTCTTCCATACGAAAGTAGGAAATAGGAGCAGGAGTGGGCCACTTGGCCCTTTGGACCTGCTCCACCATTCAATAAGATCATGGTTGATCAAATTGCAACCTCAACTCCACATTTCTGCCTGCTCCCAATAAACTTTTATCCTCACGATTCATGCACGAGGACATCCAGATCCCTCTGCATTTCAGAGCTCTGCAATCTCTAAACATTTAGATAATATGATTCTTTTTTATTCTTCTTGCCAAAATGGACAATTTCACATTTTCCCACATTGTACTTCTTTTGCCAGATCTTTGCCCTTAACCTATCGCTTAACCTATCTATGTCCTTTTGCAGCCTCCTTATGTTCTCTACACAACTGACTTTCCGACCTATCTTTGTATCATCAGCAAATTTAGCAACCATTCCTTCTGCCCCTTCATCCAAGTCATTTATATAAATTGTAAAAAGTTGAGGCCCCAGCACTGATCCCTGTGGCACTCTACTCATTACATCTTGCCAACCAGAAAATGACCCATTTATGCCTACTCTCTATTTCCTGTAAGCTAGCTAATCTTCTATCTATACTAGTATGTTACCCCCTTCACAATGAGCTTTTACTTTCCACAATAACCTTTGATGTGACAGTCTTCAGGAAATTTAAGTACAGGATATCCACCAGCTCCCCTTTATCTATGCCACATGCTCCTTCTTCAAAGAACTCCAATAAATAGGAACCTAGTTTTGGATTGGACTACTTCACTTTCCATCCTAATGAAGAATTCTATCATGTTATGGTCACTGTTCCCTAAAGGACCCCGCACAAGAAGATTATTAATTAACCCCCTCTCATTGCACAATACCAAATCAATGGTAGCCTATTCCTTAGTCAGTTCAGCAACATATTGGTCTTAAAAACCATCTCATACACATTCCAGGAATTCATCTCCCACAGTATTATTGCTAATTTGGTTCGCCCAGTCTATATGTAGATTAAAGTCACCCATGATTACTGTAGCACCCTTGTTACATGCATCTCTAATTTCCTGTTTAATACTGTCCCCTACCTCATCACTGCTGTTTGGAGACCTATAGACAACTCTCACTAAGGTTTTCTGCCCCTTGTTGCTTCTTAGCTCCACCTAGATGATTCTACATCTAGATTTTCTGGGCCAATATCCTTTCTCTCTATTGCACTGATTTCATCCATAACCAACAACACTGCCCCACCTCATTTTTCTTTTTGCCTGTCCTTGCTAAATATCGAATACCCTTGGATATTCAGTTCCCAGCCTTGGTCACCCTGCAGCCATGTCTCCACAATCGCAATCATACTATACCCGTTTACATCTTTTTGAGCTGTTAATTCATTTACCTTATTGCGAATGCTCCATGCATTCAGATACAGTGCCTTTAGACTTGCCTTTTTAACATTTTTACTCAACTTTTTTGTACCATGACCCTATTTGCTGCTAGTCCTTGTTACCTCTGCCTCTCATTTTGCTTTCTGCTTTTCTGTCTTTCATTTCTGTTTCGCTCTCTTGTGTCTCCCTGCCCAGGTTTCCATCCCCCTGCCACGTTAGCTTAAACCCTCACCCTTCACGTGCTCACAGAGGAAGATACAGAAAGTCTCCCTGAAATACTAGGGAACCAAGGGACTTGTGAAATTGAGGAACCAAGAGAAATTAGTAAAGCAGTAGTATTCAAAAAATTAATTGGATTGAAGGTTGCTACACCCCAGAGTGTTGAAGGAGGTGGCTATTGAGATAGTGGATGCATTTTAGTGGTTATCTTTCAAAATCCTATAGATTCTGGAAAAGTTCCTGCAGGCTGGAAAGTAGTAAATGTAACCCCAGTATTTAAGAAGGGGAAGAAAGAGAGAAAATGGAAAACTATAGACCTGTTAGCTTGACGTCAGTAGTAGGGAAAATCTTAGAATCTATTATAAAGGATGTAATAACTGGACACCAAGAAATGAGGATATGATTGTGCGGAATCACCATAAATTTGTGAAAAAGAAATCATGTTTGACAAACCTGTTGCAGTTTTTTTTGGATGCTACTTGCAGCATTGATAAAGGAGAACCAGTGGTGTCTTTGGATTTTCAAAAGGCTTTTGATATGGCCCCACACAGGTGATTGACAAAAAAAATTAAAGCACATGGGATTAGGGGTAATATACTGGTATGGATTGAGAATTGGTTAATTGACAGAAAACAGAGAATATCGGTAAATGCAGAGATAAAAACAAAAAACTGCGGATGCTGGAAATCCAAAACAAAAAATAAAAAATACCTGGAAAAACTCAGCAGGTCTAGCAGCATCGGCGGAGAAGAGCACAGTTGACGTTTCGAGTCCTCATGACCCTTCAACAGAACTAAGTAAAAATAGGAAAGGGGTGAAATATAAGCTGGTTTAAGCACCCCCCCCCCAACACCCACCCTTAAACCAGCTTATATTTCACCCCTCTCCTATTTTTACTTAGTTCTGTTGAAGGGTCATGAGGACTCGAAACATCAACTGTACTCTTCTCCGCCGATGCTACCAGACCTGCTGGGTTTTTCCAGGTATTTTTTATTTTTTGTCTTATATCGATAAACGGATCATTCTCAGGATTTCAGGCTGTTACTAGTGGGGTACCATAACAATCAGTGCTGGGGCCACAGCTGCTTACAGTTTACATCAAAGATTTGGATGTGGGGATGAATTGTAATAGTTCCAAGTTTGTTGATGACACAAAACTAGGTGGGAATGTCAGTTGAGGGGCATGCAAGAAGGCTTCAAGTGGATCTGGAAAGGCTAAGTCAGTGGGCTAAAACATGGCAGATGGAATGCAATGTGAATAAGTGTGAAGTTATCCACTTAGGAGAAAAAACAGAAATGCAGAATATTTCTTATTAGGTGGGACATTGGAAAAGTGTTGAGGTTCAAAGGGACCTGGATGCCTTGTTCATGAGTCACTAAAAGCTAACATAGAGGTACAGCAAGCAATTAGGAAGGCAAATGGTATGTCGGCCTTCATCGCAAGGGGATTTGAGTATAGGAGTAAAGATGTCTTGCTGCAATTGCGTAAAGTCTTGGTAAAACTGCACCTGAAGTATTGTGTATAGTTTTGGTCTCTTTACCTCAGGAAGGATGTAATTGCCATAGAGGGGGTGCAATGGATGTTCACTAGACTAACCCCTGGGATGGTGGGATTGTCTTATAAGGAGAGATTGAGGAAACTGGGCCTGTATTCTCCAGAGTTGCGAAGAATGAGAGGTGATCTCACTGAAACTTAGAAAATTCGTATAGGGTGTGACAGGGTAGATGTGGATAGGATGTTTCCCCTGGCTGGTGAGTCTAGAACCAGGGGACACAGTCTCAGAATAAGGGTCAGGCCATTTAAGATTGAGATGAGGAGGAATTTCTTCACTCAGAGGGTGGTGAATCTGTGGAATTCTCTACCCCAGAGACTGAGGAAGCTCAGTGAATGAGCATGTTCAAGACAGAAATTGACAGATTTCTGGATACGAATGACATCAAGGGATATGGGGATAGTGAGGGAAAATGGCATAAAGGTAGATGATCAACCATGATCTGTTTGAATGGCAGAGCAGGCTCAAGGGGCCGAATGGCCCACTCCTGCTCCTATGTTCCTATGTTCTTATGTTCAGAAGGCTGTGAAGTGCCGAGGCAAAAGGTGAGGTGCTATTCCTCGAGCTTGCATTGAGCTTCAATGGAACACTATAGCAGGCCATGGACAGAAAGATCAGAGTGGCAGCAAGGCGGAAATACTACCTTATCCAGCCTACTAATGATTCCGACAGCTGTTAAATTGTCTAACCAGTAATAAAATGTTCTCGTCTCTGTGTCCCATCAGTCCTTTACAAAACAGGAAAAAATGCACTGTGCGCATTTGCCAAAAATGTCACAAAAAATCCCTTCCGCTCCTCCAAAGAACTGCTTTGACAAAATTCTTACATTATGGCAAACAAAATATGCTTAGTATCTTTGGCAAAGCTTTTCACAAACTTGCCCATAACTTTAAACTGTTTAATGTTAAACTTAATTTTGATGAGTTTAAAAATAATCAGTCCAGCCTGCTAAGGTTTTATACATTTGTCTCAACAGATAAAAATCATGAAATGGGGAAGGTTTAAAAGGCTCTTGAAAATCTTTGATGTTGTGGAATGTGTGGGAAGGCCTCAATGCCCAATTCTTGATTGGCATTCCTGTCAAGCAACATGGGTATAATCAATTTACTGTGAATCTGTAAATAATCATAGAATCATACAGCATTGGAAGCCATTCAACCCATTATGCCTGTGCCACCTCTTTGAAAGTCCAACTCCTCCCTGGTCTTTCCCCGATAGCGGGATTTCCAATTAAAAGTAAAAACACAATATGTTGGAAATACTCAGCAGTTCAGGCAGCATCTGTGGAGAGAGAAACAGAGTTAACGTTTCAGGTCAATGGCCTTTCATCAGAACTGAAGAAAGTTAGAAATGTAATAGGTTTTGAGCAAGGGGTAGCTGGAGCAAGGGCAAAAGGGTCTGTGATAGGGTGGAAGACAGAAGAGATTGAATGACAGAAGGGTTGGTCTTAAAAAGCCAAAGGGATAGTGACAGGGCAAGAAAAGAAACAGAGACAAAAGATGTAAGTGTGCTACTTGTCTGAAAGTGAAAATAAGAGAAAAAACCAAAGTATGCAGAGAACAGGAAACAAAATAGGTGGACAGAGTTTGCAGTTTGAAATTGTCAAATGCAAGGTTGAATCCAGAAGGCTGTAAAGTACCTAACTGAAAGATGAGTGCTGTTCCTCAAGCTTATGTTGAGCTTCACTGGAACAGTGCAGCAGGCCAAGGATAGAGATGTCAGCACAAGAGCAAGATCAAGAATTAAAATGACAGGCCTGCGGAAGCTCGGGGCCATGCTTACGGACTGAATGGAGATACTCTGCAAAGTGGTCACCCAATCTGCGTTTGGTCTCCCTCAGTGTAGACGGGACTACACTGTGAGCACTGGATACAGTATAAATTGAAAGAAGTACGAGTAAATTTTTGCTTCACCTGGAAGGGGTGTTTGGGGCTTTGAACAATGAGGAAAGAGGAGATAGAAGGACAGGTGTTACAGCTCCTGCATTTGCATGGAAAGGTGCTGTGGGAGTGGGATGTGGTGTTGGGAGTGATTGAGGAGTGAAGGAGGGTATCATGGAGTTTGCAAGTTACTTCTGAATCTGTTTCCAATGCCCTTTCAGGCAGCAAATTCCAAATTGTAATCTCTCAGTGAATAAAACAAAATCACCTAATTTCCCTCATGGTACGGTGTGTTGGGCATTATTCCAAGAGGACTTGAGTACAGGAGTAAAGATGTCTTACTGCAATTATATAGAGGCCACGCCTGGAGTACTGTGTGCACAATTTTGGTCTCCTCACTGACAGAAAGATATACTTGCCATAGAAGGAATGGAACAAAGCTTCACTAAAATAATTCCTGGGATAGAGGGATTGTCCTACGAGGAAAGATTAAATAGACTGGGCCTGTATTCTCTGCAGTTGAGAGGAATGAGAGGTGATCTCATTCAAACATACAAAATTCTTACAGGTGTTGACAGGGTTAATGCAGGAAGGATGCCTCCCCTGGCTGGGGGGGAGGTAGGTGGGGTGTCTAGAACCAGGGGACACAGCCTCAGAATAAGGGGGCAGGTCATTTAGAACTGAGATGAGGAGGAATTTCTTCACCCAGAGGGTGGCGAATCTTTGGAATTCTCTGTCCCAGGGGGCTGTGGAGGCTCAGTCATTGAATATGTCCAACACTGAGATCAATAGATTTTTACATTTTAAAAAACATCAAGGGACACGGGGATAGTGCAGGAAAATGGAACATAGAAGATCCCCCTGAATGGCAGAGTGGGCACAAAGGGCTGAATGGCCTACTGCTGTTCCTATTTCTAATGTTCTTATGGTACTTTTGCCAATTATTTTAAATTTGCATCCTCTGATTACTGACACTCCTACTGTTATATCCTATAGTTGGGTTGCTTTGCTCGTGAACACGGTTGCATGCCTACCTAATGGCTGGTGAGTTGGCAACAATATGCTGCAGACACAGAGACCAATATAAGATGAAGCACACACTGTTTATTTACTCAGATAACAGACTACTAACATGATGCATGCTTCTCCAACCAGACCCTACTCTAAACTACCCTTAATGTTGTAGCCTGTGCTACACAGCAATTGGGTCATATAGTCACATGGCCAATCTGCTCACATTCTCTTAAAGGGCTATTGCGCCTCAGATTACCACATCCCTACCCCTTTACTTGAAAATACAATTTACAATTTTCACAATATATTAACTATTTACACAAATAAACTATTTATAAATGCAGTCTCTTGGGAGGCTTCTTCAAACGTGTCGACCGTCGTAGTTCTATGACTTTGGATAGTTTATCTGAGGCCCCTCTCTCAGGAGTTATTTGTCCACTAAGCTCCCCAGTAGGAACCTGTAAGTTTGCCTCTTTGACTCTCTCAGACTCAACAGATCCTACAGGTACTTCCAAAGCAAGAAGAGTTGCTTCTATCTGTGGTGTTGACTCCAATAGGAATGTTTTCACTCTCTTTTGGGCCCCATCACATGCACTCATGCTGCCCCTCCTAGTTCAACAGTAAGAAAGACAACGGTCAGGCAGGCTTTGAGGAATCAGGATGTTGGACAAGGCTAAATTTAACACAGAATGATCAGCTGCCTATTGTGTAAAAAAAAAATTAGGGCATTGTCAGTAATTCCGCTTTTTCTTCCTACATGTCTTCTTTTGATGGGCTTTCTTCTTGGTAGCGCTGACTTTAATCTCGGCTTCCTCTTCAACTTCCATATTGGCCAGACTAGGCTCAGGTATGAGCTCAACTTGAGTGAACTCAGTGGTTGAACCTTCCAGCATTTCCTCATCTGTCAGCTCCTTTGAAAACTCAGGTCTCTATTTTTAAAGCTTCCTGGCTTCCATGAAGCTGATTCTTCAGTTCTCCCATTTCTATTTTATATTTGTTAGTTGTTTCCTGGAGAATTAAGTATTGTTGTGCTTTCTCAGCTAATTAATTCTTCATTGCAGCCAGAGATATGCTGAATTCTTCCTGTTCTTCCTCATACCTTTTTAGTGGTACAAATTGGGATCTGAGGGAACCTTGCAACGTGCGAAAGTCCTTCCACAGGTTTTCTCTTTCTTTTTGGAGGTTACTGACTTCAACTCGAACTCTGTCCTGAAGCATCAGCTCTACAGGTTCCTCTTGTTGAGTCTTTACATGTTCCCTTTTCCAAACAGCAACATTGCCTGCTCCTGATTGAGATCTCAGTAATCTCTCAAAATGGATTTCTCTTAACCAGTTTCTTCCAAGGAGACTCGGTCCTCTGCCTGCTATCACCATTAGGGGTAGATTAGCAGATTGGCTTCCATACTATACTGGAAACTTGCGTATATATCTTCGCCAGTATACGTCTATAACTTAGCATCTGAATTTTCCAGCTTTAGTGAGTGGCCTCCTCCATTCAGATATTCAAACATATGTTTCTCTATAACTGTTGTGGATGCCCCTGTGTCCACTTCCATTTGGATAGGTTTTCCTTTGACTTCCACTGTCACGTAGATCAGCTCCGTTGTACCCATTTTTAAATTGTGCAGTAAGTACATATCTGATTGTTTCTTCTGGTTCCTCTATTATATGGATTTCACGATTTCTGCCTTTTTGTTTGAAATTTTCCCTCAATCTGTCTTTACAGAATCGCATAATGTGCCCACTGCGATGGCAGCAAAAACACTCGGTTCTTTTAAATTGTCATTTGATAGCAGTCTGTCTAGTTCCAGTTCTGCCATTATTAATGTGGGTTTTATCTGTTGTCCATTGCTTTTTGCTGGTCTGTTAATATTGGCTGTTGCCCACCTTTCCATGGAGCCCTGCGATTCCACTCCATTTCTAACCGGTGCCTCCCTCCAGACATGAAGGATGGCCCCATTTTGTGCTCTCTTGATCGTTTCTGAATGCCTCTCCATTGCGAGCACCAACTCCAGTGCCTTGCTGGTCTAAATTCGTTTCTGACAACAACCTTTTTGAATGGAGTCTTTGTTAATCCCACATTATAATCGGTCTCTTAACACGTCACTAATCGATGTCCCAAACTCATAGTGCTCTGTCAATTGTTTTAAGGCTGCTACATAGCAAGTGACTGTCCTTCCAGGGATGCACCACCTTGAATTGAATTTAAAACGCTGCATTGTTACCGAGGGTTTTGGCTGGAAGTGGCTTTTCACTAGATTCACCAACTCATCAAAGCTCTTGGAATCTGGGACACTGAGTGCCATTAGACTACAAATTAGGCCGTATGTTTTACTCCAAATGTTGATAAGAGGATTGCTCACCTCTTCTCCTTCCCCACTATGTCGTTGGCCAAAAAGAAAAAAAGTGAGGTGTTCAATATAATGTGACCAGCTATTGGTGGTCTGATCAAACGTTTCGATGAGGCCAAATTGTGGCATACTGGAGGGAGATAACTTTGACGACTATGGTGAGGGCTGTACCTACAATCAGCCTGAAAACCAGACTGATTCACTTCAGTTGAGTTTTCGCGGCTTTCCTTGGTGCCATTGACTGGTCATGTTTTGCCTCGTTGCCAGTTGTTATGTTCTACAGTTGGGTTGCTTTGCTCGCGAACACGGTTGCACGCCTATCTAACGGCTAGTAAGTTGGCAACAGTATGCTGCAGATGCAGAGACCAACATATAGATGAAGCACATACTGTTTATTTACACAGATAACAGAGCACTAACATGATGTATCCTTCTCCAACCAGACCCTACTCTCAAGTACGCTTAACGCTGTAGCCTGCACTACACAGCAATTGGGTCATACAGTCACATGGTCAATCTGCTCAAATTCTCTTAAAGGTGTATTGCACCTCAGATTACCACACCCACCAATGAAACAGTTTCCTCCTATTACTCTCTCAAAACCCTTCATAACAAACATTTACCTAACTACTGGTATGGATGCAGAGATGAAGGTTACGTGAAGAGACTGAATAAGTTGGAGTTGTTTTCCTCAAGGCAAAGTGCCTAAGAGGAGATCTTGATAGAGGTGTTCAAAGAGATTAGTTAACGTAAATAAAGATAAGCTGTTTCCAAAGGCTGAAGAATTGATAATGAGAAAGGGTTGATGGCGGAGGGGGGGGTGGGGTTTAATGTAATCATTCATGGGATGTGGCAAAGTCTGCATTTATTGCCCAACCCTAACTGCCCTTAAAAAGGTAGCTTCTCAAGGGCAATAAATGCTGATGATTGCCAAAAGAACCAGAGGCAGTATGAGGAAAATTGCTTTTAAAGCCATGAGTGGTTAGAATTTGGAATATGTCTGATAGGGTGATGGATACAGATTCAATAGTAACCTTCAAAAGGGAGTTGCAGAAACCTTTGAAGAGAAAATAATTGTAAGGATATGAGGAGAGAGCAGAGGAGTGGAACTAACTGAAATGCTCTTTGAAAGAGCCAATGCAGACTCAATGGGCTGAATGGCCTCCCTCGGAGCTGTCCTATTCTTTTGTTCTGTGATTGCATCAAGAGTTATTTTAAAAATACAACGACCTCTAACTTTTTTTTAGCAGCTTTTAGTGACTGAGCTGAGACAACAGAATATAAGAGATGGAATTACCCTTATAACCTCCCTTTAGTCTGAAGGCATAAAGAACCTTCTGCACAGATATCCTTAACCGATAGCATCTGATAGTCACTGAACAGCTTTGCTTTTACTTTGAAGGAACAGTAAGAAAATAGCCCACTTTTGACCAAAGGCAAGTCCCACATGCCTCATACGTAATATGGAGCATTAGATATGAACATTGAGTTACAATGGAAGTATTTAATCAATGGTATGCCATTCCTGATGGCAAAACCAGAAATAGACACCACTTCTGCTTTCATATTCGGAGCAGCTCACATGCAATTCAAATTAAAATTCGAAGTGCATGGGAGGCGTTTGCAATCACGCAGTGGGATCAGTTATTCATCAGTGGATCTTATCATTATCTGACAATGCACCAAGTGTGGGCGGGCTATAAAAGAGACTCCTGGAAAACAGGGAGGCTCTGCCTAAGGGCCATAATGTTCCTGCCCACCTCCACTCTATCAAAACTTTGCCCCATTTCGTGCTGCAATCCTTCACCACCCTCATCCCTCATCAAGCTTCTCCCCCCTCAGTCCCCCCTTATTATTCTTTTGTGTTCTGCAACACCATCCTTCCATCAATCATATTGAAGACTTTTCAATTGCACACACGTTTGAGACCAGACAGAGATCTACCCCAAGATTTAGCGACACCTCCCTGCAGATTCCCCTCCAGGCTATCAGGGAATGGTGGAAGGTGCTTTTTCCTGCAGACAGCAACACCCTCCCTCCATCCTAAGGCGGCCTGATCAGAGATCAAAGAGGAGGTAAGCAAGTGTGGGGTCGATCAAAGAGCCTGGGTTCAGTGCAGGAAGAGGATGCATTCTTTTTCTCCAATCTGCTAGGGTAAGTGGCACAGTCACATGTTACCAAAGGTCTCTAATGGGTCTCAAGTACTGCATCTTTGCAAGTAGGCAGCTAGGCCAGGGGGTCAATATTTGAATAGCTTCAGTACCACTTGGCAATTGAGGCCAAAGCGTGTGACAGTTTGACTTCTGTAAGCACTTTTGTGTGATGGGCATAGACGAGGTGGTTAGGTGTCACATAACATTTCACTAAATCTGCATGATGCCATGTAGGATAAGCAGACCCACAATGTGAGAGGTCAAGAGTCAGCAGTGGAGAGCCAGACATGAAGCCGCTCCCACATGGAGAGGAAGAGGGAACAAAGGTTTCATGAGAAGAGGGAGACTGAGTAATCGCAGATGGCAAGACTGGAATGGTCAGGCGTAAGTGTGGGAATGCAACGAATCTGGTGCTGGCACATGGAGGCACACGTGGAAATGTGGTATGCTCCGACTTTGCTGATCCTTATTTAAGATCCTTAGTCTTTTTGCTCTCTACTACAGGTCCTTGCAATGCCTAGCCGAGACCAAAGCCACTGCAGGAGACTGAAGACTCCAGCCCTAGGTACAATGACACCACTGACCCAGAAGATGCACTGTCGCCTGCCTCTTCCACAACTTCCACCAGCACATTTGCACCCACATGCGCACCCACATGGGTTGCAGAGGGGTCATTTTTAGAATCAGGAGCACAATCTGGTCAGCACATTGTACACACTTCCCAGCAGCTGATTGGAGGATGTGACAGACTTGGACCCTGACATTCAGAGGATTAAATACAGGGGACATGCTCAATAAGTTTACAGATGACACAAAAATTGACCGCACGGTTGTTAGTGAGGAAGACAGCTGTAGACTGCAGGAAGATATCAATGTACTGGTTGGGGGGCTGAAAAGTGGCAGATGGAATTCTACCCGGCAAAGAATGAGGTAATGCATCTGTGGAGGTCAAACAAGGCAAAGGATACACAATAAATGGGAGGATACTGAGAGGAAGTGAGGGACCTTGGGGTGAATTTTTTTTATTCACTCAGAGGATGTGAGCTGTGCTGATTGGGCCAGCATTTATTGTCCATTCCTAGTAGGCCTTGAGAAGGTGGTGGTGAGCTGCCTTCTTGAACCGCTGCAGTCCATGTGGTGTAGGTACACCCACAGTGCTGTTAGGAAGGGAGTTTCAGGATTTTGACCCAGTGACAGTGAAGGAACAGCAATATATTTCCAAGTCAGGATGGTGAGTGACCTGGAGGGGAACTTCTAGATGGTGGCGTTACCATCTATCTGTTGCCCTTGTCATTCAAAATGGTAGTGGTCATGGGTTTGGAAGGTGCTGTCGAAGGAGCCTTGGTGAATTCCTGCAGTGCATCTTGTAGATGGTACACACTGCTGCTACTGTGCATCGGTGGTGGAGGAAGTGAATATTTGTGGATGTGGTGCCAATCAAGTGGGCTGCTTTGTCCGAGATGGCATCAAGCTTCTTGAGTGTTGTGGCAGCTGCACTCATCCAGGCAAGTGAGGAGTATTCCATCACACACCTGACTTGTGCCTTGTAGATGGTGGACAGGTTTTGGGGAGTCAGGAGATGAGTTACTCTTCGCAGGATTCCTAGCCTCTGACCTGCTCTTGTAGCCACAGTTTTTATACGGCTAGTCCAGTTCAGTTTTTGGTCAATAATAACCCCCAGAATGTTGATAGTGGGGGATTGAGTGATGGCAATGCCATTGAACATCAGGGGGCGATGGTTGGGTTCTCTCTCATTGGAAATGGTCATTGCCTGATACTTGGGTGGCGCGAATGTTACTTGCCAGTTGTCAGCCCAAGCCTGGATGTTGTCCAGGTCTTGCTGCATTTGGACATGGACTGCTTCGGTATCTGAGGAGTCACGAATGGCGCTGAACATTGTGCAATCATCAGCGAACATCCCCACTTCTGACCTTATGATGGAAGGAAGGTCATTGATGAAGCAGCCGAAGATGTTTGGGCCGAGGACACTACCCTGAGGAACTCCTGCAGTGATGTCCTGAAGCTGGGATAACTGACCTCCAACAACCAGAACCATCTTCCTTTGTGCTTGTTATGACTCCAACCAGTCAAGAGTTTTCTCCATGATTCCCATTGACTCCAGTATTGCTAGGGCTCCTAGCCTTCTTTTAAATGCTGCATTGATGTCAAGGGCAGTTACTCTCACCTCACCTCAGGAGTTCAGCCCTTTTGTCCATGTTTGAACCAAGGCTGTAATGAGGTCAGGAGCTGAGTGGCCCTGGCAGATCCCAAACTGGCTGTTAGTGAGCAGGTTATTGCTAAGCAAGTGCCGCTTGATAGCACTGCTGATGACCCCTTCCATTACTTTATTATTTTATTATTCAAGAGTAGACTGATGGGGCAGTAATTGACCGGGTTGGATTTGTCCTGCTTTTTGTGTACAGGACATATCTGGGCAATTTTCCATGTAGCCAGGTAGATGCCAGTGTTGTAGCTGTACTGGAACAGCTTGGCTAGGGGCGCGACAAGTTCTTGAGTACAAGGCTTCAGTACTATTGCTGGAATATTGTCAGGGCCCATAGCAGTATCCATTGCCTTCAGCTGTTTCTTGATATAATATGGAGTGAATTGGATTGGCTGAAGACTGGCATTTGTGATGCTGGGGACTTCCAGAGGAATGTCCACAGATCCCTAAAGGTAACAGAACAGGTCGATAAGGTGGTTAAGAAAGCTTATGGAATCCTTTCCTTTATTAGCCAAGGTATAGGATATAAGAGCAGGGAGGTAATGCTGGAACTATATATAAAACATTAGTTAGGCCACATCTTGAGCACTGTGTGCAGTTCTGGTCACTTCATTACAGGAAGGATGTAATTGTGCTGGAGAGGGTACAGAAGAGATTTAAAAGGATGTTGCCAGGACTGGAAAATTGCAGCTATGATGAAAGACTAGATAGGCTGGGGCTGTTCTCCTTGGAACAGAGGAGGCTGAGGGGAGATTTGAATGTGAGGGGCCTGGATGAAGTGGATGGGAAAGGTCTATTTACCTTAGCAGTGAAGTCAGTGACAAGGGGACATAGATTTAAAGTGATTGGTAGAAGCATAAAAGGGGTGAGGAAAACATTTTCCACTCAGAGAACGGTAGGTGTCCGGAACTTGCTGCCTGAAAAAGTAGTAGAGGCATAAACCCTAAACTAATTTAAAAGGTGCCTGGTATGCATCTGAAGTCCCATAACTTCCAGGGTACTGACCAAGTGTTGAAAAATTGGGTTAGGCTGGGGGGGCTCTTTTTTCGGCTGGTGCAGACAAGATGGGCAGAGTGGCCTCCTTCTTTGCTGGAAATGTTTCTACATTTTCTAAGTATCTGAAAAGAAGCAATGTACAGGGATGTGGGGAGAGGGTGGGGTAGTGGCAATTTGTGAATTGCTCCTTAGGAGGGCCAGCATAGTCACTATGGACAAAATGGCCTTCTTCTGTGCTATAACAATTCTATGACTGCAGAGGACCAGGCATCTGCTGAGCTCCATGCTGATGATGGCCCTCTAGCCATGGTCACATGAGGTCTGCTGGACATGTAGCATTAGTTAGGGGAACATATGGCAGAGATGCCAGAAGTCATGCACAGCTTTGTACAGGTGTGGAGGAGTCCATGCAAGCCATAGGCTCTGCCATGACTCAGGCATGTGAATGCATGGCTTCCTCCATAGAGAGATTGGCAACTGTCATGGAAAGCCGGGTCCAACATACAACCCATATGCGCTCTGACCCATTCTGTCACTTTAATCATGGGCTCCATAAAGCAGTGGCTAGGTAAGAGGAAGAAAATGTATCTAGGCCTCCATCAAGGTGCCCCTTCCCCTCAGAAGACAGAGAAGTGCTATCGTGCACAGAGAGGGAGCACATGCATTCCACCCCTGTGGCTTCCTCTCAGGAAACCCTCAGAGTGAGCGGCCTCTCCTCATTCCTTCTGCCATTGAGCCCATTGCCTCCAGCTGGTAAGGCCAAGAAGGAAGCCCCTGCACCAGTGCAGGAGACCCCCAGTAGGCCAGAGCCCTCAAAGCTTTGAACCTCCAGAGGGCACCCACCGTAGTCATCAAAGACAACAGGGCAACACACTGAGCAGACCGCCTCCACCTCAGCTGCTGATGTCAGTGTCACACCAACACATAGTGGGGTTAAGAGAAAACTTAAGACTTTATGAGAACACAGAGGTGTTAAAAATGTTCTATTTGCCACATGAAAATATTGCACTATATATTGGTTTCACTTTATTAATGTGTGCATCATCATTTCTTAGCTTAATCAGAGAGCTAAATGTACTAACATGCCTCATGGTTGACACACATTGGTGGCTGCAGATAGGGACATTTCCTTTATTGTAGAGGGAACAATGCTGTGTGTTTGCATTCAAATCCTGATTCTTCATTTTAGTATCCCGTTTTGCACTCACCAGCCTGTGGGACATGGCTGCACATTACAGCCCATCGTGCCTGTACTGGCTCTTTGAAGAAGCTTTTTAATTAGTCCCACTACCCCCATTCTTTCCCCATAGTCCTGTAAATTGTTCCTTCTCAAGTATTTATCCAATTTCCTTCTAAAAGTTAATTTTGAATTTGCTTCCGCCACTCTTTCAGGCAGCACATTCTGGGGCTGGAATCTTCCAGGCCTGCCTGCAGTGGAAAGCTTGGGTGTGGGAGCATAATGTGGCATGAGGCCAAAAATCAGTTTCCCAGTGGTGGGAGGGAGGGAAGGGCATTGCATGTTGGATGTAGGTGTCCTAAGGTTGAGGGGGGAGGGAAGTTCCAGGCAGGGATGGTGAGAGAGAGATGGTCCGAAAGGGCGGGGTCAATGCTATCTTTGAAGGGATGCTGGGGATTGAACTGAGAGCACTAGAGAGGAGGAGTGGGATGTGGTGGGGTGGCCGGTCCTAAGTCATGGTTGGGTAGTGGATGGTCACATGGGGGTTGCGGGGGCTAGGGGGAGAGGTTACAGAACCAGATGAATAGGTGCCATGGAACAGCTCAGGGTGGGCACGGGGACTTAATGGGTGTCAGCTCAGAAGGGGGAGAAGGCATGCGGTTTTAGGCTCAAGGGTAACGGGGGAGGTTGAAGGGTAACAGAGGGGAGAGGAATAGTTATATTGGGTGGGTCAAGGGTGATGTGGGGTTGTTGATGGGTGACAAGGGGTCTGGAATGTGCCACACCATTATTTTAAAGGTGTTCTTTGAAATGCCGTCATTCTGTGTGATCCTTCGAAGTGGGAGGAGGGTCGTTTTGGTTGGATGGAGATAATGGTGAGCACAATTAGTTGACTAAAGGACACCCTAAAAATCATAAGTCAACTGGATGAGAACCATATTCAGTTGTGTTCTCCTCTCTATGGTGAAGCACACATGGCAGCAGGTTTGCTCCCTGATCATGGGTCTCGTTACATCAAGAGCTGCAGTAAACCCTGCTTTAAAGGCAGGAGGCCGGAGGGGGTGGGGGGAGGGGGGTTTGCGCTGGGGGGAATGGAGGGAAGATTGGAGGGAGAGAGGCAGGATCTAGCTCCAAGGGGCATGGGGTGTGGGAGGGAGGGGACACAATAATGTGCCAGTTTTTACTATGGGGTGTCTGACTACAAACCTATCGATCTGCTAATTGAGCATACTCAATGACAGAACCTCACTGCCCAATGTGGTGGAAACTTCCAAACACACCACCCTCTGAGTGTTGAAATCCCTACATATCTCAATCCCCGATAACCAACCTCATCCTGAGACTACTTCCCCCTCATCCTGGGCATCCCAGCCATGGGAAACATCCTTCCTGCATTCACAGTGCAGAGCTCTGTAAAAGGCCTTTACGGTTCACATAGATAGCCTCTCAGTCCTCTGCACTCTCGAGAATACAGGCCCAATCTCCTCACTTTCATATTCGTGGACAATTCCACAGTCCCTTGAATCAGTCTAGTGAACCTTGGTTGTAATCCCTCGATTGGAGGCTTTCCTTCCCCAGGTAAGGAGATGAACAGGACACACAATACTCCAGGTGAAATCAGACCAAGGCTGTTGACAACTGCAGCCAGACCTCCACTCCTACAGTCAATCCCTCTTGTAATTAAGGAAGTTTTCCCATTTCCTCCTTACTTACTGCCTGCACCTGCATGTTATTTTTGGACAAGGACAGCCAGGTTTGTGTGGCCATCTATATTTCTCATGATCTCAACATCTCGGAAAGGCTCTGGTTTTCTATTCCTCAGACCACAGTGCAGAGCCTCACACTTTTGACCCTCATACTCCATCTGCCATGTTCCTGCCCACTCATTTAATCTGTCTAACTGCTCTTGAGGCCTCTTTGCATCTTCCTCACAACTCGCTGCAAGACACCAGCAGGACATGGCTGCAAATGCTGTGCAGACATCATTGTCAGAGGGCTCAAAATCAGGTGAGCAATACTTGCTGGATCGCCTGGTGCAGGCCTGGGCCTCACATTCACTAATGATGGCCAAGGCTCAAACATATTCAAGTCAGGATACCTTGTGATGACACCACTGATGATCTGAGACAATAAATGGCATGTCGGTAGAACCACATCATCAGAATCTGATCGAGAACCAGATGCAATGCCCTTAATTCCTCGCGATCATTGCAGCAGCTAGCAGCACAATGAGAATGTAGCAAACCTAAACACATGCGATTAAACATATATTTAGAAATGTGAATCATATTGTTAAGAGCAATGCAAACTTCAAGTTTAAATTATTTTTGTATATTAATGCTAAGAAAGGTGGAACGTGGTTGCGGTTTCATTTAGGCCTGAATATTTCCAGCATCGGGCGGGCTCAGCGGGAGCGGGTGGGGGCAGTCGCAGAGCCGACTGCTGCCTGCAATCGGCTCAGCACCGCCATTTTATGCAGGCGGGTCAATTAAGGCCCACCCAGCATAATACGTGAGCAGTAACGTTAAACGGGCGGGGGGAGAGTCAGGGCCCAGCGCTTTTTTGGGCATGCACGCGACAGAGCACTTCAATCTCCCTGAGGCAGCTCTGTGCTTCAGGGAGAGTGAATCAATATTGAAATAATTAAATAAATGGAAAATAAACTTAATTAAACATGTCCCACCTCATGTGACTGTGTCACGTGAGATGGGACATGTTTTGATTTTTCAGGAAAGGTTTTTATTTAATTCGTAAAAGCTTTAGGAAACCTCATCTCACTCGTGGGTGAGGTTTCCTAAAAAACGTAAAGACCGCTTGGCCTTTTTGCCTGCCCACCAACCATAAGGTTGGATGGGCAGCGTCAAATTCAGGTTAATTACCTGGTTAATAGGTTAATAGGTTAATAGGCCCATCAATTATCGGCAGGCACTCAGCTGACTCCGGAGCGCGCCCGCTGAACGAAATATCGTGAGACAGCGCGATGACATCAGGAAGCACGCCTGTCATCATCGAGTGTTGTTTTACATTCCAGCATGTCGGGCCCACCCCCACACACTGAATGTAAGATCCTGGCCTTCGAGTTTTTTGTAAGCTTGCTGCTGGGAAGTCTGGAGGTCTTGTTTGTGTACATGCATTTTTAATGATGTTTTACAACCCTTGAAGTGAAGAGGTGGGTTGCAAAGGGGTTAGTAGTTTAATGAATTTAGGAAAAAAAAAGTGTAGAAAAAAACTCTGCTGTTGCCTAGCAACAGAGGTCCAGGGACACACAGAGACACAGGGAAAGACAGAAGATCAGGTCAGTCAATATCTGTATGCCAGAGAGTAAAGGCAGAAGGTCTAAACTCTCTAGTAAGAAATCCTACGAGACTGCTGGGGAACTGAGTTTACGGAACTCATGCATTTGCTTTGCTGTCCACGTGCTGTCTGATAGGAGGCAGGGAAGTACAATCATGCACCCATGGGGGGTAGAAGTGCCAGCCAGAAACCTTGGGGACTTCATCCTAGGATACTCCGAGGGTGCCCTGCCATTCCACCTCCCCTCTGCCAGTGACCCATCGCCTTCAGCAGGTCAGGCTGAGGAGGGTGCACCTGCAACCTTTGCAGGTTGAGGCCCTCTAGGCCTAAAGCTTCACTCTGGGGTCAGACTTGTCCAATATTAACATCAGCTGGGATTGTAACAGTATATATACATACTGTGATTGGATCGCTCTGCCACCTATGTGCTTTCAAAATTTCTTCATCCTTTTTCTATTGCTAGGTGCAGCCTGACATCCACAGTTGAGATGGAGGCAGCCTGCTGATGGCTATGCCCTGTTGACTGTGAGGACTTTGGTGGGCACCCTCTAATAGCCTTAGGCCTAGAGGGCCTCAACCTGCAAAGGGTGCAGGTGCACCCTCCTCGGCCTGACCTGCTGAAGGTGATGGGTCACTGGCAGAGGGGAGGTGGAGTGGCAGGGCACCCTCGGAGTATCCTAGGATGAAGTCCCTGAGATTTCTGGCTAGTGCTTCTACCCCCTGTCTGTGCATGGCCTCTGGCATCCCTGCCTGATGTTCCCCTGCCTGTCTCTGCAAATCCATCAGGTCTCTTATGACCAAATCCAGAGGCTTGTCATCTGCATGGGGATGAGCAGGGCCCTGGCCTCCAGCAGTTGTCTGAGTGTCAGAAACCTTGGCTGTCAATTCCTCCGCATGCTGTGGACCCATGTCAGTGAAGTTTGAGGATGATACGAAGCTTGGGAGTGTTGTAAACTGTGCAGAGAACAGGGTAGAACTGTAAAAGAACATAGACAAGTTGGTGGAGTGGGCAGATAGGTGGCAGATGAAGTTCAATGCAGAGAAGTGTGAGGTGATGTATTTTAGTATGAAGAACATGGACAGATAATACAAAAAAAGGGGTGAAATTTTGAAGGGGACGCAGGAGCAGAAAGATCTGGGTGTATGTGTGCTTAGACCATTGAAGGTGGCAGGACAGGCAGAGAGAGCAGTTAATAAAGCACATAGTATTCTGGGCTTTATTAATAGGGAAATAGAGTATAAGAGCAAGGAGGTTATGCTGAATTTATGTAAGACATTCCTTAGACATCAGCTGGAGTATTGTGTACAGTTCTGGGTGTCATATTATAGGAAGGATGTGAACACATTGGAGAGAGTGCAGAAGAGCTTTACAAGAATGGATCCAGGGGTGAGACACTTCAGCTATGAGGATAGATTGGAGAGGATGGGACTGTTCTCCTTGAAGAGAAGGCTAAGAGGAGATTTGATAGAGTTGTTCAAAATCATGAGGGGGCTGGAAGAGTAGATAGGGAGAAGCTGTTCCTGCTCGTAAAAGGATCAAGAGCAAGAGGGCACAGATTTAAAGTGATTTGTAAAAGAAGCAAATGTGATATGAGAAGAAATATTTTCACACAGTGAGTGGTTTGGGTCTGGAATGCATTGCCTGGAAGTGTGGTGGAGGCAGGTTTAATCGAGGCATTCAAGAGGGCATTAGGTGACTATTTGAATAGAAATAATGGCACGAGGTCATAATGCTCATTTGAACAGCTGTGCAGGCATGATGGGCTGAATGGTCCCCTTCAGTGCCATTAAAATTCTGTGATTCTGTGATTCAGAGAAGTGCTCACTGGATTGTAACCCCGAGGCTAGTTTAAAACATGCACCCACTAAGGTGAATGTAACTGTGCTTGTGGAGGGTGCAGGTGAACACCGTGACGGTGCATCCTCTGGTGCTTCTGAAGCATCATCCTCAGAGGGGCTGGGTCTGGTTTAGTGGCTGGTGTCCCTTGTGGGCCTCACCCTTTTCATGCTGATACCTGGAATGGAGAAAAGAAAGATTTACTGGATACCTAAGCAGGCTCCCTTATTAAAGCAACGTCTCACACTGTGGGTGCATCTGACAACTGCAGACTGAAGGCATCCTCATTGGCTTCCTGGGAGAGTTCTATCACGTCTTGAGCTCAGGCAAGGTCCTGATCCTCCCCAGCTCCCGGCCTCCTCCTAAAATGAGGTAAGCATTTGAATATCAGCCATGCTGCCGCCAGTCTTGCCCGCTCCCTCCTGATGTGTGAGTTCCTGTCCTGCAGCCAGACAGAAGGATTAATTGCCATCCAAATGGGTGCATGAGTAGTTTAGGAACATGCATGCCTTTGCAAGCTCCTGATCCCTCCCCAGTAAGTGATTAACAAGCAGGGTGTCCTGCAACTGGTAGAACATTGAGAGCACAAAGTGGCTGCCACAAATTCAGGGCACATGTCCCATCTGCGGCTGAGTCCTGCAAACCAAACTTCTGTCTGACATCCATGTACACTTGCACACTTGCACCACCTGATGCCAATATGAGTGTCATTTTGCAGTGAGTAGACTGTGCCACTTGCCCTGGCAGAGTGCAGAATTTGTTCATCCTTTACCTGCACTGCTGGGACGTGCTCCTACCAGGCCCAGGGCACTAACCTCTGCTGCGACCTCTGCCCAGGCTACCATGGTCAGATGGGAGGGCCTCCTGCTGCCATCCATGGGAAACAGCACCTCCCGCCTTTCCTGAACGTCCTGGAGGAGAATCTGCAGGGTGCCTTCATTAAACCATGGGGGCCACACGTTGTATTCTCTGCCACATACTGACTGTGATCTGCAGAATGTGGAGTTAAGGCCACAATCAGATCAGCCATGATCTTATTGAATGGCGGAGCAGGTTCAAGGGACCAAATGGCCTGCTCCTGCTCCTAATGTGGATGTCCATATGTTTGATTCAATCCAGAGCTCCTGGCTTCCAGTGAGTGAATGGCTGTCCAGGTGCACTGTTAATATGGCACCTGGATCTTTGACCCTATAAGGTAATGGTGGTGACAGCAACTTCCTGCCCGCCCACTGTGTGGCTTGCTGAATTCCTCGCAGGTGTATGTGTAATGAGCTGAATAGTAAAAGATCGTGCATTGCCAGCTGTCTCGTCCCAGCATCACCACCGCCCCCCCCCACCCCCGCCCCCCCCATGCAAAAATGACTCTCAATTCCGCTTCTGGCGACAAGCTTAAATTCCAGAATGCAAGACTCCGCCCACAGGCTCCCTCTGAGCAGCTGAAAGATTTCAAGGTGTTCAGTCACTCCATCCTTCATTTTAGAATCTGGTAATCTAACAATAGATATTAGTCTAACTGGTCTATGATTCTCTGGTTTCCCTCTCTCACCTTTCATAAATAGTAGAATGACATGCACAGTTTTCCAAACTATTGCATCCTGAATCTTAAGAACTTTGGTAGATTATTGTTACAGCATCTGCTCTAACAATGTTCTCAACTACTTTGTTTAAAACCCTGGAGTGGAAACCATCTGGCCCTAGGGATATGTCATTCATTAATGCCATTATTTTCTTCATTACTATGAGCTTGTTTATGTTAATTTTGTTGAGCTTCTGTCCTGATTCAAAATTAGTTTCCTTGGGATGTCCGGCAAGTTCTCTTTTTATACTCTAAACACGGACACAAAGTAATTACGTAACGTGCCTGCCATTTCCTTATTTTCAATTATAAATTCACCATTGTCAGTTTTTAAGGGGCCACATTGCTGCTACCCACCCTCCTTGTCCTAAAACAATTTTAAAAGATTGCGCATATTGATTTTGAGATCCCTTGCAAGTTTGTTTTCAGATTCCCTTTTTCTGAGCCCTTACAATGTCTTGTCACCTTATGGTGTACATTGTATCTTTCCCATTTGTCATGATCTGTGCTTTTTTTCACATTTTTGTATGCTTTTTCTTTCAATTTTATGTTGTCCCTCCATCTTTTTTCTGGAAAATAGAACTCTTGTCCCTCCCAGCAGGTTCTGTATCATATTAAATTCTTTGTTGAACAAGTCACACTGATCTTCTGTCAGCTCTGCTGCAGATGGTGTTTATCTCATCCCATTGGAGTCAGCATTACCTAAATCTAAAATCTTGGTAATTGTCTCACATTTTTCTCTTTCAAACTTTATACTGAACTTAATCATATTATGATCACTATTAGATGAATGTTCACATAACATTAGGCTGTTACTAAATCTGGCTCATTCCTCATGATTAAATCTGATGTGGCATATCACCTAATTCATTCTAGAGCATGTTACTGCAGAAAATTATCTTGGACGTACAAGAAATTCACTATCTTTCCAAAATATGCTACTCTGTTTATCACAAATGTCAAAAAATCATCATATTTATCATAACAAAGGACTTAGTTTCATACCCTTACGCCCTCACCTCAGTGAATTTCGGGCTCGGCATGATACTGAACTCTTCTTCCGCCGTCTTCGTCTCCGGGCTCACTTCTTTTGGCAGGAGTCCTCTCCCAGTTCAACGGATCCTTTTACCCATCTCCAATATTCTCCCTCCACCTGGACCCCTCCCTCTGGATTCTTACCTTCTCTCGATCTTTTCATTGAGAACTGTCGGCGCGACATTAGTCATCTCAATTTCTCTGCTCCTCTCACCCATTCTAACCTGTCTCTCTCTGAACTTACTGCACTCCATTCTCTCAGGTCCAACCCTGACATTGTCATCAAACCCGCTGACAAGGGTGGTGCTGTTGTTGTCTGGCGCACTGACCTCTACCTCGCGGAGGCTGAGCGTCAACTCGCAGACACTTTCTCCTACCTCTCCCTGGACCATGACCCCACCACTGAACATCAAGCCATTGTTTCCAGGACTGTCACTGACCTCATCTCCTCTGGGGATCTCCCTCCCACAGCTTCCAACCTGATAGTCGCCCAACCTCGGACGGCCCGCTTCTATCTCCTACCCAAAATTCACAAACAGAACTGCCCCGGTAGACCAATCATCTCAGCTTGCTCCTGCCCCACAGAACTCATTTCTCGTTATCTTGACTCCCTTCTCTCTCCCCTTGTCCAGTCCCTTCCCACCTACATCCGTGATTCCTCTGACACCTTACATCACATCAACAATTTCCAGTTCCCTGGCCCCAACCGCTTCCTCTTCACCATGGACGTCCAATCCCTCCACACCTCCATCCCCCACCAGGATGGTCTGAGGGCCCTTAGCTTCTTCCTCAAACAGAGGCCTGAACAATCCCCATCCACCACTACTCTCCTCCGTCTGGCTGAACTTGTTCTCACGCTGAACAATTTCTCCTTCAACTCCTCTCACTTCCTCCAAATAAAAGGTGTGGCTATGGGTACCCGCATGGGCCCCAGCCATGCCTGTCTCTTTATGGGGTACGTGGAACATTCCTTGTTCCAGTCCTGCTCCGGCCCCCTTCCACAACTCTTTCTCCGGTACATCGATGATTACTTCGGTGCCGCTTCATGCTCTCGTCGGGACTTGGAAAAATTTATTAATTTTGCTTCCAATCTCCACCCCTCCATCATTTTCACGTGGTCCATCTCTGACACTTCCCTTCCCTTCCTTGACCTCTCTGTCTCAATCTCTGGTGATAGACTGTCCACCAATATCCATTACAAACCCACCGACTCCCACAGCTATCTCGACTACAGCTCCTCACACCCCGCTTCCTGTAAGGACTCCATCCCATTCTCTCAGTTCCTTCGCCTCCGTCGCATCTGTTCCAATGATGCTACATTCAAAAACAGTTCCTCTGACATGTCCTCCTTCTTCCTTAACTGAGGTTTTCCACCCACAGTCGTTGACAGGGCCCTCAACCGTGTCCGGCCCATCTCCCGCGCATCCGCCCTCACGCCTTCTCCTCCCTCCCAGAAACATGATAGGGTCCCCCTTGTCCTCACTTATCACCCCACCAGCCTCCGCATTCAAAGGATCATCCTCCGCCATTTCCGCCAACTCCAGCATGATGCCACCACCAAACACATCTTCTCTTCACCCACCTTATTGGCATTCCGTAGGGAGCGCTCCCTCCGGGACACCCTGGTCCACTCCTCCATCACCCCCTGCTCCTCAACCCCGTCCTATGGCACCACCCCATGCCCACGCAAAAGATGCAACACCTGCCCCTTCACTTCCTCTCTCCTCACCGTCCAAGGACCCAAACATTCCTTTCAAGTGAAGCAGCATTTCACTTGCATTTCCCCCAACTTAGTCTACTGCATTCGTTGCTCCCAATGTGGTCTCCTCTACATTGGAGAGACCAAACGTAAACTGGGCGACCGCTTTGCAGAACACCTGCTGTCTGTCCGCAAGAATGACCCAAACCTCCCTGTCGCTTGCCATTTTAACACTCCACCCTGCTCTCTTGCCCACATGTCTGTCCTTGGCTTGCTGCATTGTTCCAGTGAAGCCCAACGCAAACTGGAGGAACAACACCTCATCTTCCGACTAGGGACTTTACAGCCTTCCGGACTGAATATTGAATTCAACAACTTTAGGTCGTGAGCTCCCTCCCCCATCCCCACCCCCTTTCTGTTTCCCCCTTCCCTTTTTTTTTCCAATAAATTATAAAGATTTTGCTTTTCCCACCTATTTCCATTATATAATAAAAAAAAACCCACTAGAGCTATACCTTGAGTGCCCTACCATCCATTCTTAATTAGCACATTCGTTTAGATAATATCACCAACTTTAACTTTAACACCTATGTGTTCTATTGTACTATTGTCGTTGACATCTTTTGATGATCTGCTTCCATCACTGCTTGTTTGTCCCTACAACCACACCACCCACCCCCCCTCCACCTCTCTGTCTCTCTATCTCTCCGCCCCCCCACACACACACCTTAAACCAGCTTATATTTCAACTCATTCTTGGACTCGAACTCAAGTTCTGTCGAAGGGTCATGAGGACTCGAAACGTCAACTCTTTTCTTCTCCGCCGATGCTGCCAGACCTGCTGAGATTTTCCAGGTAATTCTGTTTTTGTTTTGGATTTCCAGCATCCGCAGTTTTTTTGTTTTTATATTTATCATAATGTTTATTGAGGGATATTATAAACTAGGCTTATGTTCATGTGCGTGGATGGCTCTGTCTGTGTAGCTGATTTAATTAAATTAGAGGCGGATAGACCGCAAGGTTGAAATTATCAGAATAGTTAGGTGCAAAAGGGCATTTGAAATGCTAATGAGCGAGCTTGGGTAAAATCAGCAGATAGGGTGTGAATGAAATTTGCATTTTAAGATAAGTGGAGAGGCGTTTGGTTTTCAAAGAGACATGGTAGGATGTTTACAACTAACAAGATAAATAAGGCAGGTTATTAAGTTGATTTTTCCCAAAAATGCTGACCATAATGACAACATAAAAGTTTTTATAATATGGGAAAAGTCATGGGGGAGCAATGGAATTTACAGATTGAAGGGGAAGAGATATATAGGAAGGACGTGGCTGCACTGGAGAGGGAACAGAGGAGCTTCACAAAGATGTTGCCTGGGCTGGAGCATTTCAGCTATGAAGAGAGGCTGGATAGGCTAGGGCTTTTTTCCTTAGAGTAGAGAAGGCTGAGGGTGGACCTGATAGAGGTACACAAAATTATGCGGGGCACTGGCAGGATAGATGGAAAGAAACTTTTCCCCTTAGCAGAGATGTCAATAACCAGGAGGCATAAATTTAAGGTAAGGTGCAGGAGGTTAAGAAAGGATTTGAGGATTTTTTTTTCACCCAGAGGGTGGTTGGAATCTGGGACACACTGCCTGAGGGGGTAGTAGAGGCAGGAGCCCTCACAACATTTAAGGAGTATTTAGATGAGCAATTGAAACACCATAGCATGCAGGGCTATGGGCCAAGTGCTGGAAAATGGGAATAAAGGGTACAACTCTAAAGGGGGTGCAAGAACAGTGGGGCCTGGGTGCATATGTAAATAAGTCATTAAAGATGGCACGACAAGTTGAGAGAGCAGTTAATAAAGCTTATCCTAGACTTTATTAATAGGGGCATGGAGTAAAAGAACAAGGAGGTAATGTTGAGCTTGTATAAGACACTCGTTAGGCCTCAGCTGGAGTACTGCGTACAGTTCTGAGTGTCGCATTTTAGGACGGATGTGGAGGCATTGGAGAGAGTGCAAAAGAGGTTTACGAGAATGATTCCAAGGGTGAGAAACTTCAGTTATGAAGATAAATTGGAGAGCTTGGGACTGTTTTCCTTGGGGAAAAGAAAGCTGAGAGGATATGTGATAGCAATATTCAAAATCAAGAGGGGCCTGGACACAGCAGATAGGGGAAAACGGCTCCTATTGGCGGAAGGATAGTGAACAAAAGGACACAGATTTAAGGTAACTGGTAAAAGAAGCAAAAGTGATATGAGAAAAACTTTTTCACGCAGCGAGCGGTTAAGGTCTGGAATGTACTGCCTGAGAGTGTGGTGAAGGCAGGTTCAATCAAGGCATTCGAGAGGGGATTAGGTGATTATTTGGAAAGAAACAATTTGCAGGGTTACGGACAGAAAGCTAGAGAATGGCACTAAGTGAAATGCTCATTCAGAGAGCCAGTGCAGACATGATGGGCCGAATGGCCTCTCTCTGTGCTGTAACAACTCTGTGATACTTCTCCCAATAGCGCCTATTGCTGCTATTTCCTTTGCATAGTTTAAGTCACCCTTTGCATTAAATCCCTACTCTCACCAAATGCTAAACTTACCATTCTGTTCATGATGCACTCAGTTAACGTTACAATTAAGTTGTGTAACTGGGTTAACTCTGGGCATTAGCTTGGTCAAATAGTTATACTTTAATGAGCACCTTAAAGAAGAGACAGGGAGAGAGGTGGAGCGGTTTAGAAGAGAATTCCAGAGTTTAGGGCCTAGGCAGCTGAAGGAATGGCTCCCAGTGGTGGAGCTATTAAAATTGAGGATGCGCAAAAGTCCAGAATTAGAGGAATACAGAGATCTTAGAGGATTGTATGTCTGGAGGATGCTACAGAGCTGGCAGGAGTGAAGCCATGGAGGGAACTGAAAACAAGGATGTGAATTTGAAGAACCACTGTCCTGGATTACAAAGATCTCTTGTGTTTTTAATTCTGTCGATGTTTAACTGTGCAAGAGATACACATTTGATTTCCTTTGTTCCTGATAGAACCTCAAATGAGACAGAGACTACACCATGGAATTCCTCCTCCAGTTCATCAGGCGCCATTAAAATATGTGCTGAAGAGTCTGTGGCTCAGACAATTACCCAGAAAATTAGTGAAGTGTCATATAATTTGTTTTCTGGTAGGTGGAGAGGTAGAACTGAAGTCCTGTAATCTGTTGTGTTGTCTACTGCTACTGTTTACCTGCTATATTTTAATAAATTTGTTCTATGGCTTTTAGCCTAAGTCAAGGTCTGTTAAGAGTGTTTATTGTACTGGTTTCTGAAATCTAGGAAATCATGAGTGTTATGATAAATAAAGTACAAGACTTATGTTTTGCCCCTGGGGTTGCTGCAGAACCAGATATTGTGTGGTTGCATTTCGGTTTTCAAGAACTGAAGGTTACATCAGCATAGAATAGAAGGAAGACATTCAGCCCCTTGAAACTGTTCCATCATTCAATTGGAGGCTGCAGAAGGATTTGAACACAAGGATGAGAATTTTAATTTTGGAAAACTAAGAAAGAGATGCAATGGAATGTTGGCACGGACAGGGGTGATGAGTGAGCAGGACTTGCTGTAGGGTACAATACAGTCAGCAGAGATTTGCAATGAGCTGAATGATGAGAACCCTCCATGGAGAACATTAGAATATTCCTGTATTGAGATGATAAAGCATTACTGAGGGATTCATCAACAGATGGGCTGAGGCACGGTGGAGACAGAAAAAGAGAAAAGAAATACTTGCATTTATATAATGCTTTTCACAGCCTCAAGGACATCACAAAGCACTTTTTTTTCTTTATTCTTTCATGGGATTCCTGGCAAGGCCAGCATTTGTTGCCTATCCCTAATTTCCCTTGAACTGAGTGGCTTGTTAGGCCATTTCACAGGGCAGTTAAGAGCCAAGAGCTTTGTTGTGGGTCTGGAATCAATGTAGGCCAGACCGGATAAGGACAGCAGATTTCCTTGTGCTAGCTGCCATGATGGGATTTGAACCCCTATCCCTAGAGCATTAGCCTAGGCCTCTGGATTATTAGTCCAGTGACATTAACACTACATTACGATCTCTCCTCAGCCAATGAAATGCTCTTGAAGTGTAGCCATTGTTGTAAAGTAGGAAATGCAGCAGGGAATTGCATACAACAAACTCCCACAAACAGCAGTATAACACTGACCAGATAATTTGCTTTCTGTGATGGTGGCTGAGGGATAAATATTGGCCAGGACACTGAAGATACCTCCCTGCTCTTCTTCAAAATGGTGCCAAGGGATCTTTTACATCCATCCAAGTAGGCAGGTATCTCATCCAAAAGAAAACCTCTCTGACAGTACTTTGCTGGAGTGTTAGCTTTAAGTTTTGTGCACAAGCCCTGGAGTGGGACTAGTGATTCAAAAGCAAGACTGGTTGCAACTGAGCCACAGCTGACAAACATGATGTTATGGAGGGGAACACAAGTGATTGAGAGGATATGGGGGTTGTTGGGCAGGCCATTGCCGGAGATACTCTGGCTATAGTTAGATAGGTAAAGTGGGACAAAGTGAGGGGAGACTCATTGGGCTGGAGAGTGGAGCAGAGACATCACAGAAGCTGTGATTGTCCATATCAAATGCTCCAGCAAGGTCCAGGGTGACAAGGAGGGAGAATGCTACTTGTGACTTCGGTTAAAACCATTTCAAAGCTGTGGGAGGAGTAGAAACCCGATTGGAGATGTTCAAACATGGAGTTACGGGAGAGATGGGCATTGATTTGGGACATGGAAATATATTCAAGGACCTGCAGGCAGAGGGTGAGGTTAGAGATAGGGCCAGAGCTTGAAGGAGGGTTTTTAGTGATGTGAGAAACGGTATATTTTCCAACCAGTAACATTTCCAGTTCCAGAAACCAATGAAATTGTGTGGTTTGCTCAGTAGCCTGGCCAGGCTCGAATTTTAAATGGACTTTATATAGAAAATACAGAATGATAACTTTTCCTCTATATCAGTTCACCAGCCAATGATATATATGTTTATTGGAATGAACATACACATTAATAACACTCAACTCTACCTTACCACCACCTCAGTTGAACACTTCATTGTTGCAAAATTATCAGACTACTTATCTGACAATCAGAGGAGCAGAAATTCACAGAATCACAGAATTTTAACAGCACAGAAGGCCATTTGGCCCATCATGACTGCACTGGCTCTCCAAATGAGCATTATGACCTAATGCCATTGCCCTGCCTTTTCCCCTGACCCCTGCACATTGTTTCTATTCAAATAATCATTTAATGTCCTCGTGGACGCCTCGATTGAACCTGCCTCTGTCACACTTCCAGGCAGTGCATTCCAGACCCCAAACAATCGTGAAAAAGATTTTTCTCACAATTAATCTCCTCCGGGATAAATATCGGGAAGACTTAAGCCATTGTTTCAGAGGCCGCTCCAAACTCCATTCCCTAGCTGCCTACTTCACCCCTTTCCCTGGCAACAGCCTGAGATTAAACCAGTCTGTTTGTAACTTGGTGTCATATTTGATCCCGGGATGAGCTTCAGACAACAAGAAAACAAGAATTAGAACTGGGCTAGGAAATTTAGAAGTTAAATAGAAAGAAAAAGGCAACAGTACTGGGTTGCAATTTGGCTAATGATAACCAGGGTGTGACTGGAGGGGACAGAGCATACACATAAGTGTGCACCAGCAAATAGGTCAGAGTAAGGAAAAATGCTAAAAAGATAGAATTAAGGCTCTTTATCCGAATGTACGTAGAATTTGTAGCGATATATATGAATTGATAGCACAAACAGAAATAAATGGGTATAATATGATGGCCATCACAGAGGATAGGAAGAAAGGAAAAGTAGATGGTGTATCTCTGTTGATAAAGGATAAGATCAATACAGTAGTAAGAAATGATCTTGGCTCGGAAGATCAAGTGATAGAAACAGTTTTGGGTGGAGATAAGAAATATCAAGGGAAAGAAGTCACTGGTGGGAGTAGTTTATAAGCGCCCTAATAGTAGCTATACTGTAGAACACAGTATAAATCAATAAATAATGGGGGTTTATGAGAAAGGTACTGCAATAGATGTAGGCAATTTTAATCTTCATAGAGATTGGACAAGTCAAATTGACAGAGGTATCCTTGAGGATGAGTTCATAGAGTGTATTTGGTAGAGTTTGTTAGAGCAATACACTGTGGAACCAACCAGGAAACAGGCTATTTTACACTTGGTAATGTGTAATGAGACAGGGTTAATTAATGATCTCTTAGTAAAGGATCCCGTGGGCAAAAGTGATCATAACATGATGGAACATCACATTCAGTTTGAGGGTAAGAAACTTGGGTCTGAAACTCATGTCTTGAAATTAAATAAAGACAATTAGAAAAGTATGAAGCCAAAGTTGGCTAAAGTGGATAGGGAAAGTAGGTTGAAAGATAAGATGGTAGATAAATAGTGACAGAGATTTAAGGAAATATTTTGTAACTCTCAACAAAGAACCGTAGAAGAACCAGAGAAAAGTTATGGTGCAGAAAGAGGCCACTCAGCCCATTGTATCTGCGCCAGCCAAAAAGAGAAAAAAGAAACTAGCCACTCATTTTAATCCAAGTTTCCAGCACCTGGTCCATAGCCTTGAAGGTTACAGCATTTCAGATGCAGATCCAGGTACCTTTTAAATGAGTTCAGAATTTCAACATTAACCACCAACTTGGGCAGTGAATTCCAGACATGCACCACCCTCTGAGTGAAAAAGTTTTTCCTCATGTCCCCTCATCTCAAAACTACTATACATCAAAGCACCCAGACTAGCTGGCTTTAATCCAATTAAGACACACACAGATACACACATAGACAAAGACCCTACTACAATTCCAATTTTAAAATAATGTCCAATAACATTATCGACATTAATATCTCTTCATGCCTCTAACAGGATCTGCATTCCGCTATGGCGGACACCATCAGATTATCCTGCTATGGTTTCTTGCTGGTGTGAAATCAATTTATGCCCCCTCCTGCTGAACTGAGCCCCCACCCCCATATGCCATGATGCCTGCCGCCAAAGGGACTGGATGATTCCGCGCATAGTGACTGTCTTTTCTTAAGTAACTTCCAGAACAATGGTGTGAAATAAACGAGCCTTTTCTTTTTAAGCAAAAAAGGCTTTGCTACTGGGTTATTTTAAATTGACTCAATCACTCCAAGGGTAAAGTATACACACTCACATATAAATACATTGCGCACAGTGATTTTGGGGAAACCCCTTTTAAAGTTTCCATGAAAAAGGATATACTTACATTGGAAGCAGTTCAGAGAAGGTTCATTGGACTGATTCCTGGGATGAAAGGGTTGTCTTATGAGGAATGGTTGAGCAGGTTGGGCTTTATTGGAGTTTAAAAGAATGAAAGATGGTCTTATTAAAATATAAAGGTATAAGCTCAGTGCTATAAAAGGTATAAGCTCAGCGCTATGAAAGGTATGATCTATGCAGTATGAAAGTTATGATTTCAGCACTATGAAAGGTATAAGCTCAGCGCTATGAAAGGTATGAGCTCAGCGCGATGAAAGGTATAACTCAGCGCTACGAAACTTATGAGCTCAGCACTATGAAAGGTATAAGCTCAGCGCTATGAAAGGTATAAGCTCAGCGCTATGAAAGGTATGAGCTCAGCACTATGAAAGGTATAAGCTCAGCGCTATAAAAGGTATGAGCTCAGCACTATGTAAGGTATAAGCTCAGCACTATGAAAGCGCTGAGCTTATACCTTTCATAGTGCTGAGCTCATAACTTTCATACTCAGCGCTATGAAAGGTATAAACTCAGCACTATGAAAGATATAAACTCAGCGCTATGAAAGGTATGAGCTCATCGCTATGCAAGGTATAAGCTCAGCGCTATGAAAGGTATAAACTCAGCGCTATGAAAGGTATAAACTCAGCACTATGAAAGGTATAAACTCAGCGCTATGAAAGGTATGAGCTCATCGCTATGCAAGGTATAAGCTCAGCGCTATGAAAGGTATAGGCTCAGCGCTATGAAAGGTCTGAGTGTCTTGACAGGATAGATGCTGAGAAGATACTTCCCCTTATGAGGTAATCCAACAGAGGGCGTTGGTGAGAAGTGACTGAAGCATTCTGGAAGAAGTCACCGCAGCCACCGCGACTCAGGAGGGAATCGAGGAAGACCCACTATCAAAGAACGGAATAGCCCCAAACATTACATTGCTGTAGTGTTTCCATCCCTCCCTCCTCATCAAACCTAAAGAAAAAGAGAGAGAGGCAGAGGCTGTGCCTTCAGGAGTGCACCAGACCTGCGAGGGACGCTCTTCTGAAAGTGGATTTTAAAGAAAAAGCAGCTGAATGGTGAGTAAATCCTGGCAGCAGACTCGAAGGGAGGAGCACTGGAGCAGTGAGTATAAATCTAGCTTACCTCAGGGATTCACGGTCTTGTCTCCAGGGAGCAGACTCAGAAGGAGGAGCACCGGAGTGGTGAGTATAAATGTAGCTTACCTCGGGGATTCGCGGCCTTGTCTCCAGAGAGCAGACTCAGAAAGGAGGAGCACTGGAGCAGTGACCTCGGGACACAGTAACCGAAGCCAAAACTGAAAAAGTGACATCACAGGAAAGCTGTGACCTGACTGGTGGGTAGGAAATCTGCACCAAATTTGAAAAAAAAAACACTGCAAAGCTAATTAATAAGTTAATTATCTAAGTTGAGATGGCTAGGCAGGTGATGTGCTGTAGCTGTATGATGTGGGAGCTGGCAGATCCCATTGTGAGCCGCAGTGACCACATCTGCAGCAAGTGTTGGCTGCTGGAGGAACTCTGGCTCAGAATTGATGAGCTGGAGTCCGAGCTCCAGACACTGCGGCACATCCGGGAGGGGGAGATTTACCTGGATGCTTTGTTTCAGGAGGCGGTCACACATGGTAGATTAAGTACCTCAAGTTCGGTCAGTGGTCAGGGTCAGCAGGGTGTGACTGCAAGTGAGGCAGATAGAGAAATCCTGTGTTCAGAAACAAAGGAGCCTCAGCTCCTGACCTTGTCCAACAGGTACGAGGTACTTGCTCCCTGTGTGGATGAGGAAGAGGGCTGTAGGGAGGATGAACCAGCTGACCACGGCACCGTGGCACAGGAGGCCATTCAAGAGGTGGGAGCAACAAGACGTGGTAGTTGTAGGAGATTCTATAATTAGGGGAAGTGATAGCATCCTTTGTAAGCAGGATCGAGAGTCCCGCGTGGTTTGTTGCCTGCCCAGTGCCAGGGTGAGGGACATCTCTGACCAGCTTGAAAGGATAATGGAGAGGGAAGGGGAGGATCCAGTTGTTGTGGACCACGTCGGGACAAATAACATAGGTAAGACTGGGAAAGAGGACCTGTTTGGGGATTATCAGGAACTAGGAACTAAATTAAAGAACAGGTCCTCAAGGGTTATAATCTCCGGATTGCTACCCAAGCCATGTGCAAATTGGCATAGGGACGCGAGAAGAAGGGAAGTAAACACGTAGCTAAAGGAGTGGAGCGGGGAAGAGGGGTTCCATTTCATGGGGCACTGGCATCAGTATTGGAACAGGAGGGATCTGTACCATTGGGAAGGTCTCCATCTGAACCGATCTGGGACAAATATCCTAGTGAACAGGGTAAATAGGGTGGTCAACAGGACTTTAAACTAGAAAGTGGGGGGGAAGGGAAGGGTAAAACTCCAAGAAGTATGACTAATGGGAAACAAAGCAGCAGGTTAGCGTGTACGGGGGTGGATTCAACTTCATGGAAAATTATGAAAAAACTGGAAAGAAAGGAGAGCCCAGGAGAGGCTATTAAAGTCCCCAGAACACAAAATAGGACAGAGTGTTTGGAAAGGATTAGGGATCTAACTTCATGCACATCAGATAAAGGGATGACAATGAGAAAGGGGATGGGAAATACAGGACTGAAGGTGTTGTATCTGAATGCACGCAGTATATGAAATAAGGTAAATGAGCTTGTGGTGCAGATTGAAATTGGCAGGTATGATGTGGTGGGCATCATGGAGACATGGCTGCAAGGGGATCAGGACTGGGAGCTAAATATCCAAGGATATACATCCTATCGAAAAGATAGGCAGGTTGGCAGAGGGCGTGGGGTTGCTTTGTTAGTAAGAAATGAAATTAAATCAATAGCAAGAAATGACGTAGGGTCAGATGATGTAGAATCTGTGTGGGTAGAGTTGAGGAACCGCAAAAGTTAAAAAACCATAATGGGAGTTATGTACAGGCCTCTGAACAGTAGTCAGGATGTGGGGCACAAGATACTCTAGGAGATAGAAAAGGCGTGTAAGAAAAGCATGATCATGGGGGATTTCAATATGCAAGTAGACTGGGAAAATCAGGTTAGTAGTGGATCCCAAGAAAAGGAATTTGTGGAATGTCTACGAGATGGCTTTTCGGAGCAGCTCGTGGTGGAGCCCACTAGGGAACAGGCAATTCTAGATTTAGTGATGTGTAATGAGGCAGATTTGATAAGGGAGCTTAAGGTGAAGGAACCCTCAGGAGGAAGTGACCATAATATGATAGAATTTACTCTGCAATTTGTGAGGAAAAAGCTGGAATCAGATGTAACGGTATTACAGTTGAATAAAGGCAACTACAGAGGCATGAGGGAGGAGCTGCACAGAACTGACTGGGAGATGAGCCTATCAGGAAAGACAGTGGAACAGCAATGGCAGGAGTTTCTGGGAGTAATTTGGGAGACACAGCAAAAATTCATCCCTAGGAAGAAGAAGCATACTAAAGGCAGGACGAGGCAACCATGGCTGACAAGGGAAGTCAGGGACAGCATAAAAGCTAAAGAGAAAGCAGACAATGTGGCGAAGAGCAGTGAGAAACCAGGGGATTGGGAAGCCTACAAAGCCCAACAGAGGACAACTAAAAAAGAAATAAGGAAGGAGAAGATTAAATATGAGAATAAACTAGCCAGTAATATAAAAGAATATTGCAAGAGGTTTTTTAGATATATAAAGGGTAAGAGAGAGGCAAAAGTGGACATTGGGCCGCTGGAAAATGACACTGGAGAAGTAGTAGTGGGGAACAAAAAAATGGTAGAGGAACTGAATAGGTACTTTGCGTCAGTCTTCACGGTGGAAGACACGAGTAACATCCCCAGAATTCAAGAGAATCGGGGGGCCATGAGTATGGTGGCCATTACCAAAGAGAAGATGCTAGGAAAACTGAAAGGTCTGAAGGTGAATAAATCACCTGGACCAGATGGATTATACCCCATAGTTCTGAGGAAGATAGCTGAAGAGATAGTGGAGGCGTTAGTGGTGATCTTTCAGGAATCACTGGAGTCAGGGAGGGTCCCAGAGGACTGGAAAATCGCTAATGTAACCCCCCTGTTTAAGAAGGGAGTGAGGCAAAAGACGGGAGATTACAGGCCGATTAGCCTGACCTCGGTCGTTGGTAAGATTTTAGAGTCCATTATTAAGGATGAGATTTCAGAATACTTGGAAGTGCATGGTAAAATAGGGCAAAGTCAGCATGATTTCATCAAGGGGAGGTCATGCCTGACAAATCTGTTAGAATTCTTTGAGGAGGTAACGAGTAGGTTAGACAAAGGAGAGCCAATGGATGTTATCTACTTGGACTTCCAGAAGGCCTTTGACAAGGTGCCGCACAGGAGGCTGCTCAGTAAGATAAGAGCCCATGGTGTTAGAGGCAAGGTACTAGCATGGATAGAAGATTGGCTGTCTGGCAGGAGGCAGAGAGTGGGGATAAGTGGGTCCTTCTCAGGATGGCGGCTGGTGACCAGTGGAGTTCCGCAGGAGTCAGTGTTGGGACCACAACTTTTCACTTTATACATTAATGATCTGGATGAAGGAACTGAGGGCATCCTGGCTAAGTTTGCAGATGATACAAAGATAGGTGGAGGGACAGGTAGTATTGAGGAGGTGGGGAGGCTGCAGAAGGATTTGGACAGGTTAGGAGAATGGGCAAAGAAGTGACAGGTGGAATACAATGTGGAGAAGTGTGAGGTCATGCACTTTGGTAGGAAGAATAGAGGCATAGACTATTTTCTAAATGGGGAGAGAATTCAGAAATCTGGAGTGCAAAAGGACTTGGGAGTCCTAGTCCAGGATTCTCTTAAGGTTAACTTGCAGGTTAAGTCGGTAATTAGGAAGGCAAATGCAATCTTGGCATTTATTTCGAGAGGACTAGAATATAAAAACAGGGATGTGCTGCTGAGGCTTTGTAAGGCTCTGGTCAGACCACATTTAGAATATTGTGAGCAATTTTGGGCCCCGTATCTCAGGAAGGATGTTCTGGCCCTGGAGAGGGTCCAGAGGAGGTTCACGAGAATGATCCCAGGAATGAAAGGCTTAACATATGAGGAACGTTTGAGGACTCTGGGTCTGTACTCAATGGAGTTTAGAAGGATGAGGAGGGATCTGATTGAAACTTACAGAATACTGAAAGGCCTGGATAGGGTGGACGTGGGGAAGATGTTTCCTTTAGTAGGAGAGACTAGGACCCGAGGGCACAGCCTCAGAGTAAAGGGAAGACCTTTTAGAACAGAGATGAGGAGAAACTACTTTAGCCAGAGAGTGGTGAATCTATGGAATTCATTGCCACAGAAGGCTGTGGAGGCCAGGTCATTGAGTGTATTTTAGACCGAGGTAGATAGGTTCTTGATTGTAAGGGGATCAAAGGTTACGGGGAGAAGACAGGAGAATGGGGTTGAGAAACTTATCAGCCATGATTGAATGGCAGAGCAGTCTCGATGGGCTAAATGGCCTAATTTCTGCTCCTATTTCTTATGGTCTTATAGTAATCCAGTACAGGGGCCACGATTTCAGAATAAGGCGTCTCTCATTTCAGATGGAGATGAGAAGGAATTAATCTTTGGAAAGAGCAATGTAGACGAGGTCATCGAATATATTTAAGGCTAGGTTATACAGATTTTTGATCTACAAGGCAGTCAAGGGTTATATGGGGCAGGCAAGAAAGTGGAGTTAAGGTGACAATCAAATCAGCCACGGACATTTCAAATGGCAGAGCAGGCTCTAAGGGCTGAATGGCCTACTTATTGCTCCTATAGTTTATGTTCTTATATTTGCTTGGGCCCTAAGCTCTGGAATATCCTCCCTATACCTCTCCACTTATCTCACTTTCCTCCTTTAGGCACTCATTGTAACTTATATCTTTGACCAAGCCTTTAGTCATTTGGCCTAACATCTCCTTATGTGACTCAATGTAATATTTTATTTTAAATTGGCTTCTGCAAAGTGCCTTGGAACTTGGTGATTAATCCCAAGGGCGGAATTTTCTGGGTGACGTGCGGGAGTGGGCCCCACACGTCAGTGCATAAAATGTTGCGCAGTGACATCAGGTGAGTGTCCCGACGTCACCGTGCACTATCGCGATATTTCGCTGGGTGGGCGCACGATTCAGTGCGACACGCACCCGCCATTAATTAATGGGTTAGTTAAGGCCCTTAAATCAGCAATCGACGCCGATTTTCAGGCGCCTGTGCGATCTTCGGCTCGGCGCATGGGGGCAATGGGCAGGCGGGTAAGCGACTTTTTAATAAAACTCATCCACGGACAGGATGAGAGGGCTCAGTGGGGTTGTCAGTCTGGTCTATGAGTCTTTATTGCAGTAAGTTTTGTAAACTTGCCTGTGTGATCTGCAGCAGTTCAGAAAGAATTCCAGCAGCTTTCTCTGTTTTTTGAACCTTCAGCTCAGCATTTCTGCAGTCAGTAATCTTTATAGGGCCTGCAGCTTTCTGGAGGCCTCCCTTTATCCTGGGTATGGGTTCTGACATGTCCACTGGAGGCAGCTCCTCTGAGGAGGAAGGGAGGGATAGAATAAGGAGGAGGCCAGGAGTGCACAATCAGCCTCCAGGGGAGCCTCCTTTGGGAGGAGAGGCACAGGCACAAAGGGATCAGGGCCAAGAGGTAGCCCAAGGTGGCAGGGGCTGCAGAAGATGCTGACAGGGCATACAGGCAGAGAAGCAGCTACCTCAAAATGACTGAGGTGCAGTGTCGAAGGAGGCTCTGACTGTCAAGGGAGACAGTCAACTACATCTGTTAGATGATTGGGCCCGAGATCTCTGCTAACTGTGTGGGCAGACACCCCATGCCAGTGGCTCTGAAGCTCACAGTTGCCCTTGACTTCTATGCCTCTGGCTCTTTCCAGGGCTCGGTGGGTGATCTTTGCTGTGTCTCCCAATCAGCTGTCCACACTTGTGTCAAGCAGGTCAGAGAAGTTCTGTTCAGACGGGCATTGACTTTCATCCACTTCTGCTGCAACCAGGCAAGTCAGACACAGTGAGCCAGAGGCTTCGCGGCCATTGCTGGTTTCCCCCACGTCCAGTGTGCTATAGACTGCACACGTGTGGGTATCAAGGCGCCAGCAGGCAAGTCCAGTGCCTTCATCAACAAGAAGGGCTTCCACTCCATGAACGTGCAGATAGTGTGTGACCACAAGCTGCAGATTCTGCAAGTCTGTGCAAGGTACCCAGGCAGCTCCCACGTTGCCTACATCCTCAGACACTCCCAGGTGCCGGGACTCTTCAGTGCTCCAGCCCAGCTGGATGGATGGCTGCTGGGAGACAAGGGCTATCCCCTCAGAAGGTGGTTCATGACACCTCTCCGCCATCCAAGAACAGAAGCTGAGGAGCGTTACAATAGGAGCCGCAGCACCACAAGGGCTGTGGTAGAGAGACCCATCAGTCTTCTCAAGATGCGCTTCCGATGCCTGGACCGCTCAGGGGGTGCACTCCAGTACCTCCCAGATCATGTCTCAGTGATAGTGGTAGCATGCTGCGCTCTGCACAATCTTGCTCTGGAAAGGGGGGACGCAGTGGGCGATGAAGATGTTGAAGCAGTGGCTGCGGCTGCACATGATAAGTCCAGCATTGATTCGGGAGATGAGGAAGCACAGGGCAATGATGAGGGGCTGAACGCTGAGCCAGCACTACGCCAAGGAGGCAGGGACACCCAGGAGACTTTAATCCAATGACCCTTCAGCTAGTTCCACACAAATGGATCAGGAGGACCAGCCTTGCCTGACGCTTCCATACACCGCTCCTAAGCGCTACATCTGCCACTTCATCAGCTGCAACTAAGGGCTTTGGACATAAACCTCAATGTCCACTCAAACACACATGACAAGTCTGTAAAACATACAAATGCAGCAAAAAGGAGCCAGCCTCAGCCATGGTAACATCTGGATTTAATTTCACCCATGATATGGTCCAACAAAATGAAAGCAAAACATTTTTACAACAGCAGGAAATAATTATTCCCTAATCTAGGGCCAACACAAAAGCACCAGTGAGAAACCTGTGGTGTGCCTAAGGTGCCTTATGCTTACATTTATGGGTGCTAAATGTTGGTGCCGCCCCATTGCTCGGAGTGACTCCTGAGACAGCCTGCTGACTCTGCTGTCCTGTTGGCCTCGATGTCCTTGGCAGACATCCTCTGGCCCATGGAGCCTATGCTGGCCCGGTCTGGGAGGGTGTGGTCTGTTCCACTGCTGGCATCTCCCCAGTCACTGCAGCCTCAATGGATACAACGGTCACTGACAGAGGGGCAGAGGAGCTGCTGCCCTCATCCGCAGCGCCCTGCGAGGAGCCTGCAGAGACGACAGCTCTGGGAAACTTGGTGCCCAGACCATCTCCCACATTGCCAATGACCAGCTGTGGCCACTGGCGCTGTAAGGGCTTGCAGGTCCGAGCATATCCCCTGGTTCTCCTGGAAGCCCCTCTCCAGGAAAGTCGCCACTCTCTCCATGGAGGAAGCATGACACTCTGATATGAGGCTCATGGCATCACTCTTGCTCCGCATGGACTCCTCCACCACAGACACCAAGCGAAGCATGGTCTCATGCAACACTCCCAGATGCTCCCGCACACCCGGCCGCAATTCCTGCAGCTGCTGCATCACGGACGACTCCAGAGGCACATCATCACGCCCTAACTCAGCATGTGCCTGGTCCCATGCAGTCCTCCGGCTGCTGGCGCCATCGGCACTCCCTTTCTCTGCCATCTCCTCCAGCAATTGTGGCGTGCCCTCTCCACGGTGCCCCGGGACACTAGCCGATGTTGCAATTCCCAC